>NC_136059.1:1696386819-1696794663 GCF_964261635.1 Lissotriton helveticus | reverse complement strand
CATGTCTGGAACGTTTAGTTTTTCTAGGCCTTACTAACTTCACTTGTTCATTTATTTGAGGCATTTTTGTAACACCAAAGATTACCCTACAGCAACTTCAGAAATCAATTGTTGTCATCCAAAAAGTCTGTATATGTAAATATACAGGATAAAGTTTGGTGGTTGAGATTGGCAGGAGATAAATATGGCCTACAACAAAAATACTCAAATACAACACATTCAGTAGTTAAGGTAATGTCATAACCTTAAATTCTACCCTCACCCATTTTGTGTGAAAGATTACAAACTCATGACAATAAAAGACTAAAGACCTCATTTAGAGCGTTGTTGATGTGGAGCATCTACCAAAAACTGTGTATTCCCTGTTCACCAAATCTCATGGCTCCACCACCCTATTTGGCAGCATGGGAGCTTTTCAGTTGTTGGAGCCTGAGCTGGTCTGCAACCAAAAACAACTGATGGCCATTAATGTGACAGGTTACAGTAATGGGCATCCTGCTCTTTTAAGGGCCTGGAGACCATCACTGATTGTCCTTTATAGGGATGCCATACGAGGTGTGTCAGCCCCCAAAGAAGGAATATAAAAACATATCCATGACCTGCATGAAGAAACTTCTCATGCATACTGTTGTAATTTACATAGATAGAATTCTTACTAGGTCATATAGATTGTTAAGGCTAGAAGAGGCATTGCAAGCTTGGAGCTGGAGAAGACAGGACTGTTGGTGCTGAGTGGATAAACCTACAAATAAACGACTTTTATTTAATCTTCAATTTGGAAGTACTCATCTTTATTACACTGGCGACGAGGGACCTTGCTTGATTGGGGACAAGCATTCTCAGAATCAATTCCCCTACAGGATTAATTCAAGATTTAATAAAATTTGGACTATTTGAACTTTATATCACACTTGGACTTGGACTTTCTACGATTTGTGAGTTATATTTTTATTATATTTACATTTTCTCCTATGTAAATATGCTTTTGGGATGTTATCCACACTCTGGATACTGATTTCTTCAATTGAACTGACGCTTTACTAACTTTAATCTATGAGTCACCTTAAATTGGATTTTTTCATGAGATTCACTATTTACTGCGACCATAGCGATACTTGTATTTCCAATTTTCGTGTACTTTTGGATCGCAACCTTTACCTGATACCGCGCTAGCCAACTGCCTCTAACCGCCACCGGCTGCATTTTTCGAGCAGCGGCGGTGTTCCACGTTGCTCGAGCCACCTGAACTTTTGCCAAGAGCGAGAAGCGAGAGCGAGAAGTCATCTTGTGTTCTTCTCTCTAGTTTATTGCATCATCGCAGGAACCACGTCATCACGTGGGGTCACGCAACATGACCTTGCATGACCGCCATCTTGGTAATCTCGGGATCCCGGCATTGAAGTTCGACATCTCAGCATTGAAGTTTGGTGCAATACTGCTGTTTACTGTTTTTACAGTGTTAAACTGTACTGTTGGCCTGCGTTTTCTTTATGAATTGATCGGTATCATGGTAAGGTTTGCCTTTATTGCCTAACTCGATGAAACTGCCAGTCAGTTATTTATCGATTGTGGACTTAAGTGACTACTTTATTTATTCTAATTTGTTATTTTTACTGGGGAGCTTTCGACTTACAGAGACTGCGGTGACTACTTTATTTCTTTTAAATTGTTATTTTAGCTCGGCAGTTTTCAATTTACAGGGATTTACTGACTAAAAGACTGCGGTGACTACTTTATTTATTTTAAATTGTTATTTTATTTCGGCAACTTTCAATTTTACGCTGATTTACCAACTAAAGAATTTGCTCGCAGTTTTCTATTTACTGTTATTAAGTGACTAAGTACTGGGGTGATTACTTTATGTATTTTGAATTGTTGTTTTAACTCCAGGACTCAAGTTAACTTTACAAGACTTTTCTAGTGTTATTTAATCACTTTTAGGTTATTATTAGGAGTTTTTGTGTTATCCAGTTTATCTGGGGTTTACTCTTTCTTTACAAATTACGATGGCATCTTCCACTAGTATGTCCCAACCACCAGCTTTCCTCTCAGAAAAGGGAGAACCCATCCTACCATGGAAAATGTGGAAAAATATATTTGATTCATATATTGTGGCCACAGGTGGGGAGAAATGTTCGGCTTTCCAAAAACAAGCTATTTTGTTGCATAACTTGGATGCAGAAGGCCACAATATTTATGATAGCATTGATCTCATTCCTGTGGGTGTTGGTGATGGGGAACCCAATTATGTGTATGAAATGTCTTTGGTTATGTTAGAAAGATATTTTGGTCCCCGTATCAATGTGGTTTTGGAGAGACATACATTTTTCACAAGAATTCAAGGTTCAAATGAACGTGTGAAAAGTTATGTGGCCTCTCTCAAAACCCTGGCACGCATGTGTCATTTTGAAGATCTCTCTGATTCCTTAGTTAGGGACCAATTAGTGAGGTGCACTAATAGTACTCGTGTGTTTGTCTAAAAATCCCATGCTTGTGGAAGCTGTTGCAATTGTGGAAGGGATGGGGAACACGTCTTCATGGGTGAAGTAGATGAGTAAAATCACGATGATAAAAAGGATAAACCTAATGAAATTCACATGTTGAGTGAGGATGTCAGTTCAGGGAATTTTGAAAGTGTAGGCAAAGTTTCACCTGCAGAAAAATGTAAAACTACTGACAAGGATTCACGGACACGTAATCCTGTCAAGGGATTACCAGTTAAAACTGATGATTCCACTTCTTCTTCGTTATACACTAGTTCCAATGATAAAACTTCTAAAGATTCCTTAAAACCTATGTGTTTCAGATGTGGGAGTTTTTCACATTACTCTAATTATCCACAGTGTTATGCCAGGGAATCAATTTGTATGAAGTGTGGAAGTAAAGGACATTATGCTCGAGTTTGTAAGTCAACAAAAGGTTCTGGAAAGAAGACGGAAGTTGTCCGCACTATTATTTTATATCTCAATGAGTGTGATGGGAAGGTGGATGGGGACAAATTATCTATGCCTGAATGTGATATACTTGTAAATGATTTTGAATTTGTTGGTTTAGCTGATTCTGGTTCCCCGTATACAATGATTGGGAACAAACAATGGGATGAAGTTGTAGGTCTGAATAATCTAATACTTTCTCCTCCAGATATAAATCCTGTCAGTTATGGAGGAGCAAAGATCGATGTTCTTGGTTATCTTGAGTCTTGTATTCAATTTAAGGACAGAAACACTGTGGGAAAAGTGTATGTGGCTATGAGGGGAGACAAATTATTAGGCTGGAGGCATCAGCGAGATCTTGGTATAATGCTCAACCCTAATGCCAAAGATCCCAAAGGTCAGGTCATGTTAGTAGAATGCAAAGATGAGGAAAGAGTGTACAAGGATAGAAGTCGTGAATATTTTTAAAGATTTCCCCAAGTCTTTTCTGACACACTTGGTTGTCTAAAGGGATTTGAACACTCAACGAGAGGGCGGTACCTTGTGTGTATAAGGTAAGGCAAGTACCTCACATGATGATGGAACCACTCAGAAGTGAACTAGAAAGGTTGTTGAAGCTTGAGGTGATTGAAGAAATTGAGGCATCTGAATGGTTGGCCCCCATTGTTTTGGCCCTGAAGGATGGGGGTACGGCTGTTAGGATGTGTGTGGATTTGGGAGGCCTGAATGAATGGATTTGGGTCGATAGACAGCTGCTGCCAAATATTTCAGAGTCTTTGAGTGTTTTGAAAGGTGCTAGAATTTTTAGTGTGTTGGACTTGTCATCCGCGTATCATCAGATTCCTTTGCATAAGGATTCAAGACATTTGACTTCGTTTGTAACACCATTGGGAGCATATCATTTTTTGAGGATGCCTTTTGGATTGGCCTCGGCGGCAGTGTGTTTTCAGAGGGTCATGAGGAAGGTATTGGGTGATATAATTAACATCATGTTTTTTCAAGATGATATTTTGATTTATGGTGAAAATGAGATTGAACATAGTAAAACTTTGGTTAAAGTTTTGGAGAGATTAGCTGAGAAGGGACTAACTGTCAAGAAAGAAAAATGTAAGATTGGTGTTGAGACTGTGTCGTATCTTGGCCATGTAATTTCTGGGTCGGGGATTCAGCCAAAATTGGAGTTGGCGCAGAGTGTAAGGAATGCTCCTATACCTAAGGATAAGGAGGAAGTGAGGTCATTTTTGGGACTCGCTGAGTTTTATTCCAAATTTGTTAAGGGATTTGCTTGTGTGGTGGAGCCTATGAGAGAGTTGTTGAAAAAGGGTTCTCATTTTGTGTGGTCAGAGGATTGTCAAAAGGCTTTTGATGTTGTTAAGATTGAGATTGGAAGTATGCCTACATTAGGACATTTTGATGTCAACAAAAAGACTGTACTAACTACTGACGCCAGTCTCAAGGGTTTGGGAGCTGTGCTTTCTCAAGAGATGAATGGTGCCCAAAGGATTGTTGCCTTTGCGTCTAGTGCTCTCAAGGTGGCTGAGTCTAATTATTCTTGCATTGAAAGGGAGGCTTTAGGCGTTTATTGAGCTGTACAACATCTTAAATTCTATTTTTAGGGCATTCCCTTTATTGTTAGGACGGATCATCGCCCGTTGGTACAAATTTTTTCTTGTCGACAGAGTGAACATTTCACCGAGGATTAAACGTTGGAGTGAGGGTTTACAGGAGTTTAATTTCATGTGCAATTTATTTCTGGTTCTGTTAATAAGTCAGTTGATTGTATCTCAAGATTGCCTGTAGGAGAGGTGAAGGAAGACAATGGAATTGAATGTGTGGAGAATGTGTGTTGGGTGGCTGAATCCACGTTGTCTGATAAGGAGTGGACTGAAGGTGTGAATAAGGATAGTGTTTTATCATCACTCAGATCGTGGACTTCTCAAGGTTGGCCTGACTATAGTACTTTAAGTCATGAGTTCATAGTATACTGGTCTGTGAAGGATGAATTGTCATTCATTGGTGGGAACCTTATGAGAGGTGACAGGGTGGTACCACCTGTCGAGTTTAGAGAGAGGATTGTAAATACAGCTCATGAGGGACATCTTGGTCGAAGTCTTACAAAAGCTAGAGTGAGAGAGAGGTACAGGTGGCCAGGAATGGATTATTTACAACAAGGGGTGGTGATGGACAGAGTCTCTGAATTAAGCAGAGTACTCTCACCCAGTCAAGAGATCAGGGTTAGATCCAACACCGTTTTTTAGCTCATTGCACCATCCCAGTTTCAGAACCTGGCTGTATGCAAATTAGTCTGTCCCTGGCCCAGTGCATCATGGGAACAGGGCAGACCAGACTACAAAAGCCAATTCTTACACTGGGAAGGAAACAAGCTTCCGCGGACCGGTTTCTGGCATTACACCCGTCTTCGGCCCGGCTTGCTTGAATCCTGATGGTGCAATGAGCAAGGGACTCACATCTGAGTATACCCTTCCACGCTTAGGGTGGACAAAATTATTTACAACAAGGGGTGGTGATGGACAGAGTCTCTGAATTAAGCAGAGTACTCTCACCCAGTCAAGAGATCAGGGCTAGATCCAACACCGTTTTTTAGCTCATTGCACCATCCCAGTTTCAGAACCTGGCTGTATGCAAATTAGTCTGTCCCTGGCCCAGTGCATCATGGGAACAGGGCAGACCAGACTACAAAAGCCAATTCTTACACTGGGAAGGAAACAAGCTTCCGGGGACCGGTTTCTGGCATTACAGCCGTCTTCGGCCCGGCTTGCTTGAATCCTGATGGTGCAATGAGCAAGGGACTCACATCTGAGTATACCCTTCCACGCTTAGGGTGGACAAAATTATTTACAACAAGGGGTGGTGATGGACAGAGTCTCTGAATTAAGCAGAGTACTCTCACCCAGTCAAGAGATCAGGGCTAGATCCAACACCGTTTTTTAGCTCATTGCACCATCCCAGTTTCAGAACCTGGCTGTATGCAAATTAGTCTGTCCCTGGCCCAGTGCATCATGGGAACAGGGCAGACCAGACTACAAAAGCCAATTCTTACACTGGGAAGGAAACAAGCTTCCGGGGACCGGTTTCTGGCATTACAGCCGTCTTCGGCCCGGCTTGCTTGAATCCTGATGGTGCAATGAGCAAGGGACTCACATCTGAGTATACCCTTCCACGCTTAGGGTGGACAAAATTATTTACAACAAGGGGTGGTGATGGACAGAGTCTCTGAATTAAGCAGAGTACTCTCACCCAGTCAAGAGATCAGGGCTAGATCCAACACCGTTTTTGAGCTCATTGCACCATCCCAGTTTCAGAACCTGGCTGTATGCAAATTAGTCTGTCCCTGGCCCAGTGCATCATGGGAACAGGGCAGACCAGACTACAAAAGCCAATTCTTACACTGGGAAGGAAACAAGCTTCCGGGGACCGGTTTCTGGCATTACAGCTGTCTTCGGCCCGGCTTGCTTGAATCCTGATGGTGCAATGAGCAAGGGACTCACATCTGAGTATACCCTTCCACGCTTAGGGTGGACAAAATTATTTACAACAAGGGGTGGTGATGGACAGAGTCTCTGAATTAAGAAGAGTACTCTCACCCAGTCAAGAGAACAGGGCTAGATCCAACACCGTTTTTTAGCTCATTGCACCATCTCAGTTTCAGAACCTGGCTGTATGCAAATTAGTCTGTCCCTGGCCCAGTGCATCATGGGAACAGGGCAGACCAGACTACAAAAGCCAATTCTTACACTGGGAAGGAAACAAGCTTCCGGGGACCGGTTTCTGGCATTACAGCCGTCTTCGGCCCGGCTTGCTTGAATCCTGATGGTGCAATGAGCAAGGGACTCACATCTGAGTATACCCTTCCACGCTTAGGGTGGACAACATTATTTACAACAAGGGGTGGTGATGGACAGAGTCTCTGAATTAAGCAGAGTACTCTCACCCAGTCAAGAGATCAGGGCTAGATCCAACACCGTTTTTTAGCTCATTGCACCATCCCAGTTTCAGAACCTGGCTGTATGCAAATTAGTCTGTCCCTGGCCCAGTGCATCATGGGAACAGGGCAGACCAGACTACAAAAGCCAATTCTTACACTGGGAAGGAAACAAGCTTCCGGGGACCGGTTTCTGGCATTACAGCCGTCTTCGGCCCGGCTTGCTTGAATCCTGATGGTGCAATGAGCAAGGGACTCACATCTGAGTATACCCTTCCACGCTTAGGGTGGACAAAATTATTTACAACAAGGGGTGGTGATGGACAGAGTCTCTGAATTAAGCAGAGTACTCTTACCCAGTCAAGAGATCAGGGCTAGATCCAACACCGTTTTTTAGCTCATTGCACCATCCCAGTTTCAGAACCTGGCTGTATGCAAATTAGTCTGTCCCTGGCCCAGTGCATCATGGGAACAGGGCAGACCAGACTACAAAAGCCAATTCTTACACTGGGAAGGAAACAAGCTTCCGGGGACCGGTGTCTGGCATTACAGCCGTCTTCGGCCCGGCTTGCTTGAATCCTGATGGTGCAATGAGCAAGGGACTCACATCTGAGTATACCCTTCCACGCTTAGGGTGGACAAAATTATTTACAACAAGGGGTGGTGATGGACAGAGTCTCTGAATTAAGCAGAGTACTCTCACCCAGTCAAGAGATCAGGGCTAGATCCAACACCGTTTTTTAGCTCATTGCACCATCCCAGTTTCAGAACCTGGCTGTATGCAAATTAGTCTGTCCCTGGCCCAGTGCATCATGGGAACAGGGCAGACCAGACTACAAAAGCCAATTCTTACACTGGGAAGGAAACAAGCTTCCGGGGACCGGTTTCTGGCATTACAGCCGTCTTCGGCCCGGCTTGCTTGAATCCTGATGGTGCAATGAGCAAGGGACTCACATCTGAGTATACCCTTCCACGCTTAGGGTGGACAAAATTATTTACAACAAGGGGTGGTGATGGACAGAGTCTCTGAATTAAGCAGAGTACTCTCACCCAGTCAAGAGATCAGGGCTAGATCCAACACCGTTTTTTAGCTCATTGCACCATCCCAGTTTCAGAACCTGGCTGTATGCAAATTAGTCTGTCCCTGGCCCAGTGCATCATGGGAACAGGGCAGACCAGACTACAAAAGCCAATTCTTACACTGGGAAGGAAACAAGCTTCCGGGGACCGGTTTCTGGCATTACAGCCGTCTTCGGCCCGGCTTGCTTGAATCCTGATGGTGCAATGAGCAAGGGACTCACATCTGAGTATACCCTTCCACGCTTAGGGTGGACAAAATTATTTACAACAAGGGGTGGTGATGGACAGAGTCTCTGAATTAAGCAGAGTACTCTCACCCAGTCAAGAGATCAGGGCTAGATCCAGGAATGGATCACATGGTTGAAGGTGTAGTTAAAGAGTGCGTGCTGTGTGCGTCCAGTGATAAATCACATGTTGTTAGTTGTGCGCCACTTTCTCCTGTTGAGGTTCCTGAGCAAGTTTGGACTAAGTTAGGGCTGGACATAATGGGACCTTTTGAACTTTTACCGTCTAGTGAACGCTATGTCATTTTGTTAGTTGATTATACATCAAAGTGGGTGGTAACAAAATGTACGTCTTCAGTGAATACCCGGATTGTCATTGAGTTTCTTAGAAATGTATTTTCTTCTGAAGGCGTACCTAAGTTTTTGATTACTGATAATGGGGTGCAATTTGCATCTCAAGAGATGAGGGAATTTCTCTGTGAACACAATGTAGTTCATCAGAAAACTGCGTTGTATCCACCTCAGGCAAATGGATTGACTGAGAGAATGAATCGTATTGTCAAAGATTGTGTCCAACGTGCTCTTGAGAGTAGACTTCCTTTTGCTAGTGTTTTGAGAGATACGTGGTGGGCACATCATACCACACCGGATGCTGTCACCAAGATTTCTCCTTTTGAGGCATTGAGAGGGAGGAAGGCGGTATCCAAATTGAATCCTATATGGTTACCAGTGTGTGCTGGTTCAAAGTTTTCTAATGAAGACAGGCGCTATACTGATGATGTTTCATCCCACATAAGGAATTACTCCTCAAACTAGTGTCTGACTAGTTTGTGTATTATTTGCATGTGTTTCACATTGTACCCTCTTGTATCTTTGATTCTATTGATCCTTGAACATAATCAACATAATATCACTGATATCATAGATGCTGTTGTGTGTTATTGTACGTGTGAAATAATTTGTGAGATTATAACTATGGTATGGTTGGTGTGGGAGATAGCGTTAATATACTCCCTTACCTATATTTTGAGGTTTTGTGTTGTAGGAACTATTCACCTCCAGATAACCTTGCTTAAACTGTAACAAAAGTGTTTCTTCAGTAAATGCTTTTTTCCTCTTTTTGTGTTTTTAAGTCCAATCTCCTGATATCAATGGACCCTGGTTATCAAAGGCACTGCGGATTGGGTAGATCCCAGCTTTGGGAAGGGTAGTGAAAGGAGTTTGCAAATCCCTATTTGCAAAAGGGGCTGGCGTATATGTTACCACTTTCAGTTTACAGAAAGGAAAGGGTAGTATTTGCCAGTGCTCTACCTTGCGAAAGGGCGGTAAGGTTTGGTACCCCCAACCCAAGGGAAGAGTGGCATTTATTAGCTCTTCCTTCCTTGCACAAGGTTGGGGCAGGGAGTATGTTGCACCCTGTCTTGCCCAAAGGCAGGGCGATATTTGGAAGTCCCATGCTTTTGCCATGGTCAGGGGGATCATTATTAAACCTCTACCTTGCCTAAAAGCATGGGTATTCGTTGTTTGCCCCTTTTCTGATGGTGGTGGGCTACTTTGTGCTACTGTCACGCCCAAATGTTGCAGGAAATTGCTAGCTCTCTGCAGCTAACCCAAGCACAGGGTGGGTATTTTTTCCTCCACTTGCAAGGATGTGGGGTGTAAGTATTTTTTGCCCCTACCTCATCGAGACAGGGTGAAGGAATCACAACCCCCCATGACTTTGGACAAGATGAGGTAGGGGAAATTGCCAATCTGGAGCAATGGATATGATTAGACAAGCGGGCGCCCAATCCTGTTAACTTCTGTGGGCAAGGTGTATGGGGCTGTAATGAGGCAAGGGGGAAGGTGGGCCAAGGGGCAGTACACTGACCCCTATTTCCACCATTAGGCAGGGTGGGGGTGAAGGGTGAAAAATGGCTCTTTATAAAAATATGGATTACAAAAATAGCTTCTGACATAAATATTGCAACTTATGTGCCGCTTACAAATATGGCTCAATTGGGGTGATGTTTTGGGAAACAATATTTAGAGCACCAAAAGTTTGTCTGGTGATATTTAGGCCACTCTACTCTGATACAAGCCCAATAAAACCTAATAAATTGAATCCCTCAAGCTTTAGACAATATAATGAAAAGAAATTCCCCACCCCTCCCTTGAGAAGTATAAGGGTGGTGTGCAAGGAGACTTAATCCTCCTCCCGTTGGATAAATCAGGAATTACAAAATGTCGACCTCCACTGTTTGCGAGAGAGAGGAGACTCTGACTAGGTGGCATTTGTAAAAGGTGACTAACAGCTGCCACCATGCTGCCACCATGTGAAAGAAATCATTCTCTCCATGACCCTTGGCAATGTAGTGGGTGTGGCATGCAAAATCCTCCTCACGACTTATGCAAAACTGGGAGGGTAGCATAATAAACCCTCTGACTTCTGGAAAGACAGACCCAAAAAGGCAATAATGCTGCCTAAAATTCTGGATACCATGTACAGTTAGTTAAAGTAGGGTAACAGCTAAGCATGGGCGGATCTAGCGGATCTCGCGTACGCGAAATTGCGGATTTACGGATTCGCAATCCGCGAAGATCCGCGAACTCTAGCGGATTTGCGGATTTTTCCGTTTTTTGTGTTGGCGCGTGTTCGCGCCGATTTTGGGACAAGTTCGCAATTGCGAACTTACTTTTCGGCTTGCAACGGCCGCGACTATGTTGTTTCTACGTCTGGTTTATCATCACAGGTTCACAGCACCCTCTGTTTCACCACTGCCACCCTCTGGGACACCCATGCCACCCTCTAGTACATCCTCACTGGCACCTATTAGGTTTATTTATCACTGTAGATTATGGTGGTTGAAAAAAGCAAGCACACCTGCCCTTCTTCAACTGCCATCAATTAATTTGTGTTTCATTAATGTGTCAGTAATTTTGAAAGTTCCAGTCTGGCTGGCACCTGCTTCCTTCCTTATCTGTAATTTGCTTTTTGTTGCAGTGAAATTTTTTTTTTACAGGACCTTTATGGTGCTATTCTATGAGCCTGCTGTTTGGGTCATAGCAGGGTCATAGAATTGTTGCAAACTCTGGAGGGGCCCATCAGGAAGCACTACCTTGAATGTTACTAATGTTAAGTTTGAACTTTTGCACCTGCTCATTGCTTTCATTTTAGCTAAAATCGTTTTTTTTGCAATTTCGCGCGTTATTTGGGGCGCGAATCCGTGCGAGATCGATTTCGGAAGCCGCGAATACGTGCGAATACAAAATTGTTTTTGTTGCGACGTGTATGTTCGCGTGATCTTGCGCGTGTTCGCGAGGCGCTTCTAGCTATTCGTTTGCCAAGTTACCCTATCGGTCGTACACGGGCGCGGCCATCTTGTTGGCGTGACGTAATTCCGTTTCCGCCCGCTATGTGTAATCTCGCAAAGTGTGCTGCTCGCTAGTACAATTTCGCGCGTACTCGCAAGGAAAATCTCGCGCGAACTTACCCACGCGGTCGTGAACGGGCGCGGCCATCTTGTTTCTCATTCATTGCTATGGTTCTGGGCATGCTTTCTGTATCCTCTCTCAATCTCTGCCATCCTTTGCTTGTTTGAAGTTTTTTTGATCTAATTTTACTTATTATCTAACCCTCTATTTTTCTAGCTCTATATTTTTGTGTTTTCTGCAGCTTTTATTTACTTTTAAACTACTTTTTTAAACTCTTTTCTTTTCTTCTTCACTATTCTATTTCTTCTTTATCATTTAAGTTTATTTCTGCCCAGACCATGGTAAAGGGAGCCGGGAAGCACCCTGAGAAGGGGAAGGGTCCCGCACCCCGTGCCCGGCTCCCGTGCGGGCGTTTAAGGGGGGAGCAAGTGGTCCCGAGGGAGATCTTCAGCGCGGAGGAAGTGGCGGCACTGATCTTCCACGTCCAGCGCCGCCTCCCCAAGACGATCCTGGGAGGCGGCAAGATCGCGACCGGCTATGGCATCCGGGAGCGCCGCCAGCGGTGGGAGAAGGTGTGCCGGGCCATGTACAAGATCTCTGGGGTCCGGCGCACATATAACCAGGCCACCCACCGCTGGACCGATGTCATGGACCGGGAGCGGGACTTGCTGGACGCGCTCGGCGTAGAGGTCCCCGGGCTTGGTGAGTAGTAGTAGTAGTACATTTACTACTCTGTTTTATCCTGCTCTGTTATTTGCAAATCTTTGTTCTTTACCAAGAGCAATAATGCTGCCGATTACATTGAGGTAAATTATATTTCAAAATCTTCTATGCATTTCATTTTCAGGTGCACTGCTCTCCTTCTCAGTAGCCTTGCTTGCTACTATGCTTCTTTGTTTTGTATGTTGTGTTCAGAAGCATTTCATTGGCCTGAGAAATTATGTATGAGTGTACTGTAAAGAAAAGAACTGCGTAATGCTAGACAGTAAGGGTCATATTTTCAATTACCGGCGCATCCCTGCAAAGTAGCAGGGATGCGGCAGTAATTGTGTGCCATGCCACCACCACCCATTGGCCCAAAACGTCACAGAAGCCTTACGCATCTGTGCCGTAAAGGCAGCGCATTGCTGGAGTTGCGTGCCAACGATGGCGCAGCTCCAGCAATGCTCTGGGGTACCCTATCTCCCCAATGCTGCATCAAGCCGTACGTCGGCTTCAAGCGCGCAGGGTTTGAGTCATGCATCATTGTCCTAAAAATGACTGATTGACATCTTGTAGATTTCCCTCAGCCACTTTTAGGATTCGTTCCTGCGCAGGTACGCCCTCCCTTGCGCCGGAACGCCCCCTGATGGCGCAGGGCTTTACAACGTGATGCATCGCTCATATGCCCATATGTGTTTTTTTTTTTAATATATACGCCGCACCAACACCATGGCGAGTCTTTTGTTCTGCCGCTGCGTCAGAAAAGGCACGCAACAATGGAGGAAAATCAGCCGCAACTTCCGCAAGGGACTTATAAATCAGCCCCAACAGACTGAAGTCCAGTCCTTCCTTTAGACAGTCACATGGCTATCAGAAGAAATAGTGGCGGTGGTGGCGGGTGGATTGATAGTTTGAGTATTCACTGATCTGCAAGCAGGATGGACTTTGTCTGTCACGTGTTGCGCACTGCTGCCTGCAGTGCCAGGCCTAGGCAAACCTCTTTAGTAGTCTGTTTATTGAGTTACATAGGAACTTTCTAAGTCAACGTTCCGCAAATCAGGCAATACGAATAACGTAGTATACCACATGAGATAGATCCCGTGGAATAGTTGTCTATCTATTTGCTATTTTTCCAAAATATGTTGTTATTGTTCTTTTGAAATGTTTGATTTGGTTGAAAAATCTCATCCATGTTTTCTGGTTTTTCTTTCTTTCATGTTGTACATCAGCTCCCCCCAAGGGCAAGAGGACACAGGAGGAGGGTGCTGAGGATGCAGGCCAGGATCGGGCAGGCGAGGGCTCCTTTGCTGGCCCCAGTAAGTTTACATTTTAATAAACAGTACCTATTTTTTCCTAGCGTTCCTCATTCGATTTTTTCTAAATCGTCTTTGATCTTCTTGTAGACTGGATATAAATTCTTATCCTGCCTCGAATATGACTCCCTGTGGTATTACTAGACTATTCTTATTAGTCTGTCTGTGTAGCTAACTAAGATTGGACATTTGGCAATTCCATTGGACTCCCATTATATTCAGCAATACCTCTATGCACTGTCTCCTTACTGACTAGATAGTGTGGCAGAGTCATTCAGCTCCCGAAGTCACCGATTATAGATCCCCAATGATCTCTAGATTATCGTACGCAGGACAAGAGAGTAGTACGGAGTCACAGCACAGTCAAGAAGTGTCAGAGGCACTCATGCTTGCAAAAATTCCAAAACCTTTAGCTCATCCACTCTAGTCTAGAGGAACAAAAACCACAGAGTCTATTTAAGTGTAAAAGCTTTATTAAAAGTAAACACATTTATTAAAATCTACTTTGTCATAAAACTATTTAACTGTAAACGGAAAAGTGGTTAGTGCTGACGATTAATTGGACACATTTCTTGTGGTCGAGCCGAACTCTCACCTAGTTTGAACTTGATCCTGGTCGTGTTCTTAGGACTCAGGAGTCAAGCTTCTGTCTGTTAGGAGAAAAAGTGGTGCGTGTTAAAAATCAAAAGCAAGCATTCATCAGTTGTGCATAAAAGTGCAGCAAGACAACAGCCTTCCCTGGAAAATGGGACATTTTTACTATGGAGTAGACAGTCACAAATTATTACATTGTATTCTGTTTTTTTAACATTTCTCCTAGACCAAATATTATATAGTAGTGAGTGGTGTATTCTAACATTCTTAAATGTACTTTGTAGGTGTAACATCTGGTGACGGGGCCAGCGCGGAGGTGGCTGTGTTGGACTTGGACTCGGAGGCCTCTGGGGAGGAGGCGGCATTAGAAGAGCTGGTGGCCGTTCCTGTGGGGGATCAAACGGTGGTGGCGGAAACAGGTAAGCTATATATTCCTTACTTATTGAGATTGAAGACTGCATAGTGTGCTTTCTGCACGGGTGTATTACAATTACAAATCAACCAGGTAGTTGCCTCCTCGAAATGTACTTCGACTTAGCTGTGAAGTTTTTGGTGAGAAGAATCCCAATAAGTTCTTAGACGAACGTGATGGATGGGATGAACGAAAAGCGAAAGAAGGGTGTAAGTAAGTGGGACGCGAACTTGTATGATGGCTGGCAAAGAAGAACGATATGTGTTTGCTTGGACCCAGAGGTGGCTGGGAAGGAAAGAATATGGTATGGTGCATGGCTGGGTCAATGATGAAGCAAGGATGGGTGGAAGGACAGCAGCCTGGGTGGGTGAAACAGAAACTGTATGTGTGCGTATACTTTGACTGAATGGATGCCTGGAGCATGGTATTCTCTGACTCTTACATAGCACATGTGTATCTAGAGAGAGTAGATGGTCGCCAGGTGAAGTAAGTGTTACCTTGAAGAGCATGTACCACCGCACCCGCACGTCCGTCCCAGTGCAGGGAAGGCAAGGAAAAGAAATTGTAAATGTGTCCAATACTACCATGAATAGTAGCAGTACTTTGTATTGCGTTTGCATTCACAGCATATATCTGGTTATTACGGTGGACACTCCGTACCTCTCTTAATAACTTTAGTTTACTTGTAGTACGTCATTCATGTGTGGGTGTATCACTGTTCACTCAATACTAAGCAAAGCACCTAAAGTCATCTCATCTGTCATTAAATACGTCCCATGTGAAGTGATAGATAATCAAATTAGTTAGCTTCTTCAGTTTCCTTTTCTAGTACTCATTTGCACTGTAGGGTGAAAGGTAAATTAATTAAGCAGTAGCCCTTGTAACAGAGTATTCTCAGTGCCACCCGTAATAGAAAAGTAATAGCTTCACCACCTGCATGTACTGGACCGGTACAGTAACGCAAGTCTGTCTCCATCATCATGGTGTGCAACTTTTTTTCTCGGGTGCAACTTCACTGTGCTGTGTCCATGTCATTCTGCCGGCTTGCATAAGATAACGTACCCATTTCCCTAAACAAGAGAGAAGAAGAAGAATAAGACTGGTGTACTGTCATAGTCGACTGTAATGGAAGTCCATAGTGGTCGTAGAATTAGTTCATTAAACTACCACTACTGTTAGAGCAAGGATGCAGAAGTGGGAGGTTACATAGATACTGTCCTCAATAGTTATGTACTGTGCTTTCAATTTGCTACTTGTACTCTGTGACCCAACTTTCGGCTCAATCACTTTGTGTTATTAATAAGGAGCATTGGTTACAGACTATGTCTTTCTTTCTTCATATAGTTGCTCCTTCCAAATCAACAACAAGGAGGGAGCAGGCTAGATTGGCCCGGCAACGGAGGCTGGAGGCCACAGTCGCCGAGTATCGGCGGCTGGTGGCCCTGGAGGAGGAGGAGGACACGCAGTCGAGCGGGGCAACATCTTCGACTGTGACCACTGCATCCTCCTCCGTGACTAAGCCAGCGGGACCGAGCCGGGCTAAGAAAGCCGACCGCCACCGCCAAGCAACCGAAATACCAGCTGCCCCCCACAGGAGCTGCAAGGAACGCCAACGCCGCCTACGAGTCCGCATGTCCAACCTGGAGCAGGAGGTCCTGAGGTATAAGACCTTGGTTAAGGGCCTCCGCTCCGAGCTTGCCACCCTCCGCAAGGAGTATGATGCCCATGCCGCATCATGCACCAGCACCAGCACCCTCCAGTAGTGGAGTGTCCCTTGCCCTTTTTTTATAGACTTTTGGGGGGTGGGATTTGGGAGTTGGGATCGTTTTGGGACGTTTCAGAGACAATCGTTGGGGTTAGGGTGGGTGAGGGAGATTATTTTGTTAGGGATAAATAAATATATTTTTCAACTTTATCTGACCATACCTGTTTTTTACTGCTTTTCAGTCTGGTGGGTGGGGGGCGGGGGTGTAACAGTAACTTTGTTTTCCTGAACAGTCGTAGGACTTTAGTAGTACAACCGTCAATCTCTTGTCTACTCCGAAATAATACTCCATTATACTACCTCCCACCAAACGCTTATCTTACCTGTAATTTGTGTTAGAAATTAGGGCTAGGCCCAGGGCTGGCTCCAGGTGAAATGGGGATTAACGTTGTCATTCCTGGGCGGGTGACATTTCCTCATTGCGGTGGTACTAGTGGTGTGACACAGTGGCAGTTGCATGCCTATGGAAAAAAAGAAAAAGAAACCTTGTTTGTACTCCTTACTGTAGCATTACAACGGTTACGGTACGATCGAGAAAATAGCAGGTGACAGTACACTAGAACAGTGCCATAATGTAGCCTAACAAATGGTAAAGTATTGCAAGTATAACTAGTACTTGCGTTGAATTTATTTGACATTGGCTACTACTACTAGAAGATATAGTACTGAAGCTGAGTAAGTCTAGAAGATATCCTCGTATTCCTTCACCAGCCTGT
Source organism: Lissotriton helveticus (assembly GCF_964261635.1). Lineage (NCBI taxonomy): Eukaryota > Metazoa > Chordata > Amphibia > Caudata > Salamandridae > Lissotriton > Lissotriton helveticus. The sequence goes on along the minus strand of NC_136059.1, from coordinate 1,696,777,567 downwards.
TGCTGCTATCACCTTATCCTCCCCAGCAAGTGTGTGGAATTATTGATGTCATTTTAGTCAGACATCAAGCAAAACAACACAGCCCGGGGGAAGAGGGTTAGGGTTTGTAAAATGGATGGGAATGGGGGTTTCTTTTTGGGTAGGTTTTGTTGAGAGAAGAAAAAAAAAGCAGAGCATGGACAAACAATAATTGAAGATACAGAGTTTACAGACAATCTTTGGTTACAAACTAAAGGTAAGCACATGCAGTCACACTCATAGAATAAAAGACAACAATGGATACTGTATCTGTATTGCGTATGTTGTTGGAGTTGTCCTGTTGAAATTGGTAAGTAAGTTGCATGCAGCAAACAATTCCTCTTATTGGCGGCACTCCTCCATTCCAGCTGACGCTTCGTCCATCAATGTGGTGGTGACCACTGACAGAAGAGACACCCTGTCCACTGCCTGCCTGGCGGATGTTGACTGAAACCCGGCCTGTAATTATTGAACGGAAAACAGGAAGTGCTATTACAATACCACTGATAAATAAATAAAAGGTATGTACGCTGTGTGGTTCAAAAAGTGACACTTTGATTTCCCTAATAGACAGTACAATATTTTTGAAATTGCGTGCTCTGTCTGAGTCACCTTTTTAAGGATCAATAAGTATGGCCAAAATATTATAGCGGATCTTTCCCCTCAAGGTGGGTGTACTACTGTGTTTTAGAACAAAATTTGACCTTCCCAGCAATGCTCCCACCAAGACCCTTACTAAAGCCAGTCGCAAAAATGTAGAAGAACCCAATCATATCTCCAAAAACGATGCCTAGCAGAAAAATGGTTACAAAACGTACTTTGAAAGTAACAGTAGACCCAAATACAGACCGTGGATTGTATTCAAACCACTTGCCTGCAAGCAAAAGTATCCATAGCCAGCATCGCTCCAACAGTGCTCTACAACAACAGAACCGCGTTGCAATAGAACCCCCCTAAACACATGCAATCCTGCTGCTAGGGCTAACCCTAACGAACCCTAACTTACAAAAAGTGCCAAAACTGGTGTTTCCTTATGGATTTTGTCCAACAAACTTCTAGCCGGTATTAGACCTTCCCAGGAATGCCCCAGGCAAGACCCGCCAACCCACCCGCAAAAAAACACGCGACAACACCCCCAAACAGCGAAAAAGCTAAATCTCATACTTACAATATCTCTCGGCCTTCGGTCCAAAGTAACGCGCTGTGCAGCTAGGTCATCATCAATCATCATAACTCCTGTTTTCCACCACGGATTTCCTGAAAAGCAAATGCAATCAAGATTAGACTGTCGCAGCAGTGCTTCGACAGAGACCCCGGCCGCAACCCACCCACGAACAGCAGGAAGCCCCCCAAAACGCTACATTGAGCAAGATGTCTGAAGAAATGGCAAAAAAAAGGCTTTTCCTTAAGGATTTTGTCCAAAACACTTCTATCCGGCATTAGACCTTCCCAGGAATGCCCCAGCCAAGACCCGCCAACCCACCCGCAAAAAAACACGCGACAACACCCCCAAACAGCGAAAAAGCTAAATCTCATACTTACAATATCTCTCGGCCTTCGGTCCAAAGTAACGCGCTGTGCAGCTAGGTCATCATCAATCATCATAACTCCTGTTTTCCACCACGGATTTCCTGAAAAGCAAATGCAATCAAGATTAGACTGTCGCAGCAGTGCTTCGACAGAGACCCCGGCCGCAACCCACCCACGAACAGCAGGAAGCCCCCCAAAACGCTACATTGAGCAAGATGTCTGAAGAAATGGCAAAAAAAAGGCTGTTCCTTATGGATTTTGTCCAAAACACTTGTATCCGGTATTAGACCTTCCCAGGAATGCCCCAGGCAAGACCCGCCAACCCACCCGCAAAAAAACACCCGACACAACACCACCAAACAGCGAAAAAGCTAAATCTCATACTTACAATGTCTCTCGGCCTTCGGTCCAAACGCGGCGCTGTGCAGCTAGGTCGTCATCATCATCAATCATCATAACTCCTGTTTTCCACCACGGATTTCCTGAAAAGCAAATGCAATCAAGATTAGACTGTCGCAGCAGTGCTTCGACAGAGACCCCGGCCGCAACCCACCCACGAACAGCAGGAAGCCCCCCAAAACGCTACATTGAGCAAGATGTCTGAAGAAATGGCAAAAAAAATGCTTTTCCTTAAGGATTTTGTCCAAAACACTTCTATCCGGCATTAGACCTTCCCAGGAATGCCCCAGCCAAGACCCGCCAACCCACCCGCAAAAAAACACGCGACAACACCCCCAAACAGCGAAAAACCTAAATCTCATACTTACAATATCTCTCGGCCTTCGGTCCAAAGTAACGCGCTGTGCAGCTAGGTCATCATCAATCATCATAACTCCTGTTTTCCACCACGGATTTCCTGAAAAGCAAATGCAATCAAGATTAGACTGTCGCAGCAGTGCTTCGACAGAGACCCCGGCCGCAACCCACCCACGAACAGCAGGAAGCCCCCCAAAACGCTACATTGAGCAAGATGTCTGAAGAAATGGCAAAAAAAAGGCTGTTCCTTATGGATTTTGTCCAAAACACTTGTATCCGGTATTAGACCTTCCCAGGAATGCCCCAGGCAAGACCCGCCAACCCACCCGCAAAAAAACACCCGACACAACACCCCCAAACAGCGGAAAAGCTAAATCTCATACTTACAATGTCTCTCGGCCTTCGGTCCAAACGCGGCGCTGTGCAGCTAGGTCGTCATCATCATCAATCATCATAACTCCTGTTTTCCACCACGGATTTCCTGAAAAGCAAATGCAATCAAGATTAGACTGTCGCAGCAGTGCTTCGACAGACACCAAAAATTACACACAAACCCGCGGAACCCCGCCAAAGAGCACCTCAAAGGCAAGCAAGTCAGCAAAAACGGCAAGAAATTTCCACCTCATATTTGGTCCAAAACACTTTTGTCCATTATTAGAGCTTCACAGCAATGGGCCCAAAACCGTCAACTCACCCGCAAAGAAGTACAACACCCCCACAAGTGCAGAGTCTTTCTTCATTGTGCGTAATCCAGCACTCTGCTTGGAGGGAAATCGCAGTCTGGAGGAGGAGGATAGAGGAGCATGTTCTTCAGAACTTGTGAACCTGAGGAATGTAGACTGCGGCACCTTCAAATCAATAAGCAAACAAGTGAAGACAGTTCTGATGATGGTCTTGTTTTTGGGATTAGGTGATTAAAGTTTGAATTAAATTAACTGTGCAAAACAAAGAAAGAGAGACACAAAGCACACAGGAATAAAAGTGAATAAGGACGAAAAAGAAAGTTCTTGATTGATTGTCTCATTTTCAGGGCTCGGTGTCAGGGAATAAGAACACGATTTCATCATCATACTCTGCGAATTCAGGCTGGATGAGGTCAGTGGCACCGAACAGAGAAAAAATCCCCTCATCTACGTTGCTGTCCTCCTCGTCTTCATGCGGCGTGCTTTCTCGTACTTTGTAATCTGGTGGTATGAGGTGCTGATTCATCTTGATCATTGTCAGCCGCTCCACATTTTTGGGCGAGAGGCGGCTCCGTTTGGGAGTTACAATGCCACCAGCAGCACTGAAAACACGTTCAGAAGACACACTTGCGAGTGGGCAAGACAAATAGTTTATAGCCAGGTTGTAGAGCTGTGGCCACAATTGTTTTTTGCCATGCCAATACTGCAATGGCTCCTCATTAAGAAAGACCACTGTTGAGTCATTCAGATAGTCCTGCACCATCGACTCAAGGTCATCAACTGTTCCTCCACTTTGCTTACTTTTTGCTGTGCTGGCTGTGACATTTTTTCGAGAACCATACCCCATCAAACTTAGCCAATCCTCCTCCCCAGCCACTGTTAGTGTTGTCATTGTGTGTGGTGCAGATGATCCAGTTGCCGGTGTCTTTAACGGCTGAGAGGTCACTTGTGCCCCAGCCACAGGTGCAGAAGTGGATTCTTGTGACTGCGGATGGCCTGCTGATGCTGATGCTGATGTACTGGCTTCTCCTTCAATAACCTGCCGTTCTTTTTCAAACCTCTTGGCTGACCAGGCTAACCAATGTTTGTACTTTTGAACATCTGCATCAGCGAAAGGAAAGAATGCGTTGTCTGCCAGCGCCTTTTTGTAGCGTGGATCCAGAATAGTAGCACAAATGTAATGCTGATCTGAGTTGATGTTTTTAAGACGTTCATCACCACGTAGGCGATGTAATAATTTCTCAGACAAAATGAAATGGTTTTTTTTTTTTTCATCTTTTTGAAACTCAGAAGAAACCGCCATCAGTTGGTGCTCCAGTATGCACAACAATGGGATAGCTTTTCCCAAATTACAGTCCTCCTGGCTGACTGCACGCGTGAAGAACTCAAAAGGACGAAGCATGTCTGTCAGGCTTTTAACTATGGCCCATTGCGCCTTACTCATCCGCAGGTCCTCCTTCTGAGATGTAGCCTCTGTCAAGAAATAGTGATCGAGTACCGTATACTGCTCATACAGACGCTCAAGCATGTAGAAGGTTGAGTTCCAACGTGTTGCCACCTCCTGGATGAGTGCTTTCACTGGCATTCCACGTTCAAGTAGCAGTCTCCGCAGATGCTTCCGGGCCTTAAAAGAATGGCTGAAATGGTTGCACATTTTGCGGCAGGTGGCCATTACCTCGAACGCTGGACTCTCTTTATCACTCAAGAATTTTTGAACTACCAGGTTGATACAGTGCGCCAAACACGGCACTCTAACATGGTCACCCTTCAACATGGCCTTAACTACATTGGCGCCATTATCCGTGGAAACATAACCAATCTTGCGTTTTAGGGGGGATAGCATTGTCAAGACCTTTTTGTCAAACTCTTCCAAAAGGTTTTCTGCTGTGTGACTTTTCTCCAAGCCAAACATGGCTAGTGTTGCATGTTTCCGAGCAGCTTTGAAAACTTGGTCCGGGTCAACACCTGCGTTTAGCTTTGCTATAACACCTGAAAAAGAGACCCAGTGTGCAGTGATGCACATGTAATCATCGCCTGGGCCACTGGTCCACATGTCTGTTGTCAGATGTATTGTGTGAACAGCACTCTTCTGCAAAGCTGCCCCAATCGCCTGCAGCACATCTTCATGTAGTGCTGGAACCGCAACTCTGGCAAAATAGAACCGGCTCGGAACCTTCCATTTAGGGCAGAGCGTTGCCACTAATTCAAGAAAACCTACCGCTTCTACAAAAGAAAAAGGTAGAAGGTCCACAGCTAGCATTTTAGCCAGCTTAGTGTTATACAGACGCGTCAGTGGGTGGTTGCGTTCATATGGCACGTCTGAAGTAAGCATTGTTCTAATGTTGCCCTGGACCAAGCATTTACGGGCTGATAATGACTTCGTTGACCCAATTTTGCTCGCTGGTGAACTTTTGTGCGTTGGTGTCTCACTCGCTCCAACACTCTTAGTGTGCCTCACATTGGGTGTGCTGCTGACAGGGGTACTGGGTGTAAGGGAAGTGTTTGACACGTCTTCTTCCTGCTCGTCATCATCAGATGAAACATCAACGTTTCCTTGAATTTGGCCTTTCTTGATCGCATCTAGGTGCGCAAACCATTTGACAGTGTGCTGTCTCCTAAGATGACCTCTCTGGCCTCCGGTACCATAGTTGGTACCTGGCTTACCACGACTAACTGCTTGCTTACAAATGGTACAAATGGCAAACTTTGGATTTTTGGGACAAACAGTAAAGAAGTCCCAAACTGGGGACTTGAAGTGTCTGTGGGACATGGAGGAGGCGGCGATACTGGTGGTGGTGGTCATGAAGCTAATGCCAGATGAAGTGGAGGATGTGGATTGCCCAACTTTTGTACGTTTTGCACTTTCACCGCCACTAATTAAGGTCGAGATTGACGGAGGTCTCTTCTTGCCAGAAAGAAATATGGAAGCGGGACGAGTTGGTGTACTACTTAACTCCAATGATTGTGGTGTTTCCACTGCCTCCTCATCGACAACATCATCATCACGCTCAGCAGCTCTTCGGGCTAGGGTCAAAATGTCTGTTTGCTGAATGCCCGCTGGGGCTGCAGTGACCTTTATGATGACTGGGTCGTCGTTGGCAGAGTCTTCATCAGCAGCAGTATCCGCCACTTCTTGTTGAGACTCATCACACTCCATAACTCTGAGACTTTGGACGAGCTTCCTTTTACGCTTAACTACCTTTGTTTGTTCCCAAGTTTGATCCGTATCATCAGAAGGAGGTGTGCTTGAAGAGGATGTAGACACCACCCTTGATCTCTTCCTTGCTAGGGGTGTGGAAGACAATGAAGGATCATCAGGAGGAGTGGCTTCCTCAAATGATACCTCGCCTTGATTGTCGATTTCCTGATGTGCCCCTACTTCGGGAGGAACATCTATTGTGGGCACTTGTTGTGACCCTCCATGCACCTCTGCTTGCGCATCTCCTTGCGCTGCCTCTCCTTCCACATGTACTTGGGCTTGTACTTGCACATGTGATTGTTGTTGCCGCTGTGGTTGTTCAACACTCGTCAGATGAGCTACAACAACCTGTGTTGATTGAGGGACATTGCTGCTGCTTTCTTGCGATGAGCCAACATCACTGGTCGATGGTGATTGAAGAAGTATACTGGCTGCCTCTGCAGCACTCAAGGGCTTGGACTTAAGTTGGCGTGGTGGTGGTGGTGGCACTGAGCCCAATGGAGCGGGGGTGCTGCTGCCAGCTTGGTCCCCAGCAGATCCCGCTGCAGCTGCTGCAGGCATACTTTTTTTTTTACTCACAAAAAAAGGGGCGGGCGGCACACCAGTGTCCTTGGTAACTTGCTTCTTCTGCTCCTTACTGGCACCTTTCTTGCTAGAGGAGCTACGGGTTACTTTTTTTGGGGCCATCTTCTTCAGAGCAGGTCAGCAGGCAGCAGTTGCACGAGTTGCAGAGGGTTCTGTGTCCAGACGTTACGTCGCGTGACGTTATGCTGCACACACCGCTGCAAGACTTCTTCCTGGCACTGGTGGTTCTATTGAGTCTTCTTGTGCACCTAAAAGCAATGGAAGACAGAGGAACATCAGTTCAGTTATACACCCCAAAAAATCGACAAAACACAGAAAAATGAGCACAATCCCATGCCATCCATGATGTTTACATTGAAGACACCCCACAGAAAGACTAGGGACATGCAAGTATGCAACACTCACTACCCCTGGGCATAAGGGATGAAAAGTAGGCAAAATAAGTGCAGGCCTCAGACACTGCCTCTCCTCAAAATGGCCCCCTTACACCCCAAGCACATGTTGCCTGTACCAGCCAGCACTCAAGATGGCCACCACCACCACCCACATGGCCAGTCCACATCAACAGTACACCCCCAAAAAACAGAAAAACAGCCAGAAATCACCACAATCCAATGCCATCCATGATGTTTACATCAAAGAGAGTGAGACAACATCACAGGCACACTCAGTCCATGCACCACCACCACCCCTGGGCAAGCAAAAGGCCACACCAGCAGCCCCCCAAAAACGACAAAAAACAATAAAATAAGCACAATCCCAGCCCATCCATGGCCTCAATTATGTTTAAATTCAAGAAGACATCCCACAGAAAGACTAGGCCCATGCAACACTCACCACCCCTGGGCAAAGGGCCACACCAGCAGGCCCAAAAAAACGACAAAAACCAATAAAATCTGCACAATCCCAGCCCATCCATGGCCTCAATGGTGTTTAAATTCAAGAAGACACCCCACAGAAAGACTAGGCCCATGCAACACTCACCACCCCTGGGCAAAGGGCCACACCAGCAGGCCCAAAAAAACGACAAAAAACAATAAAATCTGCACAATCCCAGCCCATCCATGGCCTCAATGGTGTTTAAATTCAAGAAGACACCCCTCAGAAACACTAGGCCCATGCAACACTCACTACCCCTGGGCATAAGGGATGAAAAGTAGGCAAAATAAGTGCAGGCCTCAGACACTGCCTCTCCTCAAAATGGCCCCCTTACACCCCAAGCACATGTTGCCTGTACCAGCCAGCACTCAAGATGGCCACCACCACCACCCACATGGCCAGTCCACATCAACAGTACACCCCCAAAAAACAGAAAAACAGCCAGAAATCACCACAATCCAATGCCATCCATGATGTTTACATCAAAGAGAGTGAGACCACACCACAGGCACACTCAGTCCATGCACCCCACCCCTGGGCAAGCAAAAGGCCACACCAGCAGCCCCCCAAAAACGACAAAAAACAATAAAATAAGCACAATCCCAACCCATCCATGGCCTCAATTATGTTTAAATTCAAGAAGACACCCCACAGAAAGACTAGGCCCATGCAACACTCACCACCCCTGGGCAAAGGGCCACACCAGCAGGCCCAGAAAAACGACTAAAAACAATAAAATCTGCACAATCCCAGCCCATCCATGGCCTCAATGGTGTTTAAATTCAAGAAGACACCCCTCAGAAACACTAGGCCCATGCAACACTCACTACCCCTGGGCATAAGGGATGAAAAGTAGGCAAAATAAGTGCAGGCCTCAGACACTGCCTCTCCTCAAAATGGCCCCCTTACACCCCAAGCACATGTTGCCTGTACCAGCCAGCACTCAAGATGGCCACCACCACCACCCACATGGCCAGTCCACATCAACAGTACACCCCCAAAAAACAGAAAAACAGCCAGAAATCACCACAATCCAATGCCATCCATGATGTTTACATCAAAGAGAGTGAGACCACACCACAGGCACACTCAGTCCATGCACCACCACCACCCCTGGGCAAGCAAAAGGCCACACCAGCAGCCCCCCAAAAACGACAAAAAACAATAAAATAAGCACAATCCCAGCCCATCCATGGCCTCAATTATGTTTAAATTCAAGAAGACACCCCACAGAAAGACTAGGCCCATGCAACACTCACCACCCCTGGGCAAAGGGCCACACCAGCAGGCCCAAAAAAACGACAAAAACCAATAAAATCTGCACAATCCCAGCCCATCCATGGCCTCAATGGTGTTTAAATTCAAGAAGACACCCCACAGAAAGACTAGGCCCATGCAACACTCACCACCCCTGGGCAAAGGGCCACACCAGCAGGCCCAAAAAAACGACAAAAAACAATAAAATCTGCACAATCCCAGCCCATCCATGGCCTCAATGGTGTTTAAATTCAAGAAGACACCCCTCAGAAACACTAGGCCCATGCAACACTCACTACCCCTGGGCATAAGGGATGAAAAGTAGGCAAAATAAGTGCAGGCCTCAGACACTGCCTCTCCTCAAAATGGCCCCCTTACACCCCAAGCACATGTTGCCTGTACCAGCCAGCACTCAAGATGGCCACCACCACCACCCGCATGGCCAGACCACATCAACAGTACACCCCCAAAAAACAGAAAAACAGCCAGAAATCACCACAATCCAATGCCATCCATGATGTTTACATCAAAGAGAGTGAGACAACACCACAGGCACACTCAGTCCATGCACCACCACCACCCCTGGGCAAGCAAAAGGCCACACCAGCAGCCCCCCAAAAACGACAAAAAACAATAAAATAAGCACAATCCCAGCCCATCCATGGCCTCAATTATGTTTAAATTCAAGAAGACACCCCACAGAAAGACTAGGCCCATGCAACACTCACCACCCCTGGGCAAAGGGCCACACCAGCAGGCCCAAAAAAACGACAAAAAACAATAAAATCTGCACAATCCCAGCCCATCCATGGCCTCAATGGTGTTTAAATTCAACAAAACAGTTGTATCATGCACCCATAACCAACCCTGGTCCTACTGGATACTGTGGCTACCCACAATATAATTTATTTAATTTTCTGAAAAAGTTCCAAAATTGTACTTGCAGCAACTGTAATGCCCCAAACAAACTTACTTGTGAAAGTTGATTTCTAATCCAAAAGTGATCCAAAGACAGTCAAAAAGGCCTCAAATCCAAATATCCAGCAGCACCCACAAAAAGTAATCCTTCCAGCTCCAGATCCAAATGAAAGTGACCAGGAGATGGACAAAGCACTGGGAGGAGCCTGCTGGACAGGAACAGGAAGTTGGAGACTGTGGGGCACTTCCTTCCTCCCCCCCCCCCCAAAATGGACTCCTTGCAAAAAAAAAGGCCATGCAAATGTCAACCTGAGGAGTGATTCTGATAAAAATCATAATTTTCTGAAGGTTTATCCTGTTTGCTGGTGATTTTCTTGTGCGAAATTGCAAAATCTCTATTTCGCAAGTGCGAGATTGTTCCTTTCCGCCGCAACTACGTGTTCGCAATTGCGAACTCTCGCGAGGTGTGCTGTGCAAGGTGGCAAGCCGCGAGTACGTATTCGCGGGCGACAAACTCCCGCGGGAACACGCAGCAAGATCTAAAATGGCGCGTCACTCGCAAAGAAAAACAACTCGGCAAACGCTAAAATGACGGAAAGTGAACGCCGTGCACCACGCCGCGCGCCGCAACCAAGCAAAAAATCCGCCGCGAGCGGATTCACGGATTTTCGACAAATTCGCGAGAGTTCGCGGATTGCGAATTTGCCGAAAATCCGAAAAATCCGCGATCGGAGCGGATTTTACGCCCATGCTTAGTAACAGCTTTGTGCTAAGATTAGCTAGATATTACTACATGGCTTATGCTACTACCCTGAGGCGGTCTGATATCTGATAGGGGCATTGTAAGCATAAGTGTTTCAAGGTCCAGTAAATAGTTTGCGGACCAGAAACACCTGAAGACTCATATCATATCATATCATATCATTTGTAAAGCGCACTACTTACCCATGATGGTCTCAAGGCGCTGAGGGGAGGGGGTGCTGCTACTGCTCAAAGAGCCAAGTCTTGAGGAGTCTTCTGAAGGTGAGCAGGTCTTGGGTCTGTCGCATGTGGGTAGGGAGGGTGTTCCAGGTGTTGGCAGAGAGGAAGGATAAGGATCTGCCACCTGAGGTCGTTCGTTGGATGCGGGAGACGGCGCGAGGGCGAGGTTGGCGGAGCGGAGCTGGGGGTTGGGTGTGTAGAAGGTGAGTCTGCTGTTCAGGTAGGCTGGTCCGTTGTTGTGGAGTGCTTTGTGTGCCTGGGTGAGGAGCTTGAAGGTGATCCTCTTGTTGACGGGAAGCCAGTGTAGGTCTTTCAGATGGGGGTGATGTGGCTGCGACGAGGGATGTTGAGGATCAGACGGACGGAGGCGTTTTGGATGCGTTGCAGTCGTCGTAGGTGTTTGGCCGGGACTCCTGTATAGAGAGCGTTGCCGTAATCCAGCCTGCTGCTGACGAGGGTTTGGGTCACCGTTCTTCTGGTATCGGTGTGGATTCACTTGTAGATCCTGCGGAGCATGCGAGGGTGTTGTAGCAGGAGGCGGAGATGGCGTTGACCTGCTTCGACATGGAGAGGGAGGAGTCGAGGATGAATCCTAGGTTGCGTGCGTGGTCCGTAGATGTCAATGCTATTCCCAGTGAGGTCGGCCACCAGGAGTTGTCCCAGGCAGAGGGGGTGGGGCCGAGGATGAGGATCTCTGTTTTGTCTGAGTTCAGCTTCAGATGGCTGCTCTTCATCCACTCGGCGACTGCCTCCATTCCCTCATGTTGGTTGGTTTTTGCGGTGTTCGGGTCCTTGGTGAGGGAAAGGTTGAGCTGGGTGTCGTCGGCGTAGGAGATGATGTTCAGGTCGTGCTGGCGGGCCACTTGTGCGAGGGGGGCAATGTAGACATTGAACAGGGTTGGGCTGAGGGATGAGCCCTGGGGTACGCCGCAGATGATGTCAGTGGCTTCGGATCGGAAGGGTGGGAGGCGGACTCTCTGGGTTTCTGCCTGAGAGGAAGGACGTGGTCCAGTCCAGGGCCTTCTCCTGGATTCTGGCTTCTTAGAGGCGTGTCTTTAGTGTGCGGTGGCAGACCGTGTCGAAGGCGGCTGACAGGTCCAGGAGGATGAGGGCTGATGTTTCGCTGTTGTCTAGTTGGCGCCTGATGTCGTCTGTGGTGGCGATGAGGGCTGTCTCTGTGCTGTGGTTTTGTCTGAATCCGGACTGGGACGGGTCTAAGATGTTGTTGTCCTCGAGGTGGTGGGTCAGTTGCATATTGGCGATTTTCTCGATGACCTTCGCTGGGCAAGGGAGCAGAGAGATGGGCGGGAAGTTCTTGAGGTCCTTGGGGTCCGCCTTGGGTTTCTTGAGGAGGGCATTGATTTCGGCGTGCTTCCAGCTTTCCGGGAATGTCGCTGTCTCGAAGGGGATGTTGATGACCTTCTGTAGATGGGGTGCGATGGTTGCGTCTGCTTTGTTGAATACGTGGTGTGGGCAGAATTCTGACGGTGATCCTGAGTGGATGGAGTTCATGACCTTGCCCGTCTCATCGTCATTGACGTGGGAACAGGAGGTCAGGCGGTTGGTGCAGGTGGTGTTCGCGAGGGGGTGGGGTCTGCCATAGTCTTGGCAGTCGCAGTGCTAATGCTGTTGTGGATGTCAGCGATCTTGCGATGGAAGAAGGTGGCCAGTGAGTCGCACAGATCTTGTGAGGGCGGGATGTCTTTGGTGTTGGTGCTGGGGTTGGAGAGTGCCTTCACTATGCTGAAGAGCTCTTTGCTGTTGTGTGCGTTGCTGTCCAGTCGGGTTTTGAAGGAGGATCTCTTGGCTATTCTGATGAGTTGGTGATGTCTGCGGGTGGCTTCCTTGTGGGCTGCGTGGCTGTTAGGGGTATGATCGTGGAGCCATTTCTTCTCCAGTTTTTGGCATGTACGTTTAGAGATCTGGAGCTCTTCGGTGAACCAGCTGGCTTTCTAGCTGGTGTTCCCGTGGGGGCGGGGGGGTTCTTGAGCGGGGCGAAGGTGTTGGCGCAGTCATTGATCCACTGTCTGAGGTTGCAAGCGGCGGCGTCTGAGTCGATGGGGTCGGGGGGTGGGTTCTGGGCGAGGGTGGAGGTCAGCTGGTCTTCGGTGACTTTGCTCCAGCAGAGCGAGGCAGCTGTTGGGTGTGGTAGTGCGTGGTTGGTTTCTTGAAGGTGAAATGGATGCAGTGGTGGTCGGTCCAGTGGAGTTCGGTGGTGTGGTCTAAGGTGACGTGGGTGCTTCTGGAGAAGACAGGGTCAAGCGTGTGGCTGGCGGCTTGGGTGGGTTCGGTGCTGAGTTGTCGGAGGACGAGGTTGGCGAGGTTGTTGATCAGGGTGGTGGTGTTGGCGTCGTTGTTGTTCTTGAGGTGAAAGTTCAGGTCCCCGAGGAGGATTAGCCATCTGCAATACTCATTGTCTGACTCTTATCAAATATCAGTCTTGGGCTTGTTTGGAATATTCTGTTTTGAGAATTTTCCTGAAGATTACAGAGACACTTTGCATTGTTATGGTTGGTTGAGAGTGCTCTACTCTTTGGGATGGACCCCTTGGTCGCTAGCATCTAAATTCTTTCTTACAAATTTGTGGAGCACATTTATCAAAAAATCCGCAGTGCAGCACAGCAAGCCACCTTGCTGCACTGCGTGATAGGGAAGGGGCAGGAATGCACGGCACGGTATTTAACATTATACGGTGAATTCCTGTCTTTTCCCCGTGCTGGCGCACAATGTGCTGCCTAGCACCAATGCAGGCACCCTTGCACCACGGTGCAAGGGTGCCTGCGTTGTAAGCAGGATTGCTTTTGTGCAGACAGGGACACATTCCTGCATGAAACAATCCTCTGAGGCATGTTTCTCTCCCTATGTGTACTGCAGAATGCAGCACACATAGAAAGCGAAAAAATGAGGAGAAATAAACATATTTCCCCTCATTACGCCTCACCTGGGGAGGCATAGCATTTTGACACATTCCCAGGTCAACCAGTAATAGCAAATCTGGGAATGCGCCAAAATCCATGGCTGGCTGTGTGTTAATACCCCCGCTCCACCCAGGGAACACCTCCCTGGGGCAACATAACGCAATGGAGCGATTTGCGCTGCATTGCACTACTCTACATTTATCAAGCCACACAGGGTAAGGTAAGGTGCTCTTGCATGGCTTCATAATTCTTACTTAGCAACATCCACACGTCATAACATGCAACAATGTTTCTTTGCCTGTTTCTGCAGAGCGAACATTGTGCAGTCTTTATAAGCCATGTAGAAAATTCCTTCCCGTTCCCCCCCTCCACGCCCCACACTTCTGGGTGTATGAAAGTTGCATATTAACCGTTTTTATAGCTTTTGATATTGCTTTTTTCACCTCACAGTTTTCAGCCTCTTGCTGAAGGAGAAAGCTAGCCTATAAAGGCTCCATCTGAACGACAGCTCCTCGACGTGGGTGGTTTTAATTTCTCTCTATTCTCCGACATGCTGCTAAAAGGGCTATTGATGCAGTTTATTGTAGACCTGATAACATAGTATTCTGAGAGCGTTTATTGAACACGTGCCTAACAAGGCTTCTGGCATAGACGACTTCTGCAATCAAATGAAGGCTGGACTGGCTTTTTATTCCACCGGGCATTTCCCGAGTCTGCTGGAGCCTTTGGAGGCCGGTGTTGAAAGCCCAGGGCTGCTCCTGGTAACTGTGTCATTTTCTCTCAAGATTAATTGCAGAAGGCTTAGTGGGGCTTAAAGAGAGAGAGGGAGAGGAAGAGAGAGAGAGAGAGAGAGAGAGAGAGAGAAAGGCAGAGGGAGAGAGAGAGGAAGAGAGAGGTAGAGAGAGAGCAAGAGAGAGAGAGAAGATGCTGCAGGTGACAGAATCTGATTGAATGTCGCTTTTTATCCAGATACCCGGGATGGATACGCATAGGTTTATTTGCATCTTTCTGTGAAGTGGGTCGTTGTAAAATAGCATTTGGACCTATTGTATTTTTAACGATCGAGTTTATATCACATTTCTTGGACTGCATCAGTCTTTTTAATCTCAGCACAAAAAAATCCGAATAAAACCGTAAAGCCAATCTGGGACCACAACTCATCTGAGTATCGAACAATCCATGTGACATTCCCTGCTCTTGATCATGCTCATTTGTTCTTCTGTTTTCTATATTTAGGCAATTATGTTCATAACATGGAAAAGTTGTATACACCAACAAATGGAGTTCTGTGGGTAGTTTGAGACAGATTTTGTGGCAAAGCATGTTTTATCTTTTTCAGGAAGAAATATTGCTGTAAGAGCTTTTTAGTAGGGCCTGCTAGGGTGTTTCACACTACATTATTATTACTCTTCCAGGTAAGGCTAGTTTTCCCCTTTGTCTTATTTTCAAAACCCAATCCTTGCTACTTTTGTTGGGCAGTTCCCCTGGTCCCACCTGCCTTCCCCTGTTGGGTATCTCAAGAGATTAACCCATTCCTAGCCCACACCGCTATTCCAAGCTGGTTTGCGCTGTGTTGCCACTGTGCCAAAACCTCTATCACCAGCTAATTGCTATGCCCCTCACTTCATCAATAGCACGCGTTTCACCAGGGCTATCCACATTGACTTCTCTGGCTGACCACTAGTCCAGAACAAGTCCCATGACGAGTCTTGAAGTCTGAGGTGATGACCTGCTCTATTTTTAACTCTCTCATCCCAGAGTCCACGGGATGTTAAGAGGCCCTTTGGACAGCCATATAACAGAAATGGAGCTTGTTCTTCAAAAAGCCATCATTCCATGGCACGCCTATCGGCCACCACCAGATAAAGATGCTTTCTTTCTTATTCCATCTTTTACTTGTAGGAAATGAATCCAAAATGTGAGGAATTTTCTACCTACGCGGTGAGCACCAATCCGTGCTCAAACGAGCACGGATTGGTGGCAAGGCCTTTTCCTATCTTGGTCCCGTAACTTGGAACTCCCTACCTATAATTCTCCACAATGAACCTAATTATACACAGTTTCGAAAGTCTTTAAAAACTTGGCTTTTCGATAAATAACCATCCTGACCACCTGTGCTCTCCGTCTCTTTCGTCCTATGCGCCGGGAAACCCTTTTTGGGTATCTGTTGCGCACTACAAATTGAAAAACTAAACTTAACTAAACTTCCCTCCTCTAGCTTTTGCTCATCCACTTGCATTTCAAGCAACTGTTATTTTATGAGAGGGAAAAGCAAACAACCAGAGTAATAGTTAGGGAATACCAACACAGCTTTGTCCTTAGACCATCACTGATGTGTAACTGCACGTTCATTCATAGGTAGCATAGTTAGTGTCCAGAGAATTTGACCCAGCCACAAATGGTAGATTATCCAGCCCTCCCTTTGTAATAGAGTTCTGAAGAACCCAGGAGCTGGCAAATTTTCTGAGTCAGGGAATTTTCCACTTCCAAAAACAGACCATGTTGCCTGAAGTTACCTGGGGGTGATAATCACCTCAAGAATCTCCTCCTCCCAGACTGATTGGTGGAGCTACATTTAAAAGATGTTGATGTCTATCTGGATTCATGAATATTACCATGGACTTATCTTCCAAAAGAAAGATGAACTCGGAGAGATTACATGACACCTCTTCAACTGGTCATTGTTACTCAAGTGCCAGCACAATGTTTTGAAATCATAGGCACCCGCCTTCAGCTTCAAGGTGCCAGGCTGCTGGGGCAGCCTTGTGTAACTTGAGCAACAGCACTGGAAGCAAGTGATGTCGCGGGCATGGGAATGCTGGCAAGCAGTGCACAAGCAGGAGACCAACACTCTGAGTCGAGATGTATTTGTAGCAGTTGATCATTATGTCTCCCACTATACAGGTTGTCCTAATCGATCGTTTGAATCACTGGGCGGACCGGACTCTGAAAGAATTTCAAGACTCCCTTCGATGCGACTGATGTCCATTTGAGATAGTGGCTTCAATACAAGACAAACAGGACTGGCTTTAGGATGGTGCGACTGGTTCAACCGCACCTGGCACTAACCTCGGGGGTGGGCGCAGGGGTGCTGTCTTTAAAAATAATTTATGAGTTTAAAAGCGCATTGTGAAAAGTTCCTTGTGTGCCTTGAAGTTTCCAGACAGCAATGAAAATGTCAAAATAACTATAGTGATTAATGTTACTGCTGGAGACAGATCAGAGTTTGACTGGTGGCAGGTTTGACTCACCATAACGTAGCACAGAGGGTTATGGGGCTTGCTGCAAAGAATGTGTACCATGAAAATTACAGAACTGAGTGTGAGCGAACTATGAGTAGTGCTGTAGAAAAATAAATGTATGTCAGAGAACAGATAGGGGCTATGGAGAGATGCGGGGCACTGTTGGAGGATGGTAGTATAGGAATTTATTGAGAAGGAGGACATTGGGGTACCTAAAAACATTATTGCACCGGGCATCACGAACGCTAAACCAGGCAGTGAAAAGAAGGACACACAAGTACTGCTTAGTAAGACCTACTGTGCTGTGATACTGTGAGCCCTACATGGGTGGTGTTGAACATCAGTGAGTGGTAGACCTGTTTCCTTTGGTAAGCACTTCTTTCACAGGCCCCTGTCAGCCTGTACTGTGTCAACTGAGGTCTTAACCCTTTGTCTGTTTTTTTCTGGTGAAATCTGATTTACATGATGGCACCTGATTGCTCATACCTCTACTTGCACTTAATTCAAGTTCATCAAAAACTGCAAAAGCTTGGATAAGTGGGCTAAGTCTCTAACCCCCAATAACTACTTCTTCTTTCCTGTCTTTGCTCCATTTTGCTCTGTCTGCTGCCATTTCTGTTATGACATGAGTGTTGCTGCGGTCTGCTGTTAATTTGCCTGTTTGATCTTTCAACTACACAGCACCTTCAGTGCCAAGGAAGCTAATATAAAATCCTACCAGCCGGCAGAAATGCATGTGCAACTTGCTACCTTACTCATCGTTCCAGCCAGCCATAAAGGAAGATCCCTTAAATGTTTATCAGACCAAATCACTACTCACCCAAGAATACCCTTCCATCACAGCCAAAATCTGTCTTATGCCCTCTCCAATATGACAGTATTCAGGTAACCCCAAAAATTCAGGATATCAACCTGGGGGTTTACGGTGGTGCATAACAGAGCAAGACAGCATCATCACAGACGCAAATTTAGTTCTACATTGGCAGGAGAGTATGGTAACCTGCTTTGCCACCTTATCCAGCCAACACAAAAAACCCACTACAGTCCGCTCCTCAGAGATGTATGAAACGAATTGCAGCAGAGAGAACATGACAATGACATGTACCCGGGCATGTCATCAGCTGTTATCGCCAATATCTCACAATGCCTTACCAGGAATATTATACCATCTCAATTTGTCTGGGGAGACTGTCTGAACAATCTTCCAGCATCTCTGAAACCTCAGAAAGTGTCACCAAATATCAGGACACAATTAAGCTCAGTCGAGCAAAAAAGAAGGAAAAGACCAACAGAGCAGGTCATTGAGCAACCCGTGTTTTCTCTGCAGTGCTTTTGGGTCCAGAAGATCACAAAAAAACATCCTCCATAATTTGAACGTTTATTTTAATGTCAATGATCTCCTCTCGTCGATCAGGCATGAAACAATGGGAATGCACTAGCAGGCAACGTAACACAAAGGGCTGGGAATAAGATGCACACATTACTAACTGGTAAAAAGAGCAGTCTGGGGGACTTCCACAAAGAGAGCACAGATCAGCATCCAAGTATGCTGCCAAAGCCCCTAACGTATGTCCTCTCAAATTATCTGGCACAGATATCCACAGAGACGGAACAAAGATGAAGAACTTCGGATATGATGCCGAGGAACACTAAAGAAAGGAACAAGAGCATTTACTGATCATTCTATTTTGCGGAAGGAAGCAATTTTTTTAAACAAAGTCCTATTGCCAACTGTAATGGGTAAAGCGGGTAATCAAGATAAAGAGAAGTTAATAATAACAATGTCCAAAAACCTTCCCCTCGTAAATTTCAAGATGACCTTAAAAAATGATCGGCATAGCTTCATTACATGGTAGGGAGGGCTGTAGTGAGGCCTCAAGACATCAAAAACATACAAAGGTCCAAAACGGTTGACCGGTGTACTCTTATTTCTTTGGACAGCCTGTGAGGATAGAACCCATCTATTGCTCTTCATGCTGAATAAGAGCTTGACCAATCAGACCTCAGCAGATAAAGCTGTTCAGGACATACCTGAGGCGTATGTCTTTGAATCTGTGCCATCACTTTACAGAGAAAGAAACAATGAAGCTAAGGCTGCATGAAAAGTTCCTAGGTTTGTATTTCCCCATCAGCTAATTAAGCTTTTCTTCGGGAGAAAAAGTCATGGTGGACTAGGAAGGATCATTTGCTGCCAATTTAAAGCACTGAACCATAAGCCATAACAGTTTCAAGGTCCCAGGATGCTTCCCATAGTCTAGCTCTTCTCTTGATCTATGGTCTTCTGTGTAGACTTTCTAACTCAAAAGAGAAAGCATATGCTCTTGCCCAAAGATGTGCAACCTTAAAGTCAATAGTAGAGGAGGTCCCACCATTCTCGATCCAGGTGCTTGAGTACATCAGAGTTGTTTTGCTTTCTGATGTATTTTTTCAGCACATTGTCCCTCATGCAAGCATGTAATAGAATTTTTCATTATTGTTCCCTTACCTTCACTATCAGCAATCCTTCCTTCATTTCATTTTTTGTCTCTGTCAATGTTTCTATGCAGAGGTTGTGACCTTATCGAATACAAATAAAGATTGGACAAAACGCAGTCAGAGGTGCTATTGCGTAACATCTGTGTAACCAGGGTGATAGTTCTACTCCCTAAATTGTGGGGGCCCAATTCACAAAAGTGATCTGAGACAAAATCCTAAACTTACTACTTTTGGTATTCACAAAAGGCATTTAGTAGTACTAAAGTTAAGATTCCTAACTTTACTACTACTAAACTGAGACAAAATCCTAACTTTACAACTTTTGGTATTCACAAAAGACATTTAGTAGTTAGGAATCCTAACTTTACTACTACTAAATCCCTTTTGCAAATTCAGAATCAAGTTAAGATTCACAACTCTTAGCATCATGCTATAAAGGTACAGAATAACAACAGGCAGGCCCAACCTACAAAGTGAAATTGAGGTGGACCTATAATAGGCAGGCAAGCAGTTTGGTCATAGCACTACAAAAGACCAGTAAGAGAATCTGATGCTCGGAGAAAAGTCTCATATTTGGTTGTTTATACTTGGGTAAATCTAATCACCTTCAGTAATGTTCCACCTAAAGAGATGATTCTAAAATTCTAAAGGATCGCAAAAATCAGGAATTTCCATAAAGGAAATTAAATATAAGCAAGGGAAAAATAAGAAATAAATGTGTTATCATTTCAGAAGCAAAGTCAAGAGTCTTCTTGGATCAGGTGAGTAGTGTTAGTCCAAGCAACACTCAGCAATGAATCAAGGAAAGCATACAGGGCTGGCTCTAGGGCGGTGTGACCGGTGCCACGGCACCAGGTGCTGACTTTCTGGCGGCGCCGTGTTTGCAAGTTTAATATGTTTTTAAAGCACCTGCTGCAGTGTTTCTTTCCTCTGGCAATTACCTGTTCTCACAAAAATCTCAAGATAACTCGTGTGATTAATTATCTTCCTGGAGAGAGATCAGCATTTTGTATAGTTGAGGTTTTGACTTATGTGAAGTTAGTGCAGAGGGTTAACATGCGTGCTGCAAAGAACGTGTACCAAGTAGATTATAGAGTGCATATAATGTAAACAGATCAGTTGGTTACTGCTTTTAAAAGAGACATCCTTTTACTACATGCAATTTATAACTTAAAGTCCTAATATTCAACAGTGAGCTATTAACTTTCATCATAGAACTGCATACACACTGCAAAGTATACATTAGAACATTGATTAATGTGCCATAAAGGTTTAACTCGGCTAGAAATCAATTCTTATTATTAAAGGAAACTTCCAACTATGCTGGGGTTTTTTCGACTCTGAGTTTGTGCTTCTCCACACCAAACACTCTTAAACTATACTGCCTAGCAGTATGGATGACATTTCCTATACACTGATTTACACAGGTATGATTGATTGTCTCTGTGTAATGTGTGTGTGATGCAAAGTGCTCTGACACCCTACAATGGTATGAGTGGGGCTATATAACTAATTTAATGCATCTGAGAGAGTGTGATTATGGGGACTTGGTCACTGTTAAAGGGTGCTAGAGAGAGAATCCATGGTGGAGGTGGTCATGGGGGTTCGGGGGGTGCCAATAAACATTGTCACACAGGGCGCCACCAGGGCTAAACCCGGCCCTGAAAGCATAGAGGTCTAAACCTCTCAAAGGAATCTGAAAAGGATGGTCACTCTAACGGTGTGAGCAATAATTTATAACACACAAGAGTCTTCTTGGGGAAGACCCCTTTGCACACACCATGAAGAGTCTATTGCCTTTCTCCACTTCTCACGTTATTGACTGCACCTATTTCTAAATATCCCACACCAAACATGGGAACGACATCTTCATCTCACATACAACCCTGGTTGAAACATTGCTAAATAGGCCTTTCAGTTAATGCTCTGGCTCCCCCTGTTCTTTCATCAATGTTTTCTTCTCAGGCTTTTTCTCTCTATCACTAGTATGGTAATGTATCTTTTCTTCAACTAACAATGTGTCTGAATACCGTAAAGGAACGTCGTATTAGCAGAAAAGGAAAACCAGTATTTATGCTCCATGAAGAATTGTAGGCCTAAAATGTAAACTGAAAGTATTCACAAGTGTGCACATACAAACACCAACTATGGATGATCAGTACATTTGGTTCACATCACATGGAGCATATAGTAAATCCTTTAAATAATCATTTGTAAATATGGCTAAGAATACATTTAAATATTAATGCACACATTTCATAAACTCTTTGTCGTTTCTAGTGTAATCACATTCTACATATATGAGGATGGTTCTTACCCAGCTATCTAAACAGTAAATGTTATTCAGTATATTAAGGCACACATTATGAAAGTTGAATTTGATCCATATAGTGAGTACATGTCTACTAAGTAAAGATGGTTTAATGATTTTTTGTTTAATACAGTTAAACACATATGGCCTGATTTAGATTTTGGAGGACGGGTTACTCCATCACTACGTTGATGGATATTCTGTCCGCCAAAAATAAATCCATTAGGATATAAAGGGACTTATATTTCGGCAGACAGGATATCCGTTAACGTTGTGATAACGTAACATGTCCGCCAAGATCTATATCAGGACCATTGTTTGAGTAAATTCATTAGTCCTACAGTAAATGCACTTTAGTAATAATGTAAAATGCAACACTTTATTTAAATGCTGTTAACTATATAAGAATAGTGTGCTAAATGTACATTCCTGTCATGTATCTGTTGTGACATATTTGTGACATGTAAAGGGTGGGCAAAGTGGCGCTGCACCACACATTTACAGCGCTGACTTTAAAGTATAATTTTAGGGAATGTTTTTTTATTTAGATTTTTGTATGGTGAGGTTTCTTGAGAGCAGTGTTGAACGAACGGAGAAGAGAAGGGGCATATTACAGAAGTAACAATATTCCACTTCAAAGTTTCCTGTAAATAGGACTGTGTAGTAAACTACTACTCTACTATTCCTCACTGTACTGCTCTGTTGGAATGTACCATGACATCATAGAATGCCTGAGTGCCTCTCTGTGTTTAGAGTGTCAGTTGCTGAGCTGGTAGGAGCCTGCTTCTGGTGTGGCTGCATCTGTACTTTCTATCTTCTCCTACTCACCTATCCTATAACCAATCTACAATAAAGTTTTACTTTACTTATACAGCTGGACTGTGTATCTTCCTTTACAACAATTTGGTGACGATCTTGAACCTATACGTGGAGAACTGAAGCTTAAGGAAACAAAGACATTAACGACTTTCAAAATGCCTTTTGAACTTCACACGAGGTACCTTCACGCTGCATTGCGCTCTGCGCTCTAATTGCTGCGCTGCTGGCTTTTAAACTTACCTATTTGCTATTTTAGTTTGTATCAGTTGCTTTTCCCCTGTTTTTATATGGGACTTATTCTCTCCTCCTCACTCACACTCTAATCGGCTGTGCACCGCTGTTTAGCGGGTCCGGTTCCTGGGGTAGGGAACTTTAGGCGCCATCTTAGGGTGGTTGGGATATTCAGCGGGCGCCATTTGCGAGTGGTCTAGCGCTCCGGATGCTCAGAGGGACGCTTATTTAAGGCGACCAGTACTGTGGACAGCCTGACGAGGTACCTTCACGCTGCATTGCGCTCTGCGCTCTAATTGCCACGCTGCTGGCTTTTAAACTTACCTATTTGCTATTTTAGTTTGTATCAGTTGCTTTTCCCCTGTTTTTATATGGGACTTATTCTCTCCTCCTCACTCGCACTCTAATCGGCTGTGCACCGCTGTTTAGCGGGTCCAGTTCCTGGGGTGGGGAACTTTAGGCGCCATCTTAGGGTGGTTGGGATATTCAGCGGGCGCCATTTACGAGCGGTCTAGCGCTCCGGATGCTCAGAGGGACGCTTATTTAAAGCTCCCCTCTACGCGCAGCGGTATCGCACAGCGGCCGCGCCTTCCCTGCGCCTGAGTCGTGCCAGAGTCCTGCCCGTCTGCGCCCGTCAGCGCCAAGGAGGCGCGGGTCACGGCAGGACTCTAAGCAATAGCCTTATCAACATGACTCCGCCTATTATTAGTTATCAAAGGGAGGACCTGCTGGCCATTCGGGGTCGGATTGTTAATTGTGAGCACCCGCCTGTGGGCCCATTATGTGGTCCTTACCGATGCATATGTGGAGGATGGACATTAGATACTCCTTCTCTTATTCGATCATTGGAGCTGCCATCACAACATAAAAGAACGGTATGTTCACGTGATCTTTGCATATGGAATTTAAATGTTAGATCACTGGTATGAGGATGGTTCTTACCCAGCTATCTAAACAGTAAATGTTATTCAGTATATTAAGGCACACATTATGAAAGTTGAATTTGATCCATATAGTGAGTACATGTCTACTAAGTAAAGATGGTTTAATGATTTTTTGTTTAATACAGTTAAACACATATGGCCTGATTTAGATTTTGGAGGACGGGTTACTCCATCACAACGTTGATGGATATTCTGTCCGCCAAAAATAAATCCATTAGGATATAAAGGGACTTATATTTCGGCAGACAGGATATCCGTTAACGTTGTGATAACGTAACATGTCCGCCAAGATCTATATCAGGACCATTGTTTGAGTAAATTCATTAGTCCTACAGTAAATGCACTTTAGTAATAATGTAAAATGCAACACTTTATTTAAATGCTGTTAACTATATAAGAATAGTGTGCTAAATGTACATTCCTGTCATGTATCTGTTGTGACATATTTGTGACATGTAAAGGGTGGGCAAAGTGGCGCTGCACCACACATTTACAGCGCTGACTTAAAGTATAATTTTAGGGAATGTTTTTTTATTTAGATTTTTGTATGGTGAGGTTTCTTGAGAGCAGTGTTGAACGAACGGAGAAGAGAAGGGGCATATTACAGAAGTAACAATATTCCACTTCAAAGTTTCCTGTAAATAGGACTGTGTAGTAAACTACTACTCTACTATTCCTCACTGTACTGCTCTGTTGGAATGTACCATGACATCATAGAATGCCTGAGTGCCTCTCTGTGTTTAGAGTGTCAGTTGCTGAGCTGCTAGGAGCCTGCTTCTGGTGTGGCTGCATCTGTACTTTCTATCTTCTCCTACTTACCTATCCTATAACCAATCTACAATAAAGTATTACTTTACTTATACAGCTGGACTGTGTATCTTCCTTTACAACAATTTGGTGACGATCTTGAACCTATACGTGGAGAACTGAAGCTTAAGGAAACAAAGACATTAACGACTTTCAAAATGCCTTTTGAACTTCACACGAGGTACCTTCACGCTGCATTGCGCTCTGCGCTCTAATTGCCGCGCTGCTGGCTTTTAAACTTACCTATTTGCTGTTTTAGTTTGTATCAGTTGCTTTTCCCCTGTTTTTATATGGGACTTATTCTCTCCTCCTCACTCACACTCTAATCGGCTGTGCACCGCTGTTTAGCGGGTCCGGTTCCTGGGGTGGGGAACTTTAGGCGCCATCTTAGGGTGGTTGGGATATTCAGCGGGCGCCATTTGCGAGCGGTCTAGCGCTCCGGATGCTCAGAGGGACGCTTATTTAAGGCGACCAGTACTGTGGACAGCCTGACGAGGTACCTTCACGCTGCATTGCGCTCTGCGCTCTAATTGCCACGCTGCTGGCTTTTAAACTTACCTATTTGCTATTTTAGTTTGTATCAGTTGCAATTCCCCTGTTTTTATATGGGACTTATTCTCTCCTCCTCACTCGCACTCTAATCGGCTGTGCACCGCTGTTTAGCGGGTCCAGTTCCTGGGGTGGGGAACTTTAGGCGCCATCTTAGGGTGGTTGGGATATTCAGCGGGCGCCATTTACGAGCGGTCTAGCGCTCCGGATGCTCAGAGGGACGCTTATTTAAAGCTCCCCTCTACGCGCAGCGGTATCGCGCAGCGGCCGCGCCTTCCCTGCGCCTGAGTCGTGCCAGAGTCCTGCCCGTCTGCGCCCGTCTGCGCCCGTCAGCGCCAAGGAGGCGCGGGTCACGGCAGGACTCTAAGCAATAGCCTTATCAACATGACTCCGCCTATTATTAGTTATCAAAGGGAGGACCTGCTGGCCATTCGGGGTCGGATTGTTAATTGTGAGCACCCGCCTGTGGGCCCATTATGTGGTCCTTACCGATGCATATGTGGAGGATGGACATTAGATACTCCTTCTCCTATTCGATCGTTGGAGCTGCCATCACAACATAAAAGAACGGTATGTTCACGTGATCTTTGCATATGGAATTTAAATGTTAGATCACTGGTAAAACACCATCAGGAGATATATGATCTCCTTAAGGATGAATCTCCTGACCTGTTTTTCCTGACTGAAACTTGGCTGCAGGATACGGATACTTCCATCCTTAACTTGGCCTTCCCCCCAGAATATTCCACCTTTTCACTTAATCGTGCTACTAGGGGGATAGAATTGCGATGGCCATTAAGTCGTGCTATCCAAGTGAGTGAAAGGTCTTAAAACTCCCAGGATGTGAAAGTGCCTTGTTTAAAGTCTCGATCAGCCATCATTTTACCTTTTCTGGCTTGCTAATATATCGCCCTCCAGGATGTGACTCTGCCTTTAGGGCTGCTCTCCCGGATTTAATTAGCACGGAGGCATTAGGATGTGCTAATTTTAATGTTCTCGGAGACCTCAACCTTCATTTTGACTGCCCGACCTCCCCTTCTATTAGTAGCATTCTGGCTGATTTAGAGGCCTTGCAACTTTCCCAGCTGGTCATTTCTCCTACTCATAGGGGTGGGCATATCCTTGATCCTTTTTTTACTAACTTAGAGGGAGTTAGGGCTCTCTGTCCCACCCAGATTGCCTGGACAGACCATATGCTGGTGAGAATAGCTCTCAGACGACACTGGAACAAACTGAGACTGGAGGACTTTTACCATCTGTTGGAGGAGGCACCGTTGGGCCCTTTCACTGATGTTGACCGCGGATATGATCTTTTCTGCGAGTGGATCAGTCATGCCCTTGATTCTTTGATCCCCCTGGTATGGTCTAAGTGTCGTTTGAAAGAACCTAGCCCATGGTATGACAGTTCCTTAGCGTCTCTAAAAAAAGCCTGCAGACAGGCTGAGAGGGTGTGGAGGAAATCGTTTGATCCTGCACTGAAGGCTTGCTACCTTGCTAAAATCAAAATATACCATAGGGCGGTGTGTAGAACACGAGCAGCCTTTTATGCCCAAGAGTTTCAGAACAGCTCGAACCCCTCGAAACTCATTTTTAAGGTACTAAAGGACCTAATGGTTAAGCGGGCAACGGCGGCGGAAATATGCTCGGACTCCCACTGTGAGGGTTTGGCCTCCTTCTTCCTCGAGAAAGTACAAGCCATCTATCGAACTTTCTCGATGGGCTCCCCTATATTGGAGCGGGTCAGCTGTACCTTTGGAAGATCTGAGTCTCTTACTACCCTGCCCTCCCTATCAATGGAGGCTTTTGACTCCCTGAGCCTCAAAATTAAGTCAGGATCTCCTGCAGATCCGATGAAACCGGCTCAGCTCAGGAATATGTCGCCGTTATGTCACACTCCGGTGCTTTCTTTGATTAACCTCTCTCTTTCTTCAGGTGTAGTTCCCATTAGGTGGAAGCAGGCTGTAGTTACACCTATCTTGAAGAAGGCTACCCTTGACCCCCTTAAACCTGAGAACTACCGCCCTATTTCCTTGCTTCCTTGGGCCACGAAATTTGCTGAGGCTCATGTGAACGGAATTCTCGCAGACCATCTCACCAGGGCAAATATCCTTGATCCCACCAAGAATGGTTTCCGTGCGGGCCACAGCACGGAGACGGCCCTACTTTCTATGGTCGAACATCTGCGTTCGGTGCTTGATTCGGGTCGGACGGCGGCACTACTGCTATTAGATCTTAGTGCCGCGTTCGACACTGTCTCGCACAGGATCTTGCTCCAGCGACTAGAAGAAGTAGGTGTCACGGGTTCCGCCTTATGTTGGTTCTGCTCTTTTCTTACTGAGCGGTCCGTTAAGGTTGCGATCCCGCCTGGCAAGTCTAAATCTTATCCGTTGGACCTGGGGGTCCCACAGGGTTCATCATTAAATCCCACTCTATTCAACCGTTACGTGAGGCCGCTGGCTGCGGTCGTCAAGCAATGGGGCTTGACGATGGTATCATACGCAGACGATACGCAGCTGGCGGTCACATTGAGTGGGAACTCAGACATGGAGGCTCCCAGGTTCCGGGACGGATTACGGGCAGTGGCCAACTGAATGAATTCCAACTGTCTCCAGTTAAATACCAAGAAGACCGAGGTTATGGTGGTCGGCAAGCAGGCGGAGCTGTGGGGTGACAGGTGGTGGCCCTCTGAACTGGGTGTGACCCCTTCTCCAGCATCGGAAATAAAAAACCTAGGGGTTTGGCATGAACCGACCCTCAGTTTTATTTGTCACACCAAAAAGGTAGCGGCTACCTGCTATGGCATCATCAGAGGTTTAAGACTTATCCTTAAATTCTTTGACGCACCCACCAGGCAACTGGTGGTTCAAGCGTCAGTGTTGTCCCGGCTGGAATATGCCAGCTCGCTTATGGCGGGGATTAATCAGTCGGAACTCACCCGGCTGCAGCGAGTTCAAAATGCTGCAGCCAGAGTGGTGATAGGTCTACCAAGGCGGTGTTCGGTCTCCAAATCGCTGCATTCTCTCCACTGGCTCCCTGTAATTCAGAGGATCAAATTCAAGGTACTTTGCCTTGCGTTTAAAATCCTCAAGGGCACGTCACCTCAAATTCTGGAGAACTTGTTGGTGCCGTATGTACCCTCGCGAACCCTCAGATCTCTGGGTCAGAATCTGTTAGTTGTTCCGCGTTTCAGGCTGAGTAGAGCTGGTGTTATAAAAAGAGGGATGGTCGATTACAAAACAGTTAAACAAAACATTACTTAAACAAAAAGGTACACCCACCAAGTACGTGTCATTTAGATTGCATTTAATCCAACTATTCGCAATGATTTGCTGCAGTTACACATATACTATATTTCATATTCATACAATACATGGTAAATTGTGTATAATTCTTCAATTAGTGCTCGGTGATTGTCAGATAAGAAAGGGATTTTAAAGAAGGGTAGGGTGTGATTGGAAAAGAATGAGGGACAAAGAAAAGGAATTGTGTCCTATAAACAATTCTGTTCTATTCACAGAACATTTCCAGTCATGTTACAGATCACAGTTGTTCCCAAAAAATACACTATACACATCAGCTGAGTTTAGCAAATTCGGTAGGGCGTGTATGTGTAGATAATGTTGTCGACGTTTCGACCCCCAAGTTAAGGGCGGGTGGGTCCTCAGTTTGGGGTCTTCCTCAGGACAATTAAAAACAGTGACATTGAGCACCTAGGAAAACAGAAATGTGTGTCACTAGATGGATTCAATTAAATTCTAAAAAACAGGGCAAAATTCAAGGTGTACCTACATGTCCTGGCGTTCGAGTAGTATCCTTTCTGAGTTGGGACTCGCGCCAGTAGCGTTGTTCTATGGGGGAAATGGATCACAGTTAGGAAGGATAATGTGGGCAGGTCATGGTAAATATGACCCAATAAAGAAAAACAGGACTTACTAAGTACGCCCGTTCTTTGCAGAGCAATAGGTCTCAAACAAAAATCGTGGACGACGGTAATGGGGCCGGTCTGTCCGTGGGTGAGGCAAGCGTCCTACATCCAACGGGCGGTGAAGTTCAAAGTGTAGCTGAGTTACACCACCTAGAAGAGCACAGAAATACTGTATTCCTTCGCATATCCACACCATGTTGTAGACAAACGGGGGTGTAAGGGAGGTTCATAAATATGAGGGCACCAGAACCCTGCCGGTCGATGTCAAGAACACATCAGACTAAAGAAGACCGCTACCACATGTGATTATTACAGAAACAATTCGGAGCTAATGGCAAACAAAATCCATAAATAAACCAGTAGGTGGGCCAGCATATACAATATAAAAAATTATAAAAAATTACTGGTCGATATCCGACTCTGGAGGATGAACGGGGAGCCCAATCTATAAAAATCGTGCTGTCACATACTTTTCGACAAAGACAACGATTTGGGAATTAAAGGCAACATTTCTTACATACCTAGAAGAGTAGCGCTGCCTGAGTTTGTCAGGACCGTGAGCGCTTTTATTCGGTATCTAGTTAAGTAATTTGAAACAACAGCGCGGAGCGAGCATACCTGCGTGACTGCTGACGATTGATTCACAGTGACAGCTCGCAGCCGCACGTCAACCCATAAAAGTAAAAGGCGTTTCTAGGGAGCGTCTCTATGGGGCGAAGCATATGGAACCTTCCCCAAGTGGTCGGACATTTCAAATGCACGAAGTGCAAAGCGTGCCCACAGGCAATGGAAACCAAGGTCTGGAACTATCGTAACAACACAGTTACTTTGAAAACAATGACTAATTGCAACACAAGTGACGTTATCTACGCCATCATATGTCCTTGCGATCTGGTATACATCGGACAAACCAAACAACATGTCAAAAAGCGGATCTTGCAACATTGCAGCAGGATCAGGTGCCAAACACCGGGCTCCCCTTTGGTTGAACACTTCATGTCTAAATCACACACCCCTGAATCCTTCAGATGGCTGGTAATTGAAAAAATCACGGTGGGACCCAGGGGTGGGAATCTGAATTCACTACTGAACGTTAGGGAGTGTAAATGGATGTACACTTTGGACACTGTTGACAATGGCCTGAATGAACTCAATGCCACTTACTCGCAATTAGCTGGACTGGTACCCGACCAATAAGATGTTAAAACATAATGTGTGTAATATCCTGGTCAACATGTTGCAGTAAAAGCGATGCTGGATGTGTAAATATGTAAATATATGAGCGATCTGCACTTAGGGAATATTGTGTTTGATCTTCCAATTAATATCTCCCTGGCTGAGGGTTAATATGTTGAAGATACAGCGATGCTGGATGTGTAAATATGTAAATATATGAGCGATCTGCACTTAGGGAATTTTGTGTTGGATCTTCCAATTAATATCTCCCTGTCTGAGGGTTGACATGTATATGTGCACCAACACCATTAAATATATTCGTCATGGGTATCACTTGTGCAATTGCCATCTTGCTTCTCAGTACCCTTGCCCTTGTTACCTCCTTTGCCTGTGATGATACTGACATAATTAATCTCCATCACCGGCTCATTGACTACGTCTTGCCAATGCCCGGGGTCCCGTTTGTACACATGTAGATGTGGCAAGAGGTACTTCGTAATTACAACCTTGTGCCCCATAGGGGTTTTTGGGTCATCATCTCCTTTTATGTCATTTGTTGAGCCAGACACCGAGGTCTTCGTTATATAATTTAGCAATTCAGACCGACCTTCCGAGTTCGGAGGTTTCACAGTGTCTCGAGTATGGCGCATGCGCCCCACGCAGACCTCGAGCCGCGCAGCAGCCAGCGGCAGCACCGCGAGGTACCAGAACACGCCCCATAGAGACGCTCCCTAGAAACGCCTTTTACTTTTATGGGTTGACGTGCGGCTGCGAGCTGTCACTGTGAATCAATCGTCAGCAGTCACGCAGGTATGCTCGCTCCGCGCTGTTGTTTCAAATTACTTAACTAGATACCGAATAAAAGCGCTCACGGTCCTGACAAACTCAGGCAGCGCTACTCTTCTAGGTATGTAAGAAATGTTGCCTTTAATTCCCAAATCGTTGTCTTTGTCGAAAAGTATGTGACAGCACGATTTTTATAGATTGGGCTCCCCGTTCATCCTCCAGAGTCGGATATCGACCAGTAATTTTTTATAATTTTTTATATTGTATATGCTGGCCCACCTACTGGTTTATTTATGGATTTTGTTTGCCATTAGCTCCGAATTGTTTCTGTATTAATCACATGTGGTAGCGGTCTTCTTTAGTCTGATGTGTTCTTGACATCGACCGGCAGGGTTCTGGTGCCCTCATATTTATGAACCTCCCTTACACCCCCGTTTGTCTACAACATGGTGTGGATATGCGAAGGAATACAGTATTTCTGTGCTCTTCTAGGTGGTGTAACTCAGCTACACTTTGAACTTCACCGCCCGTTGGATGTAGGACGCTTGCCTCACCCACGGACAGACCGGCCCCATTACCGTCGTCCACGATTTTTGTTTGAGACCTATTGCTCTGCAAAGAACGGGCGTACTTAGTAAGTCCTGTTTTTCTTTATTGGGTCATATTTACCATGACCTGCCCACATTATCCTTCCTAACTGTGATCCATTTCCCCCATAGAACAACGCTACTGGCGCGAGTCCCAACTCAGAAAGGATACTACTCGAACGCCAGGACATGTAGGTACACCTTGAATTTTGCCCTGTTTTTTAGAATTTAATTGAATCCATCTAGTGACACACATTTCTGTTTTCCTAGGTGCTCAATGTCACTGTTTTTAATTGTCCTGAGGAAGACCCCAAACTGAGGACCCACCCGCCCTTAACTTGGGGGTCGAAACGTCGACAACATTATCTACACATACACGCCCTACCGAATTTGCTAAACTCAGCTGATGTGTATAGTGTATTTTTTGGGAACAACTGTGATCTGTAACATGACTGGAAATGTTCTGTGAATAGAACAGAATTGTTTATAGGACACAATTCCTTTTCTTTGTCCCTCATTCTTTTCCAATCACACCCTACCCTTCTTTAAAATCCCTTTCTTATCTGACAATCACCGAGCACTAATTGAAGAATTATACACAATTTACCATGTATTGTATGAATATGAAATATAGTATATGTGTAACTGCAGCAAATCATTGCGAATAGTTGGATTAAATGCAATCTAAATGACACGTACTTGGTGGGTGTACCTTTTTGTTTAAGTAATGTTTTGTTTAACTGTTTTGTAATCGACCATCCCTCTTTTTATAACATTGTACTGACCCAGGTCGATGAGGTAAGGGTTTACCCCATTATTACCTACCACTCTTTAGAGCAGATATCTATCTGCGAGGGTTCCTATTTGTTAATTAATGATTCAGGGTATATCATGAGTGACCGTGAAACCCTAACGTATACTGAAGAGTATATTCAAAACCTTCTGGAAGGAGAGACAGGGCAGGCATTTCTATCGAACAAGACCACACTGCTAGACCAATCACTCAATGAGAAGATTGTCAAACTAGAAAGACTTGAGAAGAAATTGGTCCGTACTAGACTGCATGGATATGCACTGACTCAATATCTACAAGCTAATATTATACCCACTGGACTCCAGGTTAAAAACGAACCGGCAATATTTGTGGACGATCCCAAGTTCAAGGAGGGATTCAGCTTCATTGCCAACACATGCTCGCGCCACTGGATGGTGCTGGGCATTGAGACAGCCAAGACACAGGTTGAAATTCTCATGAAGGAAATTGACACACTTAAGGCCGAGATCAAGAGTCATAGTGCTTTTGCCAACGCGAGAGACACTCTAGAGAAACTTGAGAAAACTCTGGATACATTTGACATCGAAGCCCAATCCAAGAAGTTGGACAAACTTAGCAAAGACATCGCTAATTACGATAAAAAGAAGACCTACCCCTACCTAGCGGAAGATTATTATAATCAAGACACCCAAGGCAGGTTCACCAACAGGGGTAGAGGTGGGTACAGGGGCAGACGCAAGTTCACCAACTTCTCAGACTCGTCCTACAGTTCAGGCAGTGACTCAGGAGCCCCCGGTCCCTCAACCTACGACAGTTATCAGGATCAATGGTATCAACCACAACCAGATTGGCATCCTTTTTTAGGGGGAAATCAATGGCGACCACCCCGTGGACGTGGCAACTACCAGAACAGAGGCAGAGGCCAATCCTGGCCAACCCGAGCAAGAGGGGGAACTACCCAGCGTCCAGAGAACCCACAGAAACAAGTCCGTTTCCAACCAGAGCCCCACGGAGAGATCAGCACGAGACGCAAGACTTACAGGTGGTAAGTCAATCAAGCCCAATTGTTAATCTCTCACAACATGTTCTCACTCCGGAGGAATCTAGCGTGCTGAACAAAGGACTATCTTTTGTGCCTACATCCTACCCGAACCACTTTAACATAAGATCGGAACTGACCCGTTTCTTTCGGAAAATCAGGCTGAAGCACTTCTTCCTGCACTCTCCTCTTCCAACTACAAACTCAGCGACTGGATTACGACCTCCCTCAACCTTCACTCCCAGAACTCACCAGACACCACATCGGATCCTTGCGTATGAAAACATGGTGATGCGGGAAGTGATGGACATTTGTACCACACGTACCTATGTTAAACACAACATTACACAAGGTGAAAGACAAGCCCTGGATAATTTAAGTAAGAACAAACTACTGGTGATTAAACCTGCGGACAAAGGAGGGGCTATAGTCCTCCAAGATGTCCAGAACTACAAGGATGAGATCTACACACAACTTCGGGATGGTGTGAGTTATACCGCAACCAACGCCGACCCTACAAGGGAGATTAGGAGATTGATACAAGAGATCACAGGGAAAGGCCGTGAGGAGGGCTTCCTGAGCCAGAAAGAATATGACTACTTGAACGTCGCACAACCAAGAACACCTACGATTTACACGTTACCCAAAATACATAAGGATATGACAAAACCTCCGGGACGCTCCCATTGTATCGGGCTGTGGGTCCCTTTTGGAACCGCTGTGTAAATACATAGATACTTTTTTGAAACCCTTAGCCACTGGGACCCCGACCTATGTCAGGGACACCATGCAGATCATCAACCAAGTAGATGAAATTGCCTTTGATCAGGATAAACAAATAATGGTGACACTAGACATAGTCTCACTATACACGAGTATCCCCCAGGACCCTGCCCTGGGAACCATGAGAAAAGCATTGGACAGAAGAACCCAACCAACCCAGGTACCAACAGATTTCATCATTCAACTCCTGGAGGTGGCGATGAAGAAAAATTTCTTCATTTTTCAGGATGAATTCTTCATCCAGAGTAAGGGAGTAGCGATGGGGGCAGCCTTTGCTCCGGACCTAGCTATACTGTATATGGCTGAATTCGAACGGGACAATATCCTCACCGTGAGTAATCCATATGAAACCAACATTTGGATGTGGCGCAGGTATATTGATGATGTGCTGATGCTATGGACTGGAAGCGAAGTGGAACTTAATGGATTCTTCACATGGCTGAATAACCAATCTAAGGACATTCAGTTCACCATGAGCATGAGTAAGACCTCCATTGACTTCTTAGACATCAGCATCAAGGTCCAGAATGGTCACCTCCATACCACCCTCTTTCGAAAACCCACTGAAAGGAACAGCCTTCTACGATACACGAGTCACCATACAAGAAGCCTACGGGACAATCTACCGTTTGGCCAGTTTCTCCGGATAAGGAGGAACTGTTCACTCAAAGAAGATTACTTCCTAGAATCGGATCTCTTAATCAGGAGACTTATGGAAAGAGGGTACCCAAGACGACTGGTTACAAGAGCAAGAAAGAGAGCTTGGTACAGCCCGAGGGAGGACCTGTTGAAGCCCAGAGAGCGTCCCGTGGATCCTGATAGGATTATCTGCGTTACCACCTTCTGCACGAAGAGTAACCTGATTAAGAAGACGGTAAACAAACACTGGGCGATGGTATCGGATGTGATCAACCATGAACAACTACCGATGCATGCATTTAAGAAAGCCAAAAACATCAGGGATAAAGTGGTTTCTTCCTACCTAGGAACCCCGGCTCCTCCCACTCTGCAAAGCATATGGAACCTTCCCCAAGTGGTCGGACATTTCAAATGCACGAAGTGCAAAGCGTGCCCACAGGCAATGGAAACCAAGGTCTGGAACTATCGTAACAACACAGTTACTTTGAAAACAATGACTAATTGCAACACAAGTGACGTTATCTACGCCATCATATGTCCTTGCGATCTGGTATACATCGGACAAACCAAACAACATGTCAAAAAGCGGATCTTGCAACATTGCAGCAGGATCAGGTGCCAAACACCGGGCTCCCCTTTGGTTGAACACTTCATGTCTAAATCACACACCCCTGAATCCTTCAGATGGCTGGTAATTGAAAAAATCACGGTGGGACCCAGGGGTGGGAATCTGAATTCACTACTGAACGTTAGGGAGTGTAAATGGATGTACACTTTGGACACTGTTGACAATGGCCTGAATGAACTCGATGCCACTTACTCGCAATTAGCTGGACTGGTACCCGACCAATAAGATGTTAAAACATAATGTGTGTAATATCCTGGTCAACATGTTGCAGTAAAAGCGATGCTGGATGTGTAAATATGTAAATATATGAGCGATCTGCACTTAGGGAATATTGTGTTTGATCTTCCAATTAATATCTCCCTGGCTGAGGGTTAATATGTTGAAGATACAGCGATGCTGGATGTGTAAATATGTAAATATATGAGCGATCTGCACTTAGGGAATTTTGTGTTGGATCTTCCAATTAATATCTCCCTGTCTGAGGGTTGACATGTATATGTGCACCAACACCATTAAATATATTCGTCATGGGTATCACTTGTGCAATTGCCATCTTGCTTCTCAGTACCCTTGCCCTTGTTACCTCCTTTGCCTGTGATGATACTGACATAATTAATCTCCATCACCGGCTCATTGACTACGTCTTGCCAATGCCCGGGGTCCCGTTTGTACACATGTAGATGTGGCAAGAGGTACTTCGTAATTACAACCTTGTGCCCCATAGGGGTTTTTGGGTCATCATCTCCTTTTATGTCATTTGTTGAGCCAGACACCGAGGTCTTCGTTATATAATTTAGCAATTCAGACCGACCTTCCGAGTTCGGAGGTTTCACAGTGTCTCGAGTATGGCGCATGCGCCCCACGCAGACCTCGAGCCGCGCAGCAGCCAGCGGCAGCACCGCGAGGTACCAGAACACGCCCCATAGAGACGCTCCCTAGAAACGCCTTTTACTTTTATGGGTTGACGTGCGGCTGCGAGCTGTCACTGTGAATCAATCGTCAGCAGTCACGCAGGTATGCTCGCTCCGCGCTGTTGTTTCAAATTACTTAACTAGATACCGAATAAAAGCGCTCACGGTCCTGACAAACTCAGGCAGCGCTACTCTTCTAGGTATGTAAGAAATGTTGCCTTTAATTCCCAAATCGTTGTCTTTGTCGAAAAGTATGTGACAGCACGATTTTTATAGATTGGGCTCCCCGTTCATCCTCCAGAGTCGGATATCGACCAGTAATTTTTTATAATTTTTTATATTGTATATGCTGGCCCACCTACTGGTTTATTTTTGGATTTTGTTTGCCATTAGCTCCGAATTGTTTCTGTATTAATCACATGTGGTAGCGGTCTTCTTTAGTCTGATGTGTTCTTGACATCGACCGGCAGGGTTCTGGTGCCCTCATATTTATGAACCTCCCTTACACCCCCGTTTGTCTACAACATGGTGTGGATATGCGAAGGAATACAGTATTTCTGTGCTCTTCTAGGTGGTGTAACTCAGCTACACTTTGAACTTCACCGCCCGTTGGATGTAGGACGCTTGCCTCACCCACGGACAGACCGGCCCCATTACCGTCGTCCACGATTTTTGTTTGAGACCTATTGCTCTGCAAAGAACGGGCGTACTTAGTAAGTCCTGTTTTTCTTTATTGGGTCATATTTACCATGACCTGCCCACATTATCCTTCCTAACTGTGATCCATTTCCCCCATAGAACAACGCTACTGGCGCGAGTCCCAACTCAGAAAGGATACTACTCGAACGCCAGGACATGTAGGTACACCTTGAATTTTGCCCTGTTTTTTAGAATTTAATTGAATCCATCTAGTGACACACATTTCTGTTTTCCTAGGTGCTCAATGTCACTGTTTTTAATTGTCCTGAGGAAGACCCCAAACTGAGGACCCACCCGCCCTTAACTTGGGGGTCGAAACGTCGACAACATTATCTACACATACACGCCCTACCGAATTTGCTAAACTCAGCTGATGTGTATAGTGTATTTTTTGGGAACAACTGTGATCTGTAACATGACTGGAAATGTTCTGTGAATAGAACAGAATTGTTTATAGGACACAATTCCTTTTCTTTGTCCCTCATTCTTTTCCAATCACACCCTACCCTTCTTTAAAATCCCTTTCTTATCTGACAATCACCGAGCACTAATTGAAGAATTATACACAATTTACCATGTATTGTATGAATATGAAATATAGTATATGTGTAACTGCAGCAAATCATTGCGAATAGTTGGATTAAATGCAATCTAAATGACACGTACTTGGTGGGTGTACCTTTTTGTTTAAGTAATGTTTTGTTTAACTGTTTTGTAATCGACCATCCCTCTTTTTATAACATTGTACTGACCCAGGTCGATGAGGTAAGGGTTTACCCCATTATTACCTACCACTGAGTAGAGCTGGTGGCCGCTCTTTTCGAGTGTTAGCAGCGAAGTGGTGGAATTCTCTTCCTCCTCATATCCGGGTTCTTGATGACCTCCTCCAGTTTAGACGCGCCATCAAGACTATTTTATTTGTTTAGCTCTTAAACTGCGTTCGGTGACCTCCTCTTTCTGGTCTTCTATTAGTGTTGTGTTTTGTGTACCTTGTTAAAGCGCCAGGATGCCCCTTTGCTGGGTCTGCTGTGCGCGGTATAAGTGTGAATAACATAACAACATAACAAGACAGGCCCTGGTCAGCCCCACCAGTGTCCTGTACCATCCAGACAGCCTGCAGCCTGGGTGTATGTCTTCGCATTACTGAGGAGCCTGCTGTCACCTGGAAGACTTCTACAGTGAACAGTCTCTCCAGCAACATACTTCCCACAGGTGCTACAAGTTTCTGGCCGTGCTGGGTTTCCCTGTTTTGGCACACTCTCCAAGACAGACGCTGCGTTTTGATCTGCCTGTGGAGCTTGGCGTCTGCTCGAGAGTAACCGTCAGCGTTGGAGAGGACTCAAGAGTGTCCAGTGTAGACACCCTGGCGTGTTGAGCGTGTCTAGCCTGAGGACACTGAGGATGCCTGAAGTACTGACTAGTTCTGGGGAAAGCAGCACCATTGGTAAGCTCATGCGCATATTTGGACAAGTAATATCCAGTTACTAGGAGCACTTTACTAACAGTTGTAGCGACTTGTCATATTATGAGTGGTATCTCAGGTGAGCTGACGCGCATGTTTGGAGAGGCAGGGACCGGGGCTGTGTCATACTGGTGTATGGGGGCACTTTACTTTGTTGATTTGGATGCTTTAAAAGTTACATCTGCTCCAGAGCAGTTTAACTGCTGCCTTTCAAACAGCCTACCCCCACCGTGCGCATGCACTCGACACGCCCAGCCTTACCGGTCTTGTGATGCCTGCAATCCATCTTTTGTGATGTTCAAGCATTTTCGG
This sequence comes from Lissotriton helveticus, assembly GCF_964261635.1. Taxonomy (NCBI): domain Eukaryota; kingdom Metazoa; phylum Chordata; class Amphibia; order Caudata; family Salamandridae; genus Lissotriton; species Lissotriton helveticus. The sequence goes on along the minus strand of NC_136059.1, from coordinate 1,696,738,743 downwards.
ATCCTCCCAGCTGCTGAGCGATGCTTTGCTGTGCTAATGTGCCGTGAGCCACACAGCACGGCGTCAAGAAGCGTGCCGCCATTTTGTGTTTGGTCCTCAGCCCTCAGTATGCCAATAATGTTCGTTGCGCTGGGATTTTACCCTGGCGATTACAGCAACAATACTTCAGAAAAAGGAGTTTGTGTTTGTCTTCCGGTGCTCTCCGGTTTGGTCTACATTGTGAGTCTCACAGCGGCCCCAGTGGTGAAAGGCCTGTGTGGCAAGTGGAGGACGATGTACATTGGTTCAAGAACTCTTGCCTCCGCATTCGATTCTGGCAACTGAATGGAGCTGTGTGTAGAGATCTCGGGTGAGAGACCGCTCACCGGAGCTGAACAATCTCTCCTTGATTATAGTGCCTATACTCATATTACATTTCCTGTATTGGTGTGTAAGGGGTGAGGGCTCTCAGTACCTCAATTCACTATATAACATAGTGTCTTGAGTGGGTGGTTAGTGTCCCAGTGCTCCAACTCAGTTTTAATGAAAAGTATGCTGTGGGACTAAACATAGAGTGTATCCTTTATTTTGGGGGAGGTTATGGGGGTATTTAGTGCCCCAATTCAGTCATGGTGTTGTTTTAAAGGCAAGTACCCTCCGGTATACCCTATTTAGGGGAGGTTGTAGTTTTCAGTTTTCCAAGGTGATTATCCTATGGTGTACCCTACTTAGGGAAGGTTGTGTAATTTTCCAAGGTCGGTACTCTGTAGTGTTCCCTACTTGGGGGAGGTTGGGTAATTTTCTAAGGTGATTATCCTGTGGTGTACCCTACTTAGGGGAGGTTGCATAGTTTTCTAAGGTGATTATCCTGTGGTGTACTCTACTTAGGGAAGGTTGTGTTGTTTTCTAAGATGATTATCCTGTTTGTCGTTCTGTAATTCTCAAATCTGACTCCATTTTAGTCTTGCCCTCACGTAGGCCTGTGAAGTAGGCCCAACGAACAAGTGGTCTGCCCTTCTGAGTTCGTGCATATATTAACTTGGGTTTTTCTGACTCTGAATGAACTGCAGAGAGAGAGTAACCCTTTTCACCTGAAACTGACCTTTTGCAAAAACCAGTTTCACTAGCTGATCGTTGTCTGAGTTTTTCAATCACTGTTCAGGACCTCGTTAACCTTTAGTTTCCTTGCACATATCTTATCCTAAACAATATCTAAATTGTTTCTTTCCTTACGACTTTCTTTTCTAAACATGGGGTTTTGCCATGTGTCGTGACTGCCATCTGGTGTTACCTTTTACTAGGCCTCAGAAGTTAGTATGCGAGCAAAGCAGTCTGACCTTTTTTGGGTCTTATATATACATTAACTAAGGTTTTGTTCGTGCACTGGAGTTAATTTCAGAAGCTGGCCTTTCACCTAGAAATTGACCCTGCCAAGCCAATTTCCCTGCAAGATCGTTATCCACTTTTCCCAATCACCATTCAAGACATTTGTTAACTTTTAAGTTTCTTTACGTTTCTGTTATCTTGCACATTATCTGAAACTACTTTTCTTTACTGTTTCTTCATTTCATGGGTTATGCTTTCAATTAAGGGTTTGTTCGGCCCTTCCAGATTATTATTTAGATATGCCTAAATATTAACTTGTGGGTTGGGACACTGTAAAATGAGCTTTACTGTATGATGCTGCGTGATGTCATGTATTTTCTATTGGTTGAATTTTGGTGCAGGGGTGTGCATTTTAAATGTACCTTTTTGTGTATAAATAGGGATGTCTCGCCTTAGTAAAATTGAGCAGTTTCTTGAGTTGTACACCGTGTTGTATTACTGGGATTTCTGCTACTGGCTGCAGCTAATAAATTTGATATCTGACGCCACCTAGAAGTATTCAGTGTCTCTGTATACCAAGGCAAGGGACTTTGGGCGTGTCCCTGGCGCCGCTGGGTACTTGAAAACCCAGTTCTTCAGTTGGCGCGGCCAACGTGTGGGCGACTTCAGTGGTACCGGTCCAAGCCCGAAGATTGCGAGGAGCCACGTAAGGAAACTCTGGAGGAGGGCCCCCACTTCATCGACCCCTGCATGTCGACGTGGACCAAAGGTCTTTTCTGCGAGGCTTCCCGCTTTCCAACGGCTACGAAGGACTGATGCCCTGACAGTCGCCTTGCCTTGGACCCTCCGATTGATGTTCATAAAGCGAGACGATAGACGGTCTTCTGGTGGCGTGACAGATATTTGGTTAAGTATAAGTGGGTCGCTCCCACGACTTTGTTTGGTTCCTTGGTTTTGATTTGGTTGCTGCAGTACCCAAAGCCGAAGGGCTTGTAATTTTAGAGTGTATCATTTTTTGATTCCCTTTGAAGTTTGAAACCAGACTAGTGAGCAAGATGCCTGGTCTTGGTAAATTTGGTAATTGGTTTGTTTGTGGTAGTAACAGGGATTCCCGATTGGAGGATTCATGTCCGATACCTCCGGTTGGAACTCCGACTTATGACCTCTATTTAAAACACGGAGTGGGCCCTATTACTTATAATGAAGTATGGGTCCACTACACTAAAAATGATGGTATTTTGCAATGGCCCCCACATGGTAGTTTTGAAACAGAGATTTTAGACAATCTAGAAGTTAAGCTATTTAAGAAGAAAGCCCTGCCGGCAATGTTTGACTCTTTCTGCCTTTGGCGTAAGGAAGCCAAACAGAGAGAAATTAAACAAGCAAAGAGAGATAGGAAAGATAAGAATATGTCAGTATTACAAGCTGCTAGATAGTTTAAGGAAGATGGAGAAGAGCATGCGAGTGAAGTTTTAGATAGACAGCGTTGTATGGCCATAGATAAATGTTATCCGCCTTGCCGTCTTCTCCTCCAAAAGTGATTGAAGACCTTGAAAAAGATCCTTTGATCTCTCATTTACTGAGATTGCCACCTCCCTATGTGCAGGGTGCTACTGCGCCTCTATTACCCCCGGCTGTTCCACCCTTTGTTGTTCAACCTCCTGCTGTTGTTCAGCCACCCGGTGCTCCACAGATGGTTTTGCCTCCTCCTGCGCAACCCATTCTAGGGTCGCCAGCGTTGCTACCAGCTTTGCCTCAAACTCCTTTGCCTTCTGCTTCTGCATCTTCGATTTCTACTGTTCTTGTCCCTACACCTTCTTTGCCTCAAAATACTTATTCTCCTGTTCTTATGTCTGCTTCTTCTCCTTCTGTTTGAAAACGAATCACAGAAACCGTTTCTAATTTGTTGTCACCATTGTTTGAGTCACTGAATATGACCCCTGTTTCGAAGCGTAAGCAGAGTCGTAGTCAGCTTCCTGGTTCTGAGGAACGGGCTGTGTTGGATTTGTTGGCTCGTAAATGTATTATAAATGCCTCAAGGTATAGTTTGCCAGCGGTTATGGATGTTTTCTTTCAGTGGGAGCCACCTAAGCAAAGGTATGTTTTTAATGTGATGTGTATGTTTTTGCGTAAGGAATGGGAAGATAATTATTTGGGTTTGATCCCGCAGGAATTACTTGATGTTCAGTCGGATTTTGCTAAAGGGATGACAGTAGAATCTGATATTACAGATGCCGTAGAGACGACACTGGCTTTTAGATCTAGGCTTTCGCCTCAGACATTGTATGAACCTGATTCCTCTGTTAGGAGGAAAGTGAAACAGTACCCTATGAGAGAAGTTCCTCCTGTATGGAAAGAAGCAGTTCAGGCTAATGTAAATCAGGGTATTCAGGCCGCTCCAGCTCATTTTCAGCGAATATGGGTACATGTCCCTTGGAAGAGAGCAGAGGTCTTGGCTCTTAAGCAGACCTTACCTGACCCTCGCAAGAATCCTGCTGGCTATTACAAGGAGTTGTCCCAGACAGTTGAAGCGTGTATTATGAATTTAGCTGACATCGATATGTTGATGGGTAATGTAGTCCCCCAACCTTTGTGGGCGAAGATTCGTCATGAGAATCATGCTGCTGAATTAGGTGATACCTGGGCGAATATTGTTGCCGCAGATGGTAGACAGGAGGGAGGTGCTAAACCTGAACCTCTAGTTTCAGAATTACCAGGTAGAATTATTAATCTGATGAAAACGATGATGCCCGCTTTACGAGTAAATTGGGATAAGTTAGCAGCATGTAAGCAGAAGAAAGACGAGAGTGTATCTGATTTCTTCACTAGGTTTGAAGAGACGTTTATTGATCATAGTGGTCAGGATATGAGTACGGAGGGTGTTCAAAGGTTGTTTGTGGATAAATTTGTCTTTAATTTGCATCCCGAACTTTCTAATAAGTTAAAGGACTCTGAGAGTTCATGGGCTGTCTCTTCGTCGGCCCAGATATTGGCTACTGCACAATATTACGAGAATAGGGATAAAGATGAGAAGGATAAAGTGGAGAAGAAAACGAAAGAGTTAAAGACGAAAGTTCTTTTGCAGCAAGCTTATCCGCCTCGTCAGAATCAGCCTCAGTTTCAGCAACCTTCACAATTTCAGAGATTGTTACAGAAGCCTGAGCCTTATGTTCAGCGATTCTTTCCTGGCCCTAATCAGTGTGCTTATTGCAGAGAGGAAGGTCATTACAAGAATAGTTGCCCGGCTTTGTTACAGCGTGCGAATGGTGTATCTGGTCAGAGAGGTCGTGGTAGTTTTCAGCAAGCTCCTAGGGGTAGGGGACCTGGTGTGTTTCCCCAGAATGAGCGTTCCTCTTCCCTACAAAATTCTGTGAATTATTTTGACAGACAGAATGTTCCGAGTGGTCAGTCTGCCCAGTATTATGTTGAGGATTACTATATCGAAGGTGAGAGTTCTGGTTATAATGATAACTAGGACAGCCAAGGACAAAGTGAGGGAGTATTGTCAGTTCCAGTAGACCAGAGTGGACCTTATGTTGAAGTGATTACATCAGGTGTGGTAGACCTTTTCTTTTGGATACTGGTGTGATGAAGAGTTCTATTATGCACTCTAAACTTCCTGGCGCACCTTTGTCTGGCTTGCCCAATGTTTCAGTAGGATTTTCAGGCGCCCCAGTTCGTAATCCGGTTTCTAGTCCTTTGTCCCTTTCGATTGGCCCTTGTGAATTGGAAGCTCCACTTATTTTAACGACTGGTTGTGGTGAGAATCTGTTGGGTTTGGACTGAAAAGATTGTATGCAACATTGCATTGTTCTCCTTCGGGAGTACAACTTACCCTTGGTAAGAAAGTGATTTCCCCAATGTATTTGTCTAAAGATTGTTTTCCACTGGAATTGGGTTCGCTTCCCGATACACTTTGGGCTACAGGTCCAAATGATGTTGGTCTTTTGCAGATTCCTCCGTATGTTGTTACTCTTAAGTCGAATGCTAGGCTACCTCGTATTCCCCAATACAAGATTGCGAGCGATGGTGAGAGAGCTCTTTTAGCGATTGTTTATGATCTGGTTGAGAAGGGTGTAGTTGAGGAAACGAGAGGTAATGTGTGTAACAGTCCTGTTTTGCCTGTTCTTAAACGTACTGATGCTTCTCAGCCACCTGTGTACCGGTTTGTGATCGACCTTCGAGAGGTAAACAAGATAATCGTGCCACAGTTTCCTGTGGTACCTGATATCACTGCTTTGTTGACTTTGATTCCTGCTTCGGCAGCTTGGTTTTCTGTCATCGATTTGAAGAATGCTTTCTTCAGTATTCCTATTGCTGAGGAGAGTAGGGATCTTTTGGCTTCTCATTAGGAGGCCGAAGCTTCCGGTTTAAGAGAGCTCCCCAAGGTTATTGTGAAAGTCCCTCCATCTATAGTCAAGCGTTGAAAACTCAGCTTGACGGTTTTGTGTTACCTGTTGGTGCTACTCTTATTCAGTACGTCGATGATTTGTTGGTTACTGCTGATGATGAAAAGATTTGTAAAGAGGCTACTCTTTCTTTGTTGCGGTATTTGTCTGACCTTCATCATAAAGTGTCACCTTCAAAGTTGCAATATTGTCGCCAAGAAGTGACCTACTTAGGTCATCTCTTGTCGAAGGAGGGAAGGAGATTGACCCCAGAACGAATTCAAGCAATTGCGCAAATGAATGTGCCATCCACGCAGAGAGAAGTGCGTGCCTTTTTAGGTATTACATCATATTGTAGACAGTGGATCCCCAATTTTTCCTTGCTAGCGAAACCTCTGTTAGCATTGACTCTGAAAGATACTCCGCATCCTCTTCCTTGGTCTGACGAATGACAGAAAAGTTTTTCTGAACTACGCGATGCATTGTGTTCGGCTCCTGTGTTGGGTACTCCAGACTATAGTAAGCCTTTCACGTTGTACGTGCACGAGAGAGAAGGTTGTGCGTTGTCAGTGTTGACACAACCATTTGGGGACAAGCAGCGTCCATGCGCGTATTTTTCAGCAACGTTAGACCCAGTTGCTAAGGCGTTGCCGAGTTGTCTGAGAGCTACAGCTGCAGCGGCTGTTTCTATCCGACAGTGTGCTGGTTTGGTACTGGACAATACGTTGATTGTGATGGTCCCACATGCAGTGGATACCTTATTAAACAGGACTAAGACACAGCACCTTACTAGTGCATGTCTTTCAGGTTACGAGTTGAAACTGTTGGCTATCCATGTTCACATCAAACGATGTAATGTGCTGAATCCAGCTACGTTGTTACCGATCTCTACAGAGACGGATCCTCAGGAACAGCATGATTGTTTTCTTTGTACAGAGGAAGAAACGAAAGCTAGAGTTGACCTGATACTCCCCTTACGGATGTTGATGGTACCCTATGGGTAAATGGTTCGTGTTTTAAGCTTCCGAATGGTGAAACGACTGCAGCGTATGCTATCAAAACTTTGTTGTTGAGACAGCATGCATACCACAGAATTCTGCGCAAGCAGCAGAGTTGATTGCACTGACTAGAGCGTGTGTGTTGTCAGAAGGAAAGCGAGTGAATGTTTACACCGATAGGCAGTATGCGTTTGGAGTTGCCCATAGTTTTGGGCGTTTGTGGAGAGAGCGTGGGTTCCTTACTTCGCATGGGACACAAATACAGCATGGGCAGTTGCTGAATGAACTTTTGGAATCTCTCACTCTCCCACAGCAGATTGCAATTGTGAAGTGTAGTGCGCATAAGAAAGTTGTGGACGATGTTGGTCAAGGGAATGCGTTTGCAGATGAAGTTGCGAAGGAAACGGCGAAAGACATGATGAGCCGTATGTATGTTGCAGGTCCAGCTAATTGGGTTATGGCTGGTGGAATGTGTGAAGACACAATAGAAAGTGTGAAAACAATTCAGGCTGAAGCGACTGAGAAAGAAGTGAGTGTTTGGAGAGAAACTACGGGTATGTTGGATTCGACAGGTTGTTGGGTTGAGTTGTCAGAACACCAGCGATGGTTGTTGCCTGATGCATATGTGCTCCCAGTGGTTACAATGGCCCATGGATTGGCTCACATTACTTCAAAAGGGATATGCAAGTTGTTGGCTCCGGTATGGCAGAATAGTGGAATTCCCAAATGTGCAGAGAATCTGGTCAAGAATTGTATGGTGTGTTTGATGCATAATCCTGGTAAGGGAACTCCAACTCCTGCAGGTCATTTTGCTCCTCCAACGTATCCATCCGAGATTCTACAAATAGATTATATACACACAGAAAGATGTAATAACTTGAAGTATGTCCTTGTGGTTGTTCGTGCCTTTTCCAGATGGATAGAGGCCTACCCCCTAAAGGATAATACTGCCTTGTCTACTGCCAAGGTTTTGCTCAAAGAATTTTTCCCTAGGTATGGAATGCCACGGATTGTATGGTCTGACAATGGAAGCGAGTTTGTGGGTCAGATAATGAAGAAAGTGTGTGCAGGCTTGGGCATTAAGCAGAAATTTCATGCTACGAATTACCCACATTTAGCGGGTTTGGTTGAGGGTTATAATGGGACATTGAAGCTTAAGTTAGCGAAAGTGCAAGCAAGCACTGGCCTTACATGGCCCGATGCTTTGCCGTTTGCTCCTATGTCGACAAGGACAACAGTGCATTCTCGTGAGGGACTTAGCCCATATGAGATTGTGTTTGGGCGTCCCGCCAACGTTTGGGGTGTCCCTAGACCGAAGGAATATAGCGACATCGAACATCCTATGCTAATTGACTACTTGCACGATTTGACTATTAAACTACGTGTCCTTCATCAACAGGTCCACAACCAGCTCCCATCAGCATCTGTGGACCCAGGCCATACCCTCAATCCAGGACAATGGGTGCTCGTGCGTAACTTCCAACGAACAAAGAACCTACAGCCTCGTTGGACTGGTCCCCACCAAATTCTTTTGGCTACTCGGACTGCTGTTAAGGTGTTTGGAAAAAAGAATTGGGTGCACGCTGCCCATACGAAGCGCGTACCCCTGCCTTTGCCGTACGACACTTGGGTTAGAGAGGGTGTGGGAGATTTTGAAGGAGAACGTGTCCCTAGGTTTGTCCCTTTTAGTGACGCACAGTTTGAATGGACTCAATCTGAACTGGAAAATAACAATGTGTTGCAAGAAGCTGTTCCTCCACATTTGAGATTGGACACTACCGAACCTGAACTTTTGTTTAGGGACCAAACTGTGCCGACTAAATTACGTTACAACCTCCGATCTCTGAATAAATAAAGAGACTTTGAACATTATTTTTTTCCACACTGAGATCAAAAAGAGACAATTTCTTCGAGTATTTTGCATTTGACTTTTGTTTTTCTCATTCTCTTGCTGTTTCTGAAATTGTATTATGGTTTTCTGTTAAATTTTTGATTGGTTACCATTTGCCAGTTGCAGGGTCACGTAGGAGTACCAACGGTTCAGTTTGTGACCTGAGTAGTGGCAATAGGTCTGCAGGACTTGCGGTGTCCCTACGACCTGCTAATAATCACAGCTGAAGTACTCTGTCAAGATTGCGTGAGCAACATTAGAAAATGAAGATTGTATTGAGGAATGACGATAAAAGGCAAGAGATGAAAAAACGATATTATAGAATGTTGTTCTCCAAGTGTGGTATAGCTTTATCAATTTTAATACTTTTATGTATTCTATTAGCTACTATATTCTGGTTTGTTCCTTCTACACAATTGACGTCTGCACCAACTTCTCAACCTATGCTTTAATTTACTACTGTTTCTTCGCACCAATTTCATACTTTGCCTGAACACGAACAGATAAGAAGATCAGAGTTTGTCAACAATTCATTTATTCAGCTGTTGCATCAGCATCAGTTAGTAGTCAATACCACTAATTGTTGGGTGTGTGGTCTTATGCCTCATACAACAGATAGAGGCATGCCATATTTGGTTTTGCCCTTTAATTTTAATGGTTCAGCATGGGCTTTCCAGACTATGTTCATCTATGCCAATGAGGTATATCCTTTATGTTCCATGAAAGACAATCCGAGCAATAGTGCCTTGATAAAGGGAATAGCCGATATGATAGACCTAGATTCAGATTGACATGAGTTTAGGTTATTGCCTACGTAATGGCAAAAGGAGGAACTGTGGTTCTGTAATTCTCAAACCTGACTCCATTTTAGTCTTGCCCTCACGTAGGCCTGTGAAGTAGGCCCAATGAACAAGTGGTCTGCCCTTCTGAGTTCGTGCATATATTAACTTGGGTTTTTCTGACTCTGAATGAACTGTAGAGAGAGAGTAACCCTTTTCACCTGAAACTGACCATTTGCAAAAACCAGTTTCACTAGCTGATCGTTGTCTGAGTTTTTCAATCACTGTTCAGGACCTCGGTAACCTTTAGTTTCCTTGCACATATCTTATGCTAAACAATATCTAAATTGTTTCTTTCCTTACGACTTTCTTTTCTAAACATGGGTTTTTGCCATGTGTCGTGACTGCCATCTGGTGTTACCTTTTACTAGGCCTCAGAAGTTAGTCTGCGAGCAAAGCAGTCTGACTTTTTTTGGGTCATATATACATTAACTAAGGTTTTCTTCGTGCACTGGAGTTAATTTCAGAAGCCGACCTTTCACCTAGAAATTGACCCTGCCAAGCCAATTTCCCTGCAAGATCGTTATCCACTTTTCCCAATCACCATTCAAGACATTTGTTAACTTTTAAGTTTCATTACGTTTCTGTTATCTTGCACATTATCTGAAACTACTTTTCTTTACTGTTTCTTCATTTCATGGGTTACGCTTTCAATTAAGGGTTTGTTCGGCCCTTCCAGATTATTATTTAGATATGCCTAAATATTAACTTGTGGGTTGGGACACTGTAAAATGAGCTTTACTGTATGATGCTGTGTGATGTCATGTATTTTCTATAGGTTGAATTTTGGTGCAGGGGCGTGCATTTTAAATGTACCTTTTTGTGTATAAATAGGGATGTCTCGCCTTAGTAAAATTGAGCAGTTTCTCGAGTTGTACACCGTGTTGTATTACTAGGATTTCTGCTACTGGCTGCAGCTAATAAATTTGATCTCTGACGCCACCTAGAAGTATTCAGTGTCTCTGTATACCAAGGCAAGGGAACCCAGAGGACTTTAAGCGTGTCCCTGGCGCCGCTGGGTACTGGAAAACCCAGTTCTTCATGTGGTGTACCCTACTTAGGGGAGGTTGTGTAATTTTCCAAGGTGAGTACTCTGTAGTGTTCCCTACTTGGGGGAGGTTGGGTAATTTTCTAAGGTCATTTTCCAAGGGTTACCACCCATGTGGTTGGCTGTGTGCGTGGTCAGCGACACTATAGCGCTTTCTTCTAAGTAACCAATATCCTCTAGTGTATCCTTTCATGTTAACACTATGCTCCAGTCGAAGTCCACCTGCATGGAACTCGTAGTCAAGGGTTTCACGTTCATAGGACTTTGAGTGAGAAGCTTCTCTCTAGTGTTTAGACCTCCTCCATTACCCTTAAAGGACCTTAATCCTAAATGTTTGGTGTCAGCATGCCTTCTACCCATATCAGGCGAACTTTTATTCTTTTCCATATTCTTATTCTTTACCTAATTTTGCAAAAATGTTGTATAGTTTCGCAAATTACGCCAATTTCACACACCCTGCATTATGAGCCATGTTGTATCGGTTTGTAAAGAACACTGGGGCATATTACCAACAACTAGCGATAATTATCGCTATGTCGGCTTAGCGGCAATAATTTTATCGCCGTGTTGCGGCGATTTTTATTGCTTAGGAACCTTGCTATTATCAAGGTTTATCTCCTAAGCGATAAAAATCGGCCAAAATGCATGAATATCGCTGTAAAGTCAGCGATATTCATGCATTACCGAGCTAATGCTCTTAGCCATGTTATCCACCTCCCATTGGATAACATGGCTAAGAACTGCTCAGGGCAGGTGTTAGCTTTTGGAGATATTCGCGCTTAGCGCGAATATCTCCAAAAATTGGTAATAGGAGATAGCGATGTTAGCGACTGTTTCCAGTCGCTAACATCTTGGCACGCCCACTTTGCATGTCATTAGTGAAAAATATCTCTGACATGCAAAGCGGGGCCCAAGATGGTCGCTATATCCTACTAGCTGTCGCTAACTGGTGTTAGCGACAGCTAGGTAATAGGGAGATAATTTTATCTCCGCTTTCTTGGCTTTTAAAGCCAAAAAAGCGGAGATAAATCCCTTGATAATATGCCCCACTATTCTTAGCTGACAACCAGCTAGTTTCGTCCAGATAGTATGGGGTAGGAATGTGTTGCGGAAGATAGCAAAGGGTCACTACTAAGGACACTGCACCTCGGGCAAACAGGAATTGGGGGAGGCCTGCCAAAAGACTCTTACAATTGTCAAGTTTACCAAGGACAAGAGAAAATGCCAGGGCCCTTGCTGTGTGGAAGAAAACTAAAGATATATCTTCCAAATGTTCTTACAATTGAAATCTGGCTGATCTGTCTCTTTCAAAAATGAAGTGTACACCAAAGCTTCTAGCTGAGGTCACTGGAGTTAGGATATATTGGTTAAAGTAGACAGGTGTACAGGGGAGGAGCAGGTCCAAAAATAGAAGGGAAATATATTATTTTGGTTTTGGATAAGTTCATCCTAGTGATTGTTGAACCCAATGCTTTAGGAAACACAGAAATGTACTAATAATGCAGGAAACACACATTTTAGCAAATGATATGCAAATTGTTGTCCTCCGTCAAAAAACGACTTTGTGTTGAATGGAAGCTCAGAAACACTAATTATTTCATTCCATTCCTCTCAACTCACTCGAATGTATGTTGTGTCACACTCTTTTCCCCTCCCCTGCCAGCCTTTCCCTTTCACCTGCCATGGTGAGGGTGGAGTGCATGTTAACAGATATAGACCCCTCAGCATGGCGCATGCGCCGTCAGCATCACCACCCTTCTGACATCATGAGTATCACTAGCGGCTCTTTTCTTCTGACAGTCTCTGTCATGCCTGATGCCTGCAGAGAGTGGACTAAGATGAAGGGGACAAGGGGATCGATGGATGGACGTTAGGAGAGTGGATGGAGGAAAGACAGAAGAGAGAAAGGAGATTCCAAGAAAAGGGAAATAATTGAGAGGAAGAGGAGAGGCAAGTCAAGACATGAGGGAACGAAATAGAGGAGAGGACAGAGGGAAGACATCGAAGAGAGAAAGAGGAGAGATGGAGAGAAAAGAGGGAAGGGGAATTGTATGAGAAGGAGAGTGAGGAGAGAAGGGCATTAAAAGTAGGCAAAGAATAAGAGGGTGCTAATGAAAGAATAGGTGTGTGATGAGCAAGGATCGAAGAGACAAAAGTGAGTGGAGCGAAGGAACTAAATGGAAGAGAGAGGTTGGAAAGAAGGGAAAGAAAATGAAAGAACCTGAGAGAAGACGAGGAGGGCGAGAAGAGAGAAGTGGTTTTCAATGTGCGAGGTGGAGCCAAAGAGTGAGAGTACTGAAAGAGCGAGAGAATAGAAAGAACGGGGTAAGAGAACGGAAAAGAAGATGGAATGGGAGGAAGGGACAGGTAAAAGAAGCTGGAAGATATGATAGAAGGGAAGGGTGTCAGAAAGGAAAGAAGTGAAGGAATGGAAAAAAAAGAGAGACAGAATAGATGGAATAGAATAAAGAGGACTAAGATGAGGGAGACGAAAGAAAGTGAAATAACTAGTGGAGAGAAGAGCAGACAAAATGGAAGGAAATAGGCTTCTAGGAGGGAAGAGGTGAAGCAATGTTACAAAGACTTCTGAGAAGAGGGAACACAAAAATGGACAAAAATTAAATGAGGGATAAGGAGATGGAAAAACATATCTTATGCCACGGTATATCATTTCATATAAAAATAATGTGCACGTTCTAGCAAATTATAAGCCTCTTGCTTCTTTGGGGGCACAAGTACATAATAAAACACTGCATTGGCGTTTTATTGCTTTTATGTCATTCAAATAATTGATGTGCCAGTAGGCCAGCAAGTCATAACAACCAGTAGTATATTTTCCAAAGATTCGGGTTTCAAAATGCAATATCCGCTGGCCATGACCTTCTTGCAGTACAATGTGCTGAAGTAAGGAAACAGCGATAAAGGAAAGAATGAGTAGGGAAGAAGGAAGACCCCTTAGGGAAAAGAAGAAACCTGGAAGGAGTAGAGCAGTGATGTAACAAAACTACAGCCCCCCCCCTGCACGGTAAAGTAAGGGGGACCCCATTACCCATTCCAAAACTGCCCTGCTGCTTCTAGGTGTTTTGTTTGTTTGCAGCTAACCAGCCCAAGAGGGCCCTCTATTAAGTGAATGGTTTAAGTCCCCCTGCACCACGAAGGCTGTGGGGGCCTCCATTACTCCCCTGGAATAGAGGCGCTTTAATCTTCATCTCAAAAAGTGTCAGATTTATATCGTTACTAGCTCTTCCTAAGGGTAGCTCTACAGATTATACATCTGAACCCCAATAGTGTGGACCTCTGCCTTCTGATTTGAGCATTTACACATACTTTGTCTTGGTTCCAATAGACTATGGTCATAATCAGGCGTGGCACAGGTAAGAGCAGTGGGTCAGTTAGCGATGCAGCAACCGCAAGGTAAGTGGTTCATTTTATTTTTTTATTTAATTTGACCTATCCCGTCATCTGTCGACTTCCTCCCCCCACCGCCCCACACCACCGCTCTTACCTGTGCTGACCGCACCTGTTCATAATGCATAAAATCAATTTGTAGCTCTGCCACTAGGCTACAGTGTGCCTTGAGCTCCAAGAAACCACAGGAGAAGTGGGAGGCCTCGACCAAAAGTTAACTGAAAAGAAAACACAATGATCCCTGGATGGAAGACTGCATCAAAATCAAGGGGGAATTTAGAATATCCAAGAGAGAGACTGTGCGCCAACGAAGAATAGTTTTGAAACAACCACCTTGCTCTCAAAAATGCCTAAGAATTTTCTATGAAACTAACTTGGAGAAGCAATGTGCCTGGATGCCCTTCAGTTTAAGAGCTATACTACTATTACAAACGTAAGATTTCATCATTGCTCTTCGCTTGCTTGTTCCATAATGAATGTTGTATATATGTGATAACTTGCTACTGTCACTGAGTCAAGGGTAATGTGATTTCACTTCAAATGATGTTGCAGAGGTCAAAGGGCTAGTGATGTCAACAATGCCTGTCTCTCATACTCTAAGTTGCTCTAAAGGGGTGAGAAGTATTTAAGACTGTCCTCTTTACCTCACAAAGTAACATAGGGCCGGATTTAGATACTGGCAAACGGGTTACTCCGTCACAACGATGACGGATATCCAGTCCGCCGAAATACAAATCCCATTATATCCTATGGGATTTATATTTTGGCGGATGGGATATCCATCACCATTATGATGGAGTAACCCGTCCATGTCACAGATTCCCTCTCTAACACCCTCCAACAGTGCTTTTCATCTGTCCATAGGTCCTCTCTCCATGCATTTTATTTGTTTTATGGAGCTAATTGTACTAGTGTAGGTGTCAGAACTCTCTTCATCACACTCACACACACAGACACACATTATACAAAGACAATGAATCATACATGTATAAATCAGTCTCAAGGACTTGCTACATACCACAATGAGGATTCACGAATCACATGTCATCCATGCTAGTAGAAAGTATTTGTAAGAAAGTTTAAACTGGAGAAGCACAAACTTGGGATTTAAAAAGTACCACAGTGGTTGGGGTCAGCTTTACTGATGCGAGTGTATTTCTACCCAAAAGAACATGTTTTAGGAACATTAGGATAATGAGGCGAAAAAAACCCACAATGTTCTTTGATGACAATTCATAGGCAGATCCACTGGAACTGTGTGGCGAGAGAGAAACAAAATATGCAACAGGGTTGAGTAAATTATGCAACAAGAAAGGCAAATTATGAGGCTTAATGCGGCACATTTTTTGGTAGTATTACTTCATTATATTTTCATGTTAATAGTGCCTAGCCATTTGTTGCACCTCATTAGAACCAGTTTAACACTCAAATATAGCAATAAGCAACAGAAAGGTGCCCAGGAAACCTTTGCAAATGGCCTTCCACTGCGTGGCAACACGATTTGCTGAATGTTTGGATCCATTTGAGCTAGAAATACTTTTTTTGTTAAAATGTGCAGATTATGCAGTACATGATGTATTTTGTGACAAATGCCGCAAATTAATAATTATGCGAAAAACGCTGCAGCCACACAATCATATAATTCCAGTGGCCCAACAGGTCATTGTGCTAAAGAAGGATTGTAAATTATGAACTGAATGTAACAAAAAGATTTATTTGAATATCAATATAAAGTACAAATCTGTGATCTACATTAACTCATCAACCCTCTGCACGGTAACCCTCTGCACTACTTTATGATGAGTCAAAATTGCCACTAGAAAAAATTCTGATCTGTCTCCAGCAGGAATATTACTCCCCAGAGTTATCTTGACATTTCTATTGTACTCTGAAAACTACTGGACACACAAGGAACTCTGCAGCAGGTGCTTTCAAACCCATAAGTTATTTACCAACTCAGCGCTCCCAGTTCAGTGCCAGGTGTGGCTGCACCGGTTGCACCGGTGCAGCTAAAGCCAGCCCTGAATATAAATATAATGCACACACCTAAATGAAAAATAAATGCAACTTAAATGTATCTGTGGGAAATACATTTTTCTGGTAGGAAAGCTCAATTGATTAATGCGATCACTTCAGAAGTCTGTGGGTGCGACCGATTAATCACTAATTTGACTCTTGTTCAGAGCACTGGGAAAATAGTGTATTTATATTGCTGCAAGGTCCAAGCCTGTGACGGTGAATGTATACGTCAGCACTCTGAATGTGTAAGTCAGCACAGTGAATAGGTTAGTCAAGAAAGATTGCACATAGTATAAATAGGCTGTTGCAAAAGGTGCATAAATATTGTTTTTAAAGTGTTTATAGTTTTAGTAATACACTAAATCTACCTGATGCAAATCTTTTTATAGGTCTCCATTAAAAGCATACATTTCAGATTTTATCAATTAAAGCCTAAACTGGCTCCCAAGCAGCCTTTAGAATTGCTGATAGACCAATTTCATGCATTTACATTTCTTTGAGGTTGCAGTTACCCTGGAGAGAAGGCTTGCTTCTATTTTAGCTGCCTCTCCCTTCTCTCACTTCCCAGTGTAGGAGAACCTTCTTTTTCTTCAATTTCAGCCTGCAGCAACTCAACTATTCAGGGCCAGTTTTAATTTTAATAAAAAATATGTAAACTATATTTACCAAACTATTAAAGCTTGTGAGCATCGTTCCCCTGTCCACTACAACTTCTGGTTTGGACCCTGTAATGCCCCAGCCTATGCTACGGAACGATGGAAGTCGCATACCTTCAATAACCCTGCTTGCTCCATGGCAAGACTCTCTGAGCATTCCATGGGCAAAAGAGACTAACAGGTGAAACCCCCAATGGACTGGGCCGAGTCTGTGTGACATTGTCCCTGATTTATAAATATTTACCTCAAGGCAGCCCAGCAAGTTGCTGCACTGCATTGTGTCAAAGGGAGAGAGAAAAAATGAGCTTTATCTATTAGGATATGGCACATTTTTTTCTCTCCCCCTGCAAGGACGCACTTCTGGTGGCCATACGCCAAAGCTCACATCGTGCTCCATAGTTCAAGGGTATGTGGGGCATATTATCAAGGGGGTTTAACTCTGCTTTTTTGGCTTTAAAAGCCAAGAAAGCGGAGATAAAATTATCTCCCTATTACCTAGCTGTCGCTAACACCAGTTAGCGACCGCTAGTAGGAGATAGCGACCATCTTAGGCCCCACTTTGCATTTCAGTGATATTTATCACTAATGACATGCAAAGTGGGCGTGCCAAGATGTTAGCGACTGGAAACAGTCGCTAACATCGCTATCTCCTATTACCAACTTTTGGAGATATTCGCGCTAAGCGCGAATATCTCCAAAAACTAACACCTGCCCTGAGCAGTTCTTAGCCATGTTATCCAATGGGAGGTGGATAACATGGCTAAGAGCATTAGCTCGGTAATGCATGAATATCGCTGACTTTTCAGCGATATTCATGCATTGCGGCCGTTTTTTATCGCATTTGCGATAAACCTTGATAATAGTAAGGTTTATCTGCGATAATTTCTGACGATGCTTAGCGGTAAAAAATTCGTTGCTAAGCATCGTTAGCGATAAATATCGCCTAACGTTGGTAATATGCCCCTGTGTTCTTAAATCATAGTGCAAAAATCAATCCTTCATTACTGTTCCCATCTTGTATATATGCTGTACAATGAAGCATAAACGCAAAGATTGAAAATTAGGAGAAATGAAAATATTTATCCTCTCCTCCCTGGAGGAGTGATATGGTTCTGGTCCAAATCCTTCTCTGTGAATATTAGTAAATAGGGATTTGAGTCAAATCCCACTGGTGGCTGCATGGGAACATCCACGTACCACCCACGGAGTGCCGCCTTTAGGCAAAACATTGCATAGCGCAACATTGCATACTTTAGGATACTTTACAATGTAAATCCTGGTTGGATAGTAAATGCCACCCAACCCTCTGTACTGGGTTTGGCCACAAAAGTGATATAGTTCCAGAGCAAAGCTTTTCGTAAATCTGTGCCATTGTGTTCCTGTGGGTATTCCAGGCATGGGACAATATTGGCATTTCCCAACTCAAAGATGCAGCTTCTTAATCACATCTCCTGCCTTTTCAGAACTACAAAACATGCAATGACCTTGATAGATTCAAGTTCTAACAGTATAGCCAACTAAAACCCAATATTAATCATCACCTTAAAGTGAAAGGTGAAATTGCCAAGTTTAACTCAGTGCAAGCAATACCAACTACAGGCCCCAAAGCGTGTAAGTAAACTTCCCAGATTTGCTGATCTCTGGTTGTCACCTCACAGTTAACTGACCAGGGTTGGCATGATGCACTCATTTCACTCAAATAGGTAGCCATATCCTCTCACTCCCGGCTCATTCAATTTAAGTATCTTCATCAAATTAACTATTGCCACAACAAACTCTGGAGGTTAAGCCGCTAACCCTCTCCGACACGTCTAAGGTACAAAATCCATGATGGCACATTCTTCGATATGCTGTGGGGATGGCCAGCCATGCAAGGTTTTTGGGATACAATTTTTGACTCCCTCTATTGCACCTACCTTTAACCTTACCCTACTACACATCCTCAAGGGCATTGAAGCTAACAGATATCTCAATTAATATCTTGGCATGCCTTGTGCACCCCAAAGAGTCAATGTCCAGCACTGAAGGCTGCGCATATTGCAAAATGATGGGGCCCGGTCTGCAGAATGTCATGCGGGCCCCTGGTTTCCTATAGCCCACAAATATTCCTTGGGATGAATAGGGGCCCCTTGAAGGGGTGGGGGCCCAGTGAAAGGTTGCCCCCCACCATGCTGCAGGGGCGGCAGGGGCCTGCGTTACGCCCCTGACTGGAGGAATGGGAATCTCAACAACTGGATCCACCGAATGACTAAATGCTCATGCCCTGAAATAATCCTTTTCTGCAGCCACGAGTGCCCTCAGAATATTTGGGAGTCATGACAAGAGCACCTTCAGACACCCTGACTGCGGCCTTATTTTGCTTACTGGGATACATTGGTCTGGTCCTGACATACAGCAACTGTGCACTGCCCAAGCTTAGTTTGTAAATATGTCTCTTATGCTATTATTGCATGTGTATTGTAATGACAGTACTTGATAATCTATTATTATTGCTATTGGTTTTCACTCATCAGGAGGAAACCAGTGTCTTTAAATAGCAATAAAACTGACATAAAAAAAGTGCATGCTACTGCTAATGTGTGTTCAATGAAGATGTGGTGCAGCCCAAAGACTTTCCAACATATTTGAAGATTGTGATGTTAGTTGTGTTCCTCATTCCTCACCTCACACTAAATGGCTTCCCATCAACTGGGTGATGTGCTGATTGCTTGTGCAAGAGAATGGGGAACATTTGTCAGTGATGTCTGTCCTAGAACAAAACAAAAGCAAGCAATGGAAAGCCAATAGGTCTGGTGCTCGTCAACATTGTCAATGCTTATTTGTTTTGCCAAAGTTTTGCAAATCTTTATTGTTTGGGAAGCTGACAGGCCTTTGGCAATCTAAAAAACATATTGCCTAACAACAACAACATTTTTTGCTCTCAAAAAGCACATTGTCGCCTTGATATCCCTGGTACTTATGGGAACAACTTTGTATGTGGAGGTGTTCTTTGTGAAAGGGAATGTCACTCACAGTGAAGTTAGCCAATGGCTGAACATGCATGGCCTATTGGCTCATGTTGTATACTGTAGTGGCTGGAACAAAAATGTGACTGACATAATAACAGACAAATGGATGAAGAGGATTGTCACAAAGCCCCTACAAGAATTTAATGAAATACATTTTAGTAAAATCAAAATCAAAAGGACTTGTCTAACACCTGCCCTAATGAACAGAGCACAGTGTGAATTTGGATATTAATAACCAATCCAACCCACTGCAGTGTGCTATGGCTTTTATTTAAGTGTTATGACCGGGGCTGCTGACTTTTGAACTGGAGAACCCGGTTTGGGTTACGGCATCTGTTCAACATCATTTGATTCTGAACAAATCACTTAGGGCCTGATTATGACCTTGGCGGACACCCCCCCAGCCTGAGGCAGCGGCAGTTGGGAAAATGTTGCCACATAGGCAGCATCTGACTGCTGCATTACAACATTACCGCAGAGCTGGGGGTGTGTCAGCGGTACAGTCATGGCGGCGGCATGCTGCACCTCTAGGTAAGAGCCTGCAGCCAATGCCAGCCATGCTGCAATGCCTCCGGGTGGTGGGGTGCATTGTTTCCCCGCAGCACATTCTGCATGAGAAACAGTGTCCATAACTGCCGATGGCTTGGTGGCACACACAGCTGCCACCTGTTAACATGTCCCCAGGGCACACTCGCCCTGGAGGCATGTGTGCACCGCAAAACCGGCCTTTCTGCCAACATATTTATGGCAATGTCTTTGCCAGGAAAAGGCAGGCGAGAAGGCTGGTCATGATACTGACGTCGGTGCTAAAGCCGGGGGAGCTTGGCTCTAGGGGAGGCGGCGGTCGGGAGGCGGTCTGACAGTGGCCCGATCGCACATACTGTAATTTAGCAGTCGGACCGCCAGGTTTGCGGATGGTCTGACTGCCAAAAATGCGTTGGCGGTCCCAGGACCGCCAAAGTCGAAATCAGGCCTTTTATTCTCCCCACGCTTAAAAAATCAAATGAATCTGGCAGAGTAATGTAAAAGGTTCTTAGGTAAAGTGCTACAATGCCCTTGAGCCGAGTTTACGCTATATAAAAATGCTAAAATAAATCAAAAATAAATCAAATGAAACCTGGGCAAAAACATTGTAGAGAAAGTGCCACACAATCTTAATAATTTTTGAAACCACATTCAAAATTAACAAATAATGGACAGATAACAATTTTGCAATCTCTTTAGTATCTGACTCCGCAATGCGAGGCTTCAAAGAGGCTCCTACAATGACTTCTGAAGGATATTCGTCCCTCAGAGGCAGAAAGGGGTGGTGGATTTGCATGCGTGGCCTACATATCAGTAAAGCTTCCTTTCCTGCGTAGCACTTTTTCTGTTTCCGTTTGAAGATAATTCAATACCTATGCTCACTTGACGAATCAGCGTTCGCCTTTGTAACAGATATTTTCACATAAATCAGGCCTTTGTGCAGAAACATTAAAAGAGTGTGCTCTGAGGGCCAGAAGCGCAGTATCAAAAGCAAAACTTTCCACGTAAAGACGGTGATGAACCGTCCTCTCAAGAGGGAGTTCACGGGCGCTGACAGCTGATTGTCAAGGTGTGATTAGCCCAAGACCCAGACTTTGAGAAGCTTAATCCCCTGTCCAATTTATTGTGAAGATATCTCATTCACTTCTAATTGGAGTCTGAAATCAGCCTGGGACTGCGAGTCAGGCTGCGTTGGTGAGATGGATTGCTGTGCTCCTCTGAGAATATTTGATTATGAGCAAAGTTCCCACTGTGAAGCATATTTGAATGTAATGGAAAAGTAACCCATGGCACTAATGTGAATTTGAAAACAATATAGCAGCCACAGGTGTTAAAAAGCCAGCTGCTGTCTGTCATACTTATTCTACAGATATGTCGTCTCTCATCCTAACATTCAATTAAAATCTCTAGCAGGGCTGTATTGTATTGACAGAGGTAGGCCCCTGATAGGCCAGGGGACACAAGGAAGTCTCTGATATGTTCAAGAACACACGGAGGCTCCTGATTGGTTGGGGGACACTGGGAGGCAGGGCTAGCTTTAGCGCTGCGGGCGCCTGGTGCGACAATGTTTGTTGGTGCCCTCAAAGCCCTACTTCTCCACAGATTCCCTTACTATCATCCTCCAACAATGTCCCTCAAGTGTCCATAACTACTCTATCTCTTATGCTTTTTTTTGTTTTGTAGCGCTTATCTTGAATGTGTAAGGTGTCAGAGCACTTTACATCACATACACATTACCCAGAGATAATCAGTCATAAGTGTGTAAATCAGTGTATAGGAAACGTTACATCAGCCAGAGGACTACAAGTTGTAGGACTGAGTACCAAAGTCATATATACTGTTAGGCAGTATAGTTTAAGAGTGCTTGGTCTGGAGACGCACAAACTCAGAATATAAAACATAACACCATGGTTGGGGGTTGGCTTTACTAATAAGAACTGATTTCTACCCAAATGAACCCTGTTTGCAACATTAGGATAATGAAAGACTGGGGGGAAAACTCATACTCTTTAATCTATACTTTGTAGTTTATATGCAGTTCTTTGATGTTAGTTAATAGCTCACTGTTCTATATTAGGATGTAAACTCATAAGCTACATGTAAGAAAAGGGTCTGAAAGAACCTCCTGTGCTACTTTATGAGTCAAAACTTCCACTAGACAAAACTCCGATCTCTCTGCAGCAGGAACATTGATCACCAGTTATAATTACATTTTTATGGTTGCCTGAAAAGTGCTGGAGGTAAGGAACACGGCAACAGGTGCTTTTAAAACCATATGGTACTTGAAAACAAGGTGGATGGGCTGAGGTACAGTGTCGATCGCGATGCAGGGGAAATCGGTGTGGCAGCACAGCAACAAAACAAATAGAAATGAAACTTACCTGCAGCCTTCCATCTACCGCCCCTCCGCCTCTTCAGCTCCAACGATACTCACACAGGCTCCCAGACTCCCCTGCGCCAATCCAGACTTTACTCTTATGCTAATATTAGCCAGCATGAGAGATAGGGATTGGGTAGAGCAGGCTGGTTCCACGCTCCAGCAGGTACTGGAAACCTGTGCTCCTGACCCCTGCTGATATCTCCAAGCAACAGCCTGGAGATATCCAAGTGCGCATGTCAGTTTGGTCATTTTAAGACGGCAGGCTAATCAACACATGCACTTACAGTGCTCTGTGCCCACCACTCTTCCTGCTGCTGATGGCCCGCTCGCAAGACTCGGCTGCTGCTCCGGAGTATAATAAAATGATAATAAACACTTTTATTAACTTCTTTATTATCATTTTATTTTACATGCGTCTGATGGTTCCAGCAGTGGAGCGAAGCTCCTCTACCATAGTGGAAGAGCCACCCCTGCTGAGATATCCATCCAGTTCTGAATCAAGCCCTAAGGGATGAGCACTCACTCATCCTATAGGCAAAGCTATGATTCGCTGTTTCATGGATTTAATGCTCATGTGTTCTATGCCAGCCTGTGAAGTATTGGAATATTTTATGGTTCTCTATTGGAAAAGGCCTGTAAAATGAAATGTTTATTAGCCAAAATGAATCCAATTGTCATTATATTTTAAAAACAATTCTTGGAGGGGAACTATTCCTCTACAATCTTAGAAGTGCTCCACCAAAACCCCACAAACACACCTTTGTAAGCAACCCTGCTTTTTCAATTGAAATACTTTTTACATGTTTTATGTGTACACTCAGTCCAGATTCATTTGTGCAAATAAACAGAAAGCCTACCTTTAGTATTTTTATCTATACGAAGGTCTGGGATTTTTTTTTAAAGTTCTTAAGATCCTGCACGCTCTATTAATTAAATTTAAAGGTTTTGTAAAGCTTGCAATAGCCAGTTTAGTATTACCCCACCTGTCTTTTTTTCTCACAGTCAGAGATGAGAACAGCAACAGGTACACTGTGTTTTTCAACCAGATGCGCAGATTCTTCTTCAAATAAATAGATCCCCGTGCAGTATCATTTATAGGGAAACCCCTTTTCGGAATATCCCTTTTTTGATCTGCCTCTTTTTTGGCCACATTTCCATGGTGAAAATCTCTACTGACTGTTTTTGACTTGTTCTTTTTAAAGTACATACTTTAACTTATTGAAATTCCGAGTTAGATCACTGACATAATATCGATTCCAAAAATATCACCATACACAAATATCAACACATAAATATCGATTTCAAAAATATCGACATCCTATTTTTATAATGTAAAGTACAAAAATATCGAAAAAATAATATCGATGTAAAAAATATCTATGTACAAAATATCGTTTTTTAATATATCAAAAATAATGTTAAATGAATTAATGGAATTAACTTAAAAAAATATTTAGATGTAATATACAGCTTAACAAATATAATAAATAAATGTTATTTAAAAAATCCAAACATACATATATAAAATGTAATATATATTTATATTTACTTGAAAAAAGCTAGCAAACATAATTTTTATTTATTTTAAATTGTTATAACTATATAAACATTTACAAATATATATATATATTTTTGCAAATAGGAAACTATGAATGGCGCACCCACTGTGGAAAGATTATGATGCGGGCTACAACATCCATGAGGCTAAGGTATAGCCACCCCCACTGGGGCAGTTTGTTTAAATTCTATAATTCTGCACGTGAACAGTGCGGCATTCATTGAATGCACGGCCACTGATGAAAGGAAAATGACTCCTGAACCGCAAGGTGTCTACCATTAAAGAAAGTGAACGATTAGAGCTCCCTGTGGCCTCCCTCCTTTGTGTGCTTCTTGATGGTGGGATATATATATATATATATATATATATATATATATATATATATATATCGACAGTAACTCCAAACGACCACCTCCAATCCAACAGGACCGGCGAAGCAGGAGACAGACCACAGCATTCGGGTACGTTTTTTTATTTCACCAGCTTTTTCCCATTGTCAACCAAAACATGACGCGTTTCGGGCTTTGCAGCCCTTGTTCACATGCAAGGCATTGGTGTGCAATACAGTGCTTTTAAAGTGTTTAAAGTGCTCCGCCTACAACCCGTGATCCCATAGGAGTCATGTGACCCCAATAACAAGGGAAAACAGACTATCTCGTTGCAGGCTCCAATGCGCTAGTATATATTGTATTATAAACATATAATGTGTTTCATACATGAAGACAAAAAAAGTTCAATTGTCACATAGATTCCTAAAAAGGAACTACTATCTGGTTAAATCCAGACACATCATATATACAGTAGATGTTAAGAGCAAATAACAGTTATCCAACAAAGATAGTAAAAGTTATTATCAAAAACAATCTTAAAATTGGAATACCGGAAGAATTAACATCTTTCCATAAATATAAGGCTTGACGGAGCTATTATAACTAACAACCACAAAAAAGCTAGGACAACCATGCCTAGTGTGCAAAGAGGCTAAAGATAAAGTGCAGACTGCATATTCATAAAGACAATAAAATACAAATTCATGGAATATCAAAGAATGCACTCAAAAACACAATTTTTACCCGTCATAGAATAAGGGAATGTTCTTTGCATTAAAATAGCATTTCTAAAAACATAAATTTCTTGCTCATGTTGTCTTAAAAAATACTGCAGACTATATTATAAACATTAAATAGTGAAAAAATGTGATAAAATGTGATAAAAAGTGAAGGGAAGAATTATAAACCAATGATCTTAAAATTGGTTAAGAGACGGCACAAATGTAGACATATAAATAACACATAAATATGTAAAACAATTCATATTATTTTACATAATAAAGTGCTATTGATTTGAAATAGTAGTCAACCCACGATAGATAACAGGGAACCTGACTATCTATCAATACTCAAAGTACAGGAGAGAGAATGTACAAATATCTGCCAAGTGTAATATGTCATGATGAGCAACAGGGAACCTGACTACTCGTAAACATGAAGGCAGATAAAATGGTATGAACCTACACGGACTTAATAAGATGGAACAGATACCCCAGGAAGGAACAGAATGATACATATTATACAGGCCGAGTTCGTACTGATCTACAAAAAGTTATAAAAATCTTCAGTATTGTTAAGGCCATTAGGCCATTTACTGTCGAACTCCAATATGTAACGTGTTTCAAGTTGTCGCAATAACAACTCTCTGTTACCTCCTCTCCGTAAGGGCAATACTGATCCTATCACATAGTACCTCAAACAGTTGAGATCTTTGTTGTGTTTAGCCGCAAAGTGGCGTGCTACAGGATAGGACGGATCAGTATGTAGTATAGCCCTTAAATGCTGTAAAATTCTGACGTGCACCTGGGATATCGTACTACCGATGTAATGTAGTCCACAGGTGCACGTCAGAACATAGACCGCGAAGTCCGTTTTACAGTCATAGCTGCCTTTAATTGGGATATCATTAAGACAAAAAGGTGTCCGGTAGTATGTTTTGTTCTCCCCAAATTTACAGGCCCTGCAGTGAGAGCATTTTCGGAATCCGGGTTTAGCTTTTAACCAGATGTCCTTTTGTTTTAATTCTGGACTGCTGACATCAAGAGAGCTGCCCATATTTCTAGCTCTACGATAAGTTACCACAGGTCTGGCTGGTAAAGTAGGGCTTAAAATATTATCAGTAAGAATAATGGGCCAATTTTTTTGAATAATTCTCTTGATGGCATGCTCATCACTGCTAAAGGTTGTAATAAACCTAGGACATGTATGCATTGTGGTATCAGATACACCAACATTATCAGAATCAGATGTCAGGAAAAGACTTTCTCTACTCCTTAACCTTGCCTTAGCCAAGGCCTGGTTAAAAATTTGGTTAGAGTAGCCACGCTCCAAAAATCTAATTCTGAGGTCATGGATACATTTTTCGAACTCAGATGTGGAGCTACAGATGCGTTTAATTCTAAGAATCTCGCCTAAAGGAATACTGTAAATTGTATGTTTCGGGTGGAGGCTAGAGGCGTGTAGAAGGGTATTTCCCGACGTAGGTTTACGATGTAAAGTGGAAATTAGTTTGTTTTGTTCCACATAAACCTGTACATCCAGGAATTCTATATGGCGGACACTCATGTGTGAGGTAAAATGAAGATTTAGAGAGTTTTCATTGATTTCATTTAGAAACACCTGAGCTTCTTCCTCACTTCCCTGCCACAAAATAAAAATATCATCAATATATCTTAGATATTTGATAATTTTCTCTCTAACCCATACTGCATGTGAAATGCCTAGGACCTGTTCCTCCCACCAGCCCACGTGCAAGCACGCGTAGCTGGGGGAGAAACAGGAACCCATAGCCACACCTCTTAGTTGTCTCCATGTGTCCTTCCCAAAGGCAAAATAATTATTATTAAGACACCAATGCATAAGTTCCAAAATGACTTTGTTGTGTTCATACAGATCTGCAGAACGAGTGTCCAAAAAATTTTTGGTAGCCCTTTATCCCTCAGAATGACCAATGCTCGTATAAAGGGATTCCACATCCAATGTAATGAGTAGCATGTCATCCTGCCATTCCAAGTTGTTAATTTTAGCCAAGAAATCGCCAGTGTCACGTACATAGCTAGGTAGTTTCTTGACCAAAACTTGCAAAAAATAGTCTATATAGCGACTCACATTTTCTCCAGTACTATTAATCGCCAAAATAATGGGTCTTCCGGGAGTAGGCAAGACAGTTTTGTGGATTTTCGGGATTAGATAAAAAACAGGGAGGACCGGAAAT
Source organism: Lissotriton helveticus (assembly GCF_964261635.1). Lineage (NCBI taxonomy): Eukaryota > Metazoa > Chordata > Amphibia > Caudata > Salamandridae > Lissotriton > Lissotriton helveticus. Next base: position 1,696,711,456 of record NC_136059.1, on the reverse strand, counting down.
TCTTTGTACATGAATTTATACTCCACCTGAAATCAATCCCTCTCGTCGATATTTACTGAGTAATTTTTCCAACACAGTCTTTGCCTTCAGAAATTCTTTCCGGCTCGCTTTAATATAGCAAGAAGTCATGCTTAGTTGTCGTAATGCTTCAGCCACATAGTCACTTTTCTCCCAAATTACCAGGTTACCACCTTTATCAGCTGTTTTTACAATTATATTTGGGTTACTAGATAGTTTTTTCATAAGCGCTATGTACTGTGCTTGTTGTTGACAATATCTTCTTTTATTACGTTTGCAAGATTTGGTATACAATTGCTTAATTTCATTGGTAATACATTCATGGAATGTGTCGATGGCATCTTTTACCATTAGGGGTACAAATTTGGATTTATTTTTAAAAGGGGTAATGCCTGCTCCCTTCTGGATAATGTTGATTCTAGCCAGTCTAGTTTGAGTGTTACTTTCAATGTCAATAAATGGTTGGGAATCAGTGGCTTGACCAAGATCAGTAAGAGTTAAATATGTAGAGACATCAGCAGCTCAGGAACCGTCATGCCGATGCAAATAACAGCTTTCGTGTCGAGTTATGCATGCCTGACGCGTTTCTGTGCTGCCGCACTTCATCAGAGGCTTCAACAGTCTTTCGTGCTGTTCTGACCCATACACACACAAGGAAAAATGTCACCCTTTGATGGGCTGCTCTGTTGAGCGTATTGACTTGTGGGTGTTGTAGTCTGGATCAGCGAACTCTACCCTAATGGGTGCACGTAAATATTGCTGTTGCAAAAAGTTCAGAACCCACAGATGGGCCGCCGCATGTAGGTGCCAACATTTGCTTGGGATATTGAACGGCACCTACATGCGGAGGCCCATCTGTGGGCTCTGAACTTTTTGGCAACAGCAATATTTACGTGCACCCATTAGGGTTTAAGAGTTCGCTGATCCAGACTACAACACCTATAACTTAAAATCTAAAAAAAAATTATATTATAAATTAAAACATTACAATATTTAATAATTTTTAAACTTACATTTTGTACCCCATTGAGAGCAACAGTAGGGAATATGTTGGGTAACGTAGGGGTAAAAATTACTATTCCCACTCCAGTGAGTGCAACAATAGGAAAAGTGTTGGACAGCGGAGGGATAAAAATGACTATACCCACTCCAGTGACTGCAACAGTAGGGAGAGTGCTGGCTAGCAGAGGGGTACACATTACTAATCCCACTACAGTAACTGCAACAGTAGGGAAAGTGTTGGATAGTAGAGGGGTCAAAATTACTATTCCCATTGAAGTCAATTCAAAATAAAAAAAAAACAAAAGATCAACTGCAATACAAAAGATGTTAAAAACAAAAAAAGAAAATATATTTAAAAACATTTTAAAAATACAAAAGATAGAAACATATTGTAATGTTAAAAACAAAATTACCTCCAAACAATAGTTTTCATATAAATTCATTATAAACAAACACATGAATTGTTACATACATTTAATATTTACTACACAATTCGCAACACACTTCTATATTTTAAAAAAGGGTACTCCATAATTAACATAATTAATTATCAAATAAACAAATATGAATAATTAAATAACAAATTAAAACAGATAAAAATTAATTTACTCACCAAACGTTACCCCTATAAAACCAAAATCCACACTCAAAATAAAAATAAACAATTACCATAAATATTTATCAATTAATGAATGAATATTAATGAGTAACTAATTATTAATTAATTAAACCTAAAATACTTGCCACCCTCTACCCCAATAAACACCACAACACACACCTAAAAATCATTACACAATTTCCATAACTAATTTTACATTATTAAATTAATATCAATTAACAACTACTTATTAATTAATTTAGAAGAATTTACTTCCCAACCTTTACGACTATAAACCCCACAACTCACATCTCAAATTAATTACACAATTGCCATATTTATTTTTTAATTCATTAATTATCAATACATTTCATCCGACTCTATTCCCCTATAAACCCACAACCTGCTCCTAACAAAATGACACAATTAACATAATTACCAATTAATTAATAATAATTAACACAACCAATGAATTAATATTTTGTAATACATTATTTCCCACACTTAACATTATAAAATATAAATTAAATAAATATTAATACATTTAAAATATTAATAATTTGATTATAATAAATTACTTCCCAACTCATAGTTTTATTTGTCTAAATCAGTGTGTGTGAAACTATGTGCGCCTTGTGTGTTTAATGATGTATGTTTAAGAGATGCCATGTTGGTGTGTGTATGTTACAGAATGGCAACAGTGCTTGTCAGCCGGAAGGTGGAGGACCACATGACTTGAAATCTAAACGGCTTGTTTCCAAGCCCCTTGCGCCGCCCTTGCGTCACTTTTTCCCATATTAAAAATGATGCACCGGCGGCACAAGGGGCTTGAAAACAAGCCCCTAAATGTTTTACTTCTATGTTTGCTTATTCGGAGCTGTTTTCCCCACCATTTTACTACAGAAAGCAATTCGACACATTTACACCCTGCATCTACTTTGGAGCCTGAATGTAAACAATACACATCCATTTTGCCAATTAGAAAACCTGTGTTGTCTTTCATTTAACTATGTAAATGTCACTATGTTACTATAGAGTTAGGATGTTTTCTCTTGTAGTTATCTCTAACTGGAATGCCAATTTCTTATACGGGCTATCTCTTCGATGCTTCTATGTTTTTTAATGTGTCACTCACAGCCCTGAGACCTGCTTTAAAGGCCCTTTCAAATGTGCTTACTACAGGCTCAACTTTCATCAACACAATTACAAAGTAGACTCATCGGGCGTTTAATACAATTCACTTTAACTTGCAACTGGATAGCTAGTTTCAGATTCATCTCTTAGAATTAAAGAGCGTTTTGCGTTATTGATTTGGAACATTCACACTGAGAAACAGTCTTCTTTAGGGCACCCTTTGTAATCCGTACCATGCGCCTGCTGCTTCATCTTGGCCTTCTAAAGACACATAGGAAAAACTGCTAAACCCGCATGCCACAGAACCTCTTCATATGCAAGCATAGCAAGACAGAAAACTAACTCTTAACATCCAAACACCCCACCAAAGCGAACCCATCAGAGGTAAACATCAATGATTCATTTACAAGTATTTTCGATCAAAGCCTTGAAAACTTGGCTATTCGTGCAATCCTGCTAACCCGGTCTACCGCAACTACATCATAAACTATCAGCGCCATGAAACATTTGGTGACAGTGCGCTTTACAAGCTCCTATTAACATAACATAACATAACATAACAACATGTAAAATCCATTGGTTTTATCCTATACTTTCACCTCATCATGGATGGATTTCAAGCATACCACAAAATCATCCATCGACTCCCGAGTCCCAACACCACTTGATGAGGAAGATAAAACAGTTCCAAATAAATTGCATAAAACCACACCAACTATGTTTGCATTTTGCCCAATTCATTTTTCGTAACCTGCCCACATAACTTACAGTTCTCTGTACAAGCACAACTGTTTTACCTGGCTGGTGTGCTTGCTGTCGCTGGTGGATCCAGGGACTCTGAAGAAAATCATCTCTAAGGATTGAACTTCTATGTTACAAACCAAACAAGCTCACAGGTTCTCTGCTTTTGACTGCCTTGCTGACTGACTAGTACTTTATATTGAGAAAGCACTTTTCAATTTATTATCATTATTTTATTTGTTATCACCCTTGTGTGTTTACACTATGTTCCCTAATCACAAAGTTATATTTACACATGCAGATTTACAGATATATGTACTCTTACACTTTTGAATAACTATACTACTTTTGGCTACTCACCATTTACAACTATAAAGTTACAGAAAAGTTTACCCTTGCATGATCCCATCCCCTTGAAATCAGGGGTGAAGCCTAATTTACGAGGCTAAAGGTACTGATTATAGCTTGTCATGCGTAGGCAAAGGTCTCCGCAAATGGGGCAGAGATCTCCCTATGGTGAAGTACAGAGAAAAGTTTCAACTTTTTTTTAACTTAATAACAATGAAAATAGTTTTAATTTAAATAATAACATAAATTAATTTAAAATATATATTTTATGTGTGGAACAAAATTAAAAGCCCTACAGCATTATTAAATTAACTGTGAATTAAATATTTCTTTATTTTGAGTACATTAAATTAATTCTATTTTTCTTAAAATGTAAATACCCAAACTTCCAGCTAACATATATAGGTTAAACATATTTTTATGTAGTAAAATATTAAAAGTTATATATAGAATTAATTTTAAATAACTTAATGTTTTCAAAAATAAGTTACATGTTTTTGAATGTAAAAAGCTATTAACATATTTTGTAATGAACTAAAATATATGTTTCATTTATATATCATTTTTACATTAAAGTGCATTTATCTATATCTCTAAAACGTTCAACTTAATGTAATTTTAAATGTGTTCCTATGGGTTTTTACTTTAAGTACATGCCTCCATTATTTTCTATGGAATGGCGTTGCAGTACCAGTGTTTGGACATGCATGGTGCTGTAATACATTTACTACTGTTTTGGCTCCTTTTGGCTGTAGGTAAAGTAGAAGTGTAGCTGGTGAATGGAAATGGGCTTTTTTTGTGGTTGGGTGAATGTCCCTACCTAAAATCCTTACTCCTTTCTTAATACCCCCATTTAATAGTAAGTAATCCCCATTTTCCAGCCACTCCCCCATCCCTACCACATTTTCTACTAACTCGTATGAATGCATGCATGGAGCTCTCTGCCCATAAATGATAGGAAATGCTGAGGCATAGAATTGAGCATAGGTTAGTTAATATAATTTTGTAGTATGTATGGTCTACAAAAGGCAGCTGCGAATAGGCCCCTCTGTCTTTTAGCTACAGTATCTCAAATCAGAGAATATCCTTTTTTTGCACCAATAAAATTAATTTTTCTGTGATGTGCATTAAATCAGATTTTATTTTTACATTTGTGCTTCTCATATCCACCTGCTAGGAGGCACCCAATGTGGTCTATTAACATGAGCAATGCTTAATTTCTGAGTGAATATTTGAAATGTGTATTATACACAAATGTTTACCACATTTAGAGGGTGGCACTTTTTTTTTCGTAACCTAAACTAGAAATAGAATGGTAATAACTACCATACCAGCTTGCCAGAGCCAGCCTAATTGGCTTTGCCCATGTTTGCTGTTACTTGTAAAGTGTTTTTGACCACTTGGTCCGTAGCATTATATACATTATATAGCAAGTAAACAAACAAACCAAACAAAAAAAATTATACATGTGTGTTATGTTTACTGTGATGCTGAAGCATTTGCAGATAATGAGCTTGCTTCCTTTGCCACAGACTCCATATCATTTTTGGAGACTATTTATTGAATAGATTGATTAATTGTGGATGTAACAGAGTAATGAGCTTATATTTACATAGCACTCAATTAACTATATCAATTGAGGAACTGATATTTTTTTATAAATGAGCAATAATTCTCCAGATGATGAATTAGACATGTAAAAGTTCCATTTATGACTGGTTAGTAATGTATTTAAAATGAATTAACTAACTGATATGCAGAAACGTGATTTATTCTTACCCCATTTAATAAATGAAATGGCATTTGAGAGCGAAGAGATTACTCATTACTAGCTGCCAGCGAGTGGATTCAAACACAACTTTTTGTTAAAAATGCAAATCTTGCATTTGTGTTCCTTACATCAAGAATCCACAATACAATAACACAAAAACCTGTAACACACCAGTAATTCCTGAACCTCTAGTGAGATGTATGCATCTGATTACTGCTCCGAATAAGACCCGCTGTTATATGGGAAAAACATGAGGCGCATATGGGGCACAGATAAAACCCTTTAAGAATGGGGACCAGGATGCTGCTCTCAGTACTGGGTGGACTGAAACATTCTGAGCCACTCGAGTCAGTTGGCATCTGCATTATAGTTTCCATATAAACACATACATGAGGTGCTTAAGCAAATAAATATTGTTCAGGTGTAATTTGATGATAAGTCCAGACCACTTTTGTCCTGCTGCAATACAGTGTAGTGAATGTCTGGTTTTCATTGAGAGATACCAGATACCAGTTGTTATTTCTCATGGAAATTATGGTTACTTTTTCAGACAGCTATATGAGGACACATTTTGTATACATTCACAAAGATCTTCCTCATCCATGTAAGAAAATATTCTGACATGCTGAGTAAAACGTACTTCCAACCGAAGCAGTAGTCTGTCATTTAATCCCTCAGTGTTCTACTGCAGCTTCAACAGAGTTCTAACAAACAACCAGTGGCGGCTTCCCCATTGGGGCATGGGTCATTGCCCCACTGCTTTCTCGCAGTGCGAGAAGGCAGAAACATAAATGGTAAAAACTACCATTTATGTTTCTGCCTTCTCGCATTGAGAGAAAGCAGAAGTGCCGCTGTGCCTGGTTGGGGGCGGGAGGGTGGGTGGTCCTGCTCGAGGGCAGGGTGGAGTGGCTTACCCACTGTTGTGGGTACTGACTGTTTGGTCGGCCCTGAAGCCGACCAAACAGTCAGTACCCACAACAGTGGGTAAGCCACTCCCCCCTGCCCTTGAGCAGGACCTCCCACTCTCCCTTTTTCTCTATGCAGAGAAAATGTCCCAGCTGGGGCGCTCGTCTGCTGCGCCTACCAGAGTTGTGATTGGCTTGAGTTGTGTTGCTCGCCTGGCTGCTTCCTGCAGCAGGAACATGAGGACCCCCCAGTACAGCGTTGCCGGCCTGGAGCAGAGGTGGTGCGATATCCCGGCGCTCAAGTACATACGTTTTATTTTGATTGTTTTATTCCCCCCGTGATCCCCCTCCCTCGAGCATGCCGGCTGCCGCTGAAAGCAGAATGTGAGTGAAGCACTCTGCCGGGACATCATTAACCACTTTTGTCACTCATGACCTGGCTAAGAGTAGGTGTCAAGTGCCACAGGGGAGTGTTAGTGGGAATAATGGACAAGGTCTGTCCCCTATTTCGGATCTCCTCTCATGTGACCCGGAGCATCAGAAATGTCCAGAGAGGGACGAGGGCGGGAGAAGCGGGGTTGGATTGAAATCTAGCCTCGAACACAAAGAAATCATTCAAAGGCTCGAGGAAGGGCTCGGGGAAACTGTACGCTCTCATTCCTAATATGTACATAGGTCAGAATAATTGATAGGGTGGGATACAAGTGCACTAAGAAGAAAGACTCTGCTTTACCCACTTGCATTCCAAGTGACTGTGGACAGAACACTGGGTTACTTATGACCAGCTGACAAACATCGAGCACATTTTACTTGTTAAATTCAAATAGCAACTTATAAATGAGCACCTTTCCACTTGCACGATGTTACTGGAATCCCAACGGGGGGTTTCTCCAAAGCAGTTTAACACTAGTCTAAAAACTCACGAGCCAGTTGCGGGACCCAGTGAACGCCATTTGTAACTTGGTCAACTGGAATTTCTGCCAAGGTAGTGTATTGCTCGGTGGTTGTTGCACCGACTGTGGAAATCTGCATGTAATTCAAGGGCCAGATGTTCAAATATTGTTGGTATGGGCTGCTTCAGCCATTTGCCCTTTCATTGCTAATTGATTGCTTTTATGAGAGGAAGGAAGAGAAGGAGAGAAAAGGCAAAAAAAAAATGAAAAGACTAAAAGGAAAGACCGCGAGAGAGGGGGTAGAGAAAGAAAAAAAGAGGGAACTGTGGAGAGAGACAGAGAAAGAACGAGACTGACACACAAAGAGAGAGAGAGAATGAGTGAGACAAACTGCCTGTGGACAGAGCCAGTCCTCATAGTGCCACCTTGACGGACTGAGCGTCTCCATAATGGTTAGAATTGTCTTATTGTCTGTGTTTTCAGCTGTTTTAGTGTAGAAACATTTTTTGGTCTGCGGATATGTTAGAGACTATTTCAGTGAACTCAGCCTCTAGAGGAGTAAATGACGTGGAAGGGTTCGATGACCAGCCTCATAGCCCATTCGACGGATTGATAGAGCGTCTACCAGCATATGCTTACACTGATGGTGTTTGCTAAACAAGGATGCACCACTGCACCAGATAACCAGAACGAGGCCTGCAGTTCCTGCCACGTGAGAGACGAAATATGACGCCATCAGATTTTGATCAAGGCCGCCTAAGTTACTACTGACTCTGTCCCAGTGGCGTAGTGACGGTCCTAACGCGAACAGGGATAAGGGGCTCCACCACCCCAGTTGGTATTGAAAAATCCCCTATAATTGGGCAACACTGCAGTGGCCACAGTTCCACTGCACCTGCTGTACTATTGACAGCTATTCGCCCTGCTCTGTCTACCTCTCCGGAGACACAGGCATGCCATGACTGACTCTTCCCCAGCCCTATCACCCTGTAAAAGGCTTGCCATCGACTATTCACAAAAAGGCAAGTCCGCTTCCAGTGCTTACCTCCTGGCCCTTTCAGGAGCCCTCATTTATTTTCTGTTTCCCACCCGTCTGTAGGCGCATTGCTTTTACATTCAATTTAATAACATTTTTATATAGCCCTTTTAACCCACTTCTGCCATTTTGTAGTTCTGTAATTATCAGGCTGTACTATTAAACTGGTTGTTAAAGTAGCGCTTCTCGGCTTTCAGAAGGTCAGGGTTGTGTTTAAGGTGATCAGACTGCATATGTGATACAATTTAAAACGTGGCGGTGGGCAGTGGGACTTGTTATGACTAAGTCGTGTTGTAGGGTGTCATGTTCCATGGGCTTTCCTGGGGATTGCTGAAGCATGAGGGTTATACTGTAGTATGCTACCAGGCAATGTCAGGCCTAGACAGGCTTTAATAAATTAAACCTATTGAGTGCAGTGCAGCGAAGGGTACGTGTTGTCTGTGTGAGTGCAGGTTGAGCAGTGTGCCTGTGTGAGTCCAGGGTGAGTGATGTCGATGGGTGAATGCAGGCTTAGTGATGTGTCAGGGAAGGGTGAGTAATGGGTCTATGAGTGCAGGGTGAGTAGTGTGCCTATGTGAATGCAGGGAGAGTGATGTATCTGTGCAAGTGCAAAGAGACTTGTCTGGCTACTCCCAGAGATGACTTTGCCAAGCCACCTCTTTCTCAAATTTGCTTGAGAATGCACCATTTGCACACTCTTTTTTCAAAATGTTCTCGGGGAGAATACCCCCCGAACACCCTGTAGGGGGTTCCGGCTTGCTCGCTTGCCACAGTACAGTATTTACGCCACACCACTTTCAAATGTCACCAGCCGCCACTACAAACAACTAGAGCGATTATATTTTATATTATTAACAAATGTGAGGTATTCAATGCCATGTTGCTCGAGTAGGATCTGTGAATTTGAATGCATTTTCTATGGACAAAACTGCAGTGAATGAAGAAAATGTGGGCGGGGACTAATCTTGCCATGGAAATTATTGTTAGTGCTCTTGAAAGCTAAAATAGTAACACATTTTCTATAAAATCTCACATATCGCCCTAAACCATGTGAGAAAAAAGTTTGACATGCTGCGTCAAAAATGTAATGCCAGGACCACCAGCAGTCTGTGAGTTGTTTCCCCAGTGCACTACTTATTTCTAATGATTAACTAGAATACTAACATTATACATTTATGACAAATGTTTAGCACTCATGAACACAATGGTGCTGGAATAGAAGCCACTGATTTTAATTAAATGATCATTGAGGGGTTAATGCAGATATGAAACCAGCTGTTAAAAAACAAAATACGTTTGTGTTTTTAGTAACTTGTGGCATAATATATTTTTAAATAGCTGAAAATAATGAATGGAAAAAATCTCTGCATAATACATGCATAGAAGTGCAGGAAACTATCTGCTGAAATATCTCATATTTAAAATAAATAGATTTATGCTGCAGTGGCAAATAAGTTCCTTGGAACGAGTCGCTGTTTGGACATGTTATTTTTCTTTTTATTTTCCCACTTGCTTTGTCAGTAGTTGCATCTCCCTGCATGAATGCGCATTGGTTCCGAAATCATTTTATTTCTCAGTAAATATAGGAAAATGATAAAACATGTTTAAAAATATTAATGAATTTTCTATAAAAATGTCTCTTTGTATACCTTTAAAATGCCTGTATTCAAAAGTAATTAATTAAAACATACTTTAAAATAAGAAACATTGTAAACCAGACAGATCAATGAGACAACTATTTTAACACAGGGTGAAAAGTGACATAGTCTGCACAGTTTTCACAGACTCAGATCACTTTACACAACTTTAAACTTTTAATATAAATGCATTGAAAGACATGTTTTTGTGGACTAATTTTTTTCAGGAAATGGTTGCAGCATAGATGAGAACCAATTTCATGTTCCTATTGAGCCTTCTGCATAGGAGAGGGAATTATTAAAAAGCTGTCTTTTTCAACACCATGCCTCCCAGTGCAGATACTTTCAGTGAGCTGGGTGAACACTCTAGTTCTTTATTAGAGCTCTGTAACCTGAATATATGACGTTACAATGCAAACAATGGTTTACAACGCGGTTTTTACATGGCAACTACCATTACATCGCATGACTTTACAAAGCATGCCACTACAAAGCATTTTTAAAAACTACCGTTACAACGCATACCATTACAACGCATACCATTACAAGGCATAATACTTTTCGAGTAACAGTGGGGTAGGTGTTGGTAATTTAGGGGTAAAAATTACTATTCCCACTCCAGTAAGTGCAACACTAGGGTAAGTGTTGGCTAGTGTAGGGGTGTAAATACTATTCCTATTCCAGTGTGTGCAACAGTAGGGAAAGTGTTGGATAGTGTAGGGGTTAAAATTACTATTCCCATGTACCCCAAAACCCATCCCCACCCTAAAACAAAAAAATCTCCATTACTTATCTTATAATGCGTTGTAATGGCATGCGTTGTACTGGTATGAGTTGTAATGGCATGCGTTGTAGTGACATGTGTTGTAATGGCATGCGTTGTAATGGCATGCGATGTAAAGGCAGTTGCATTGCAAAGGTAGTGCGTTGTAATGACTGCGTTGTAATGGTTGTTACACCTGTAACCTTTGCAGAAAGCTGCTGGAAAATGAAGGTGCAGTGATGTGTGGGATGATACTGTAATGAGGCTTGTCTCAGGTACTAGCTGTGAATCTTCTGGATAAAATTTAAGTGGCTGGGAGCCAATCAAAGTATAGTATTTTGGTAGAGTAGAACTATCTGATTTAAAATTTACTATGTGTTACATGGCCAACAGTGGAACAATTTGATAACAATATATGGTTAGGTAAGCCATCTCATGTACTTTGACACCCTAATGATATTCCAGGCGTTGACATCATTTATGACCCGACCTTAGTGACACTTATGACCTGATTCAAAGAACAGTGGTCGCCCATAATCCATCCATTCGAGGAATCTCTGCTGGAGGAATCTCCATTGCCTTGTCTTCATAAGTGTAATTTCCACTGGAAGGTTCTCTGCCGGAGGAATTATGTACGCCATATTATCAATGATAATGTCTTCACCAGAATTACACCCATGGACCACTGGTTTTTCACTGGATTAGCCATTACGTTATCTGAAAATCACCCTTACTTTTAAAAGAACAACTGTTAAGCTGGATACATCACAGGAATTGCAAAGGGAACCCCAAGGGCTGAAATCATCAAAATATATACAGCAATCTCTAAATAAAATCTGACCACCACCTACTTAAATAATATAGAATATACTGGATGAGTAGCAATGACTAATAATCAAGTAAAACACTTGTGTAAGGAAATCAGATGAGGATTGGTAAATGACTATTCAGCATTAAGGGAAAGAGGTGGGGGATGCCTGGCACTTTCTTACATATTTAGTTTTCTTATTTGTAATTGTATCGTACCATGAGTCCTCTAACAGGGTGTAACTCAGATTAAGGCAAAGGGATTTTCATGTTTTCCTTCCCAATTTATTTTGCTAGTCTGGCTGTTTCAGCAAGGTTGTTTGGAGAGATAGTTCCCAGCAAAACCCGAGTTTAAAAGAAATTGACATCTCCCATTAAAATGTAAAAACATAATCTTAACTTGCCAAGCTCTGAAGAGGCAACTACAAATAGGTAATAAGAACATCATGTTTCCCCCTATACATCAAAAGTACAAATTTGCCCCCAGTCACTAAGAAATAAAGACCTGAGGTAAAAGGTAGGTGAGGTGACACGCGAAGCAAGTCAGCTGACAGGAAGACTTTGATATGTGTGTCTGTGTTTCAATTGACCACTTCCCAGCCTGGATTGCTAGTGTGGGAGTCCCCTTGGAGATAATATTCAGCCCTCCTCTGTTGCAAACGGGGAAGATAAAACTATACGCTGATGACATCATGCTAATATTGGACAGTAGTAAGGTTGCCCAGGAAAAGGCTTTCAAGATTTTTGCACAATACGGGAAATTAGGAGGTTATAGGATTAATAAGAAGAAAACTGAAATAATATTGTGCAGGTGAAATTGCACCTTGATATTGTCCCCTGCGTAAGATTGCAGCCTAAACGATATATGGGTATCCGGTTTTCATCATGGATTGAGGATCTATATGTTCTCAACTTTTCCCCTCTTCTTTTAAAAGTACAAGATTTATTGTCATGGTGGAATCCTCTCCCGTTGACTATTTTAGGGAGAGTTGCTCTGATCAAAATGTCGATTCTTCATTGTTCAATTATTCGCTCTCAGCTTTTCCATGTGTTTTTTTTAAAAGAGCAGTGTCTAGGTATACATTGTTTATCTGGCAAAGAAAGATAGCCAGAATAGCATTAAGCACTTTATATGAATGGCTGGAAGAGGGAGGGTTGGCACTTCATAATTACAAGGATTACTATTTTGCTTATATTGCACAGTGTATCTCCAGGTTTAATACAAATCTCCATTAGGGTGTTTTTATGAATCATTTTTTGCTCCTGATCTTTAAAGAGTGCCATATATGAGATGTGCTAAAGTCTGTAAAGTGATGTAAAAAATCTCGATACAAGAGTCTGAAGTGCTTTTTGGAAGTGTAGGGACCTTTATAGGAGATATTACATTCCCTATATCACTACAGTGACAACCCTGTCTGAACTAGTCACAGAATCCAGCGTTAATTTTGCACCAGAAACTGTCCAAAATGGACGAAAGTGGGGCTTAGGAAACTATCAGACTTTTTGCTGAGAGAGAGATGGCAGAAATCCATGATCTAGTACAAGGCGACATTCTGCTTCTGATCTCGTTTAGAATGCTGAATCCATTATTAACCTAGATCTTGGCCATGGTGAATGGTAGCAGAAAGGTGGTCTCTGTACTTGTTGAGGTTGGTGTATATGAAAGACCAGGGAAATGGAAAAGACTGTTTGCCTCTATTAAAAGTTCTGACCTTATCCAAAAAGCAATTAAATAATTGAGAAAATATGAAGGCTGGCAATGACAATAAGATGTAGGAGGAAGTTAATATATAGAATGCTGAAAGGTGCTTATTGGCGCTGAATGCTATTTCAGAGCAAATGTTTACTATATAAAACCCCACATTTTTTAGCACAAATCAACCCTAGCTTTCTGGGCGACTGTTTTTCGATGCTCTAATGGGTCTGTTGCCAATTGGGTGCATGTAATCGGCCATTGTTAATTTATTCAAGTGTTCTGGAATTAAATATTCCAATATATTGAGACTGAATGGCAGGTCAGCTTAGCCACAAGCATTTGGTTGAAAGCTTTTGGGTATGAACCCAGTCTAGGTCTCACAAATAAATGAATAAGGTTATTATTTATACGACAGCCGTGGCCTGGTCACTTCTACTCCAAAAATGGCGAACCCAGCTCATTCCCACTATGAGGAATTTTTTTGTGAAAAATGGGGCAAGTTAGAAAGAATGAGCAACTTATACACAATAGGAAATGGAGGGGTTTGAAGAAATTTGAAGAACTGTGGGGTCGGTCTTTTATTTGAAAAATCAGGATCCGATTTATTGTTTCGATCATGTCGCTTTGTTATTCTTTCCACACTTTGCATTTAAGTCACTTTATGAACTTTTATTTAATTCTTCTATTTCTCTTTTGCTGGCAGCTATCCGTTGAGGAGTATCATTATTGTCTTTTTAACTTACCTTGGATATGTAAGGCTGTGAAATATATATTTATTGTCAGTGTATTTATGGTTGGTGCATGGACAATATTGCTTTTAATTCATGTATTTGTAAGACAAATTTTGGTTACAATAAAAAAATACAAATAAAAGATCATTAAAATAGGTTAAGGGAATATATATATATCTATTGTTAGAATTGGTTTGTTGGTTGTCTGGAGTGTTACCCCTGGTTATCCAACAGACACAGTCCCTTGCAGGAAATTTAGCCTGTACTTAACCTTGGGTAGCTTGGTGCAAAAAGCAGTGAGACATAACTTAGAGGCAATGTGTAACGTATTTATGCAGCACACAAACATAAATAAAGTGAAAACATAACACAGGAAATATCCAAAATCAATTTAGAAAAATGGTGTACATTTTAATAAACTATTTGACACGCAAACAACAAACATTCAATCAAAAGAACCAGAGATAAGAATATTTAAAGTTTTTAGTAAAAACTACCGCCTAAAAGATTAAAGTGGCAACTGCGGACATCTAGTCAAGACCAAGTCAAAGATGAAAAATATGACCAACCGCGATGAAGCGCTGTTCGGATACAAAAAGACTCAATCAGTGCTTACCTTCGGACTTAGAAATATTCTTGAGAAAAATATTCTGAGAAGGTAAAGTTCAATGGGGCAAGTCTGAAGGAGCTGTTCGAAGAGGGGGTGTCATAGCAGGAAAGGCTTTGGTCAAATCTAAGGTGACGATTTCTACATTCAGACTGGACTGTAGCCGAAGACAGTTCCACGAGGTCGATGACCCTTTGGTAAAGGAAGACCAGGGTCCTAAGACTACGGAGATCCTAGTCTATCGTATCTCCCCGGTGTAGTCTATCTAAAGGCTTGTAGACTTCTACATAACCTTTCTTATACTCTGTTCAGTAGTATTCATGTCCATATATATCCTAAAAAACCCACTTTCTCACACTTTGTTGAGGGTTTTTTTTAGTGTATAAGGAACTCATAGATTTAACATTCTCAACTATTTCCGTCCCAATCATACACTACTCCGAGTGACAAAGTGAAAAAGTGAAACGAGCGAAATGACCCCTCACGGGCGTGCCACCTGGCGGGCCACTGGTAGGTACTCACCAGACGAGCCCATTGTTTTCATCATCAGTCACAGATCTGGGTTGTATCCATCATCGTTCTTTAGCTCCCTTCGCCACCCCAATTCAGACCCAGCTATATGCAAATCAGTCTTGACCCTGTGCCTCATGGGAACAGTGCAGCCCATACTGCCAAGCCAGTTCTTCCCTGGACTGGAAACAAGCATCATAGGACCGGTTTTGGGGTAACACCCGTCATCAGCCAGGTTAGCATGAGTCAAGTGGCAAAGTGAGCAAGGGACCCACATCGGCGCATACCCTGCCAACTTAGGGCGAACAAAGCAAACACAAGGAGATGATGGACGGAGTGCTGAACATTGCAAACACTCACCCCCAGTCACAGATCTGGGTTGAATCCATCACCGTTCTTTAGCTCACTTTGCCACCCCAGTTCAGACATAGCTATATAAAAATCAGTCTTGACCTTGTGCCTCATGGGAACAGTCCAGCCCGAACTGCCAAGCCATGACTTCCCAGGAACCTGGAAACAAGCATCCTGGGACCGGTTTCTCAGTAACACCCGTTATCAGCCAGGCTAGCTTGAATCCAGTGGCAAAGGGAGCAAGGGACCCATTTCTGGGCATACCCTGCCAAATTAGGGCAAGCAAAGCAAACCAAAGGAGAAGATGAACGGAGCACTGAAACTTTCGAGACTCTCACCCCCAGCCACAGATCTGGGTTGCATCCATCATCGTCCCTTAGCTCACTTCACCACCCCAGTTCAGGTCCAGCTATATGCAAATCAGTATTGACCCTGTGCCTTGTGGGAACAGTCTAGCCTGAACTGCCAAGACAGGTCTTCTCTGGACCAGAAACAAGCATCCTGTGACCGGTTTCGGGGTAACACCCCTCCTCAGCCAGGCTAGCTTGAATCCAGTGGCAAACCTAGTCCTTGTGAGTCCCTATGGAGGACCATGGGCAGTTGAAGATCTAGTCCTTGTCCCCAGGAAGAAGGTAGCAGAGCAGCAGGACAAACAGGGCAACAGGTTAGCAATCTTGTATAGCAGCAGTCCAGCAGAGTAGCAGTCCTTCCAACAACACAACAGTCTTTCTTTCTTGCATAGTATCCACAGGTCCAGAAGTGTACTCAAGGTGTAATCTTTGGTGCGATGTTATAGTTAGGCTCAGATTTCCCTCGTACAAAACCAGTGAAATTCAGCTGTTATAGTTACCTGAGTGAACTATAATGTATGCCTCCCATAATTCACTGCTTATGATCTCACATATTTCATCACTCATGACATGGTCAGTGACATCTCAAATGACATCACTGATGACATCACTGATGACATATTCCACAGAACCACTCACATACCACACAACCACTCACACACCCACTCAAATACTCATACAACCACTGACACACCCACACAACCACTCACACACCCATACAGCCACTTAAACATCCATTTAAGCCCTCCCTCATACACCCACTTACACACCCAAAGAAACACTCACACACCTGCACAACCACCACTGAAATTCACCAGTTAAAGTTATCTCTAGTAACTATATTAGCACCTTAATGTAAATATTCCTCGCACCCCTGCCATGCAGTTTTGTTATCAGTGATGTAATTTCAAATGTTGCAGTGATGTTATCAGTGATTTTATAGACCATGTCATGAGTGAGGTAATTAGCTGTGCATGGTGAGTTATAGTTACTTTAAGGCACAAGTTATAGGTACTTGAGATGCCTATAACTGGTGAATTTCAGTGTTTTTAGGTGAGTTTTTTTTAGTTTAGAATGTTACATTGTCACTGAAACTTTCACCTAACTATTATGTCACTTCATTCTTTGCTTTTGTTGCAACTCCCTAGGTTTCTAATGTAAAGTTATATTTTATCACCATACGTAAACCCAGCAGCCACACTGCACCCAAACAAATGCCCCTGGCCTTTTTCAAATTAAGGGAGGAGAGCACATTGCCCCCCTCCCGAGCAACCAGGGGCCATGGGGATCCTATCCTCTGGGACCTTTAAGGCGAGAAGGGCACACCGCACACCGCACACCACACCCCTCCCTGAGCCTATAGTGATATTATGAGGGGAGGGTGCATTGCTCCCCTTCCCAAACCACTACAAGCCCCCAGGATCACATCCCCTGAAGCATTCTTTTTGCATATATCAGTTAGTGGGGTGCATGGCACCCTTCCCAGAGTCTATATTGGCCCCCAAGACCCCACCACCAGGAACCGTTAGTTTAATTAAGAGGACTGGGGGCACGGCCTCTCCACAAGCCACTTTGGGCCTGGGGTCCCCATCCCCTGGAGGTCTTTGTTATGTTTTTAAGCGCCCATCCAAAGCCACCTTGGGCTTGTGGTCTTTCTTTTTTATGGGGAGGGGGCACATAGTCTCCCTGCATGAGACAATAGTGGCCCTGGGGACCCCATCCCAAAGGGGGGATCAGGTAGGTGCCCCAGTGCCAACCCCCACAGCCCAAGCCAGCTCCCCAGCCAGCACGATACTTGGTGCTTGGGTGAGCCGACACCTTTCCTTTGCTCCCACCCGGACGGGAGCACCATTTTTAAATGCTCTCACCAGGCGCAAAGTAGAGTTCCCTGCCTGGGAAAGTGTGAGCATGGTATGCCTGCACTGTGCCAAGCAGGAAACCACAGTGACTCCCCTGGACACGGTGCATTATTGTGCCCTGGGAGATGGGTGATATCGGCACGGGGAGGAGGTGAGCAGCTACCCTCCCCTTCTGTTTGCATTTTGTCCCCAGGGGATGGAGTGACTCTGTAGGGGGGTTGTGCACTCCTACTTTTTTTTACATTTCTACCCCAGGGAATGGGGTCCTCAGGGCCCAGAGGTAGCTCTGAAAGGGTGGCTGCATGCCCTCTCCGTGTATTAAATATTCAGCTCTAGTGGATATGGTCCTGGGGCCCATTAGAGGCCTGGGGAGGGGTCTGCATGCCCCTTCCCATCTGTTTTCCAGGGCCTGGACTGGCTTGAGGGGTGGCACAAAAAATATTAAAATAGAACATTTTAATTATTAATAAAAGCTAAGAAAAATAAATATATACCTAAAACAAAACAAAAAAATAAACATTACAATATCATTAAAAACGTTATTGAATATGCCACAATATATATATTTAACATCAATATTATTGAGTCAGATAAAATCCTTTGAAATTATGACTCACAGTATGTTTGCAGTCAAGTTATATTAACCACAATATTATCATTGAAATAGATATTCAGATACTGTACTCAAACTGGTAAAAAGGCACCCTAGAACAGAATGTCAATCTGTAAGTGCCAATATATGGTGTTGCAAAAGAAATACATTGGATTTACTAAAAAAATGAACAGAGGCCCTTCGGAACAAACCTTTTATCACATTCTTTTCATGGAACGGGGACCTCGGTGAAGGGATACCTACCACCTCCGGGTATCTGAGTTACCTGCCAGCTTAACAGAGCATTTTACTCTGCCAACCGGTCACAACCCCACTGTCAACTCTAGGTCAGAAACATGGACACTTCCCAGAATTACCTTTAATTAAATCTGAAAGGTTTGGTTTTTTTTACCCTTCCACACTGTGCGTCTGCAACACTGAGAGGCACTATTTCATGTTATCTTTTTGATGCCATCATGCATGCAGTTTTAAAAATCAGTTTACGAAGAACTTGAGTACTCGTGCCAAAAGAAGGCATAGTTCTCCACACAAAGTTATCGTCACCAGGTACAGTCTTTTTAAACTATTGTCTTCCTTTGGTGGGGCAGGACGTTGAAGTGTAGCTCTATATGACGGACTTAGCCCTAGTCTCAAACCCAGAATGCTTCTGGAATCCCAGCACATCTGAAATCCAGTTATACATGTTAAGGGTATTTGTCTTTAAAATGTGTGTCTTTATCGATATAATGGTTTTAGTAAAAATATTGTCGGGAAAAAAACCTGAAAAAGTCTTGTGTTAAAAATGTTGCCTACTGAAAAAATAGATTGAAAAAAAGTTGTGGCAAAAAAAAACCATCCAAAAATGTTGTGTTTTATAGGGAAAATGTAAGTGTACTTGGAACAGGGGAAAGTGGCATCCTCCTGCTTAAGTAGAGTCCTCCTGCCTACGTAGGAAGGAACATTTACAGCTGGGTGGAGAAAGGGCCGGGGACTAGTAACCGATTTGTAGTATTCATGGAATGGTACATTAAGGGTTAGTGAGGGGTTGGTGGGGTTGCGAGCTTTAAGGGGTATTAGAACATTGGAATGTTGGGAGCTCTATTGTAGACAATGGAGTGCTCCATGCTTCTACGGGCCGGTAAAGGACCGCAGAGCAACATTCCATTGTTTTACAAAGGCCTCTCGAGCTCCGAGAGGCCTTTGTTTTATTTGTTAGACCATTCTGCCCTCTAGTGGTATAATGTTCTAATAGCCTTTTAGTCTTTCGTAGCAGGGCTATATCGGCTATTAAAGTCCCGGTCCCTTGTTAAAGTCCTCCGGCTTGGGCCTTAAACGCGGGAGCGGGCCTTTAATAGCCTATATGTCCTGCTACGAAGGGCTATAAGGCTATTAGAACGTTTGCCACTAGAGGGCAGAATGGTCTAACAAATAAAACAAAGGCCTCTTGGAGCTCGAGGGGATTTCAATCCTCTCGAGCTCTGAGATGCCTTTGTAAAACATTAGAATGTTGCTCTGTGGGCCTTTACCGGCCTGTAGAAGCATGGAGCACTCCAATGTTCTAGCTATAAGGCTGTAGTAGGGTTTTTTTAGGGTTCAGGGAAGATTAGCATTAAGGACTGAATAAGGATTTGTTTTAGAAACAGAATGGTAGAATAAATGGTTATTAAGGGTAATTTAGGGTGCAGAGAAGGGCAGTGTTAAGGGGTAGTAAAGATTTCTAGGATTCATGGAGGGGTAGTAGTTAGGGGAAGGGGCTTTTAGTTGCAGGAAAGTGTATCATTAAGGGATAGTAAGGGATTTTTAGGGTTCAGGGTACTGCAACATAAAGGGGTAGTTTGGCGTCTTTAGGTTTTCAGGGATGGGTACCTTGAATGGGTAGCAAGAGTTTTTGGGGTTTAGGGAAGGGTATCATTGAGGGGTAGTAAGGATTTTTTAGGCTTCGGAGAAGGATAGCAATAAGGGGAAGTAAAGGGTTTTAGGGTCAGAGACTGGTAGCATTAGGGGATAGTAAAGGGGTTTTAGGGTTCAGAGAAGGATAATAGTAAGGGCTTTTAGAATTCAGGTAAGGGTGGTGTTAAGGGATAGGAGGGGGATATTACGGTTCTGATAAGGGTGCGTAAAGGGGCAAAATAGGGTTTTACGGTTCAGGGAAGTTTTGTACCCAGGGGTACTAAGGTTTTTAATGGGTTCTTGGAGGGGTAGCCTTAAGGGGTTTTAAGGGTACAGGAATGGGGAGCATTAAGGGGTACTCCATGGCTATTGGGTTACTGTTAGATAAATGAAAGAATGCATGTCATAAAAAAGACTTCTAAACTGATATTTCTGAGTAGGGAAAAGCAAACCTCTCAAATAGATGGAGGATTCTCACTGAGTAACCCTGAATCCCATAGCAACCGCAACGTGTCTGTGGAGCCATGTCCGAAGGCCATCTTTCAGGCAGTGGAATTTAGTGGCTGCTGGTCAGGGAATTCACTGAACGCACTATACTTTGCTGTGAGGGCTTTATGTCGGTTGCACCCAATTTTCAAAATTGTTTTTATTTTCCAGAAACAAACACTTAAAGTGTGTTTATTGAAAACAAAATATAAACTGTTTCCTTGGCATGCAGAGAGTTTTCTCTGTGCTCATTGGGGTTATCTCTCCACCAAAGTATACCATGTTTCCCTTGGCAATCCCAAGCAAGGAAATCTACTGATGGATGCCCTGCCTTAAGTAGGGTGGGGCAATTGGCACTATAACGTGACGGCTCTCTGGTGTATGTGCTATCAGATCATAGATTCTGATGCCTGAGCCAACTCAGACTTTGCATAGTAAACCCAGCAGTTACCCATCTCTGCATATCGTGGGTCGACTGAGAGTATGGTGGTGTGGGAGTGCTGTCAATTTACAACAGTAACCACATTGTGGCAAACTCAAAATCACCCCTTAGGTCTGTATTTGAGACGTATCATTAAATGCTATGTGCAGTAAACTCAACCCTTACCATGAATTATCACATTAGAACTTGGTGAAGGCAACTCTATTGACAAGGCCAAGTCCACACCTAGAATATTTACTTGTTATTTATTAGATCTATGTAGTGTTGCAATAACGTTTGCGTTGACTACTGGTCATTCTACTAGTTTGAACAGCATTCACATGAATGCAAATTTTATTATGCCAATATTGCCATACAGCCATAGAATCATCTGTCTGTCCACTGCCTTTCAGCTAGGTTTGCACTGTATAAATGCCAGATTCAGGCATACCACATCCGTGATGTGCCTTGGAGAACTAAACACAAGTCTGCACTACTGTATACGTGCAACACTACTTTGATGAACACTACTGAAAGTGAATCATGTATCAGGAGTTGTATATGCACAAACGTTTTCTGAATATCCAAAATAAGTCTGATGATAGACAGCAATCACATACAAGTTTGTAGTAGGATCTCAACCATGCCTGGGAATCATCTGTCAAATAAACTACTGAAAAGCCACTAAAAAATAGTGTCTAATTAGGTTAGCAGTATTAACTTTCCACCAGGATGAACCTTGTCCCTGTATTCAACCCACAGTCCATCACAGTTGGTCTTAACATTTAACTTTGTGCTTTTTCGCACTATTTTTATTTCAAACTTTTAAAATGTATATCTCTGGTTCTACTTTTTGGAGTTTTGTTATTTTGTTTTCATTTTGTTTATACAAAATTTAACTAAGTTTGAGAGTTTGCTTGTATGGAGTTGTTTTATCTTTTTTACTGTTGGAGTTCTGCATCAATACGTTATACATTGTCTCTAAGTTAAGTTTGACTTCTTTGTGCTAAGCTACCAGAGGGTTCAACACAGGTTTATTTAATTACTTTGGCTGTTCACCCTGACAAAGATTGCGATTTTTATTTGAAGTGGGTTTTCACACCTTTTGACTAAAACGATAATTTTTCACACTTTCTTTCAAATAAGTGAAAGACAAAGGGAAGATATTAGACAGCACATGAAGAACAATTCTATAAGTTTAAATTCAGAATTGGGGCTATAGTCAAGCTTTCCACCTCCCTGCACCTTCCCCAAATCCACCATTCCCTGTTTACTTACACACTCTTTACCTTCTATAGGGCCTACAATCGAAATCTCCTCTCTAACTTCCAACCTCATTTTGGTATGCCGAACTACACGCTGGCAGGTGCTGGTGAGTCCATATATCCTCTACACAAACAGTGACACCAGGCCATTGGTCACTTTCCAGCTCTGTGTTTGAATCCCAGTAGCTTCCCTTGTTGTTATCCCCCTACACAGAATGCCTCTCAAAGTCTCCCCCTTAATTGTCGAGCACCTCATTATGCACCCTGTTTCTGAAGTGAGATGAGTCTTGTACGGTTAACGGGCCACTACATCTCCATCAATACATCTGGTGGCAGCCACGCTTGAGAACCACTGATTGAGTATATGTGTGTGTATGGGCGCGCGTGTGTGTATACATATATTTTAAACGTGTTTGCTGATTGTTCTTCACAACCACTGCAAATAACACCTGGAAGTCTGAGCTGCCATTAGTGAGTTTAAATGTTGTGTTAGGAACTTTTCAATTAGCCTATTTGGATATATGTATGACAACTCCTGTTAATCCACATTTAAAATTTACTTAATATGCAAGGTAATCTCTCCATTGGAAATCGAAGAAAAAAACACTATAGCTAGAATTTAAATTACCCATGAATTGTTAGGGTACTTGATGCAGACAAATGGTAACCATGGATGCATTTCTCCTTCAATAAACAGGTGGCCAATTGTTTGATACAGGCAGAGGTTATTACACAGCCGCAGGCCATTTGTGAGGGAATAGAACATGAAAAAATACAAGCCCCATCTTCTCTTCCTTTCACTAAACGAACTGAAGCTGATCTATTGTTAGGGGAAATTATGACATGCCTCAGTGACCACTCATCAGAAAGGATCATTGTTCACATGTCTTTTCAGGTTTATAATTAGTCACAACAGGAAAGACATTTAAAATCCATCATTAAGTTAATAACAGCGACATGACGGCCCACGCGACGCCAGCCAGACTGTTTTCATGAAGGGATCTGCAGCTGAAAAGCAGAACAATACCTCATTGGGAAAGAAATTTAACGCACTTCTAAACAATCCCATCGAAAGTAATAACGGTCACGGGTTTCAAACAGGAAAACAATTTAAACAACTGACATTTACTTTATTTTCTTTCAATGAATGTATCTTGAAGAAAGGTTTATGAATGAGTAATTCTTTCCATATCAATTGGCAAGTAATGTAGACTTCTCAAATGTCTGTAAAAAAACATTGTTTTTGTGATGACACAAAAGCCTGGTCAACAAGTGACCTGTAAATGTGGATTGGCACGGTAATAGTAGGTGTAGGGCCCATCAGAAATACAGGCTTTTGTTTTTCACAAAGAGATTTCGGTGGGATTTACCAGGGCAACTGATAGAAAATGTTGTTACCAGTATCCTAACATTACTAGGGGAAGCCGAAGCTCTTGCTTGCCTGAGTTCGCCCACCTTGTTTGAGGCGAGGAAACGCTAGTGATGCTGCTGTGAGGCCATTAGCAGTCTCACGCACTTTCTTCCTTCTCTACCAGTTCCACCAGCCTGAGGGAGACAAGAGTAGGTAGACGGCACTGCGCCAACCACCACATTACCTGTCAGCTTCGGTCTCTGCAGATCCCCTGCGTCTACTATTCTAATAAAAAAGCTGTTGCTAGATCTTGGATCCTAAAACAACTATCAAATAATATTCAGTGATGTTGTCCCTTGAATATTCTGATGAAAACTAGAGAATGTTCAACTTTACATTTTCTATTGAAGTGCACATTGTGCCATGAGGTTGGTAGTCAGGAACAGAACCCACTGTTGAATGTCCAGCATTCTATCAAAACACCCTTTATGATGAATCCCCAAGAAATCCTTATGCTTCTTTCACAGTCATCTGCGCTCAACACTTTTGATCCAGCAGTATATGCTTTCATCATGTATCATATGTATCAGCAACCTAATCACATTGGTTTCCTCCAATGTTCTGAGCACCTTTATGACTTTTCGAGATTGCCACGGTATCCTTGTAGTCCTAGAAATTGATAATAGATCAAGAGTAGCCCTCCTAACTAATATGTGCAGTATAATTATTTTTTTCTCTACAGCCAACATATTTTAGCTGTCCAGAAAACACCTTCCCCGTCCCTGTTGAAATTTGACGGTGTTCCATTCCCAACTTTGAAGCAGTAGCTTTCTCCGTTTTGCCCTAATCTATGATATTAGAAAATCTCTCATACTGGTGCACTCTCCACTGGTATAAGGACACTTTTTTTCATAGAATTTCATGCACCCGGATTCCTTGACTTAGGATGTGGACTTTAGACTTCTAAATGCCTATTTTAGTACATCTAAGTCTAGAAAAACTTTCGTGAATTGGTTTATGTGTTCCATCACGTCCCACACGTCACATCTTTACCTTCTGATATCAGGGGTCTAGAGTGCAACCTTTACCAACAACAAGCAGGCAAAGTGCAGTAATACGTTTTTCACAGTTGTCACAAACAAACTACAAGGCAGAACTTTAGCTTTGAACATAAAACAAGTAAGGTGTCAATAACACAAATATTAGACTTTCAGTTTTTCAAGGCATTATTTATTTACTTATTTAACTGATTTGCAGTGTGCCAACATCTTACCAATAAAAGCATGAACAAAAGAGCAATAATTTCCAGAGGAGTTTTTTGGCCATTGGATCTGGCTCAGGGAGAGAGTGCTTGCCCTAGTAATTAGTGCTCTAATATTTATATGCATTGAAATTTGGCTAGCATGCTGGTACTGCAAAATTAGAAAAACTACAACGGAATTTACATCTAATATATATCTCAAACAAACTGAATTTATGTACGGCATACAAACGCAGAAAGGGGAAATTATTCTGGTAACATTTATACAAATACACAATGAGGAAGCGGTTACATCTGACAATAGAAGATATATTTTCCAGAGCACAAGCATATTATCCACAAATTCACAAAAACACTGTGCACTCATTAATTTAGTCAGAAATACAACTATGAATCTTAAATCTTACTACTAAATTAGACTGCAATCATTTATAAATAAATGAATTGAACCGACAATTCATTGGGTGTTGACATTTCAGCTTTTTCAAGGTAATCCATCCGCAAGGCCATCCTCGGGGCAAAATGTGTACTCCTAGACTAGAATTCCACATAACTAGTATATAGTTTTATCCGGTCATGTTGCTCAGAACAAAATGCAAGCCACTATTTGAAAGCCCTGTTCATTTACTCCCTCACACCTAACCCTGAGGCACCAAAAAAATCGATCAGTCAGGGAGGCAACATAATAGTCAAAATGTAAACGGGTAGCTCAAGCAGTGAGGCCTTCCACATTATTTTAAAAGACACTGTTAAATGCGTCTACCGACCATACAAGCAAAACCAGAATCAGAAAGGGCAATTCACAGCAGAAGAAGGAAAGGAATAACAGCCTAGTACATCATTAGGGACGACAAATATATGGTAACTAAGTAAAAGATGGAGGTATTGTGAACCAACAACGTGGGCAGTCCTGAATGAGTTGGTATAGGATTGAAAGTTTCTTTTAAAAACGTTGTCTTCAGTGTTTTTTAAAAATTGGTAAGCTGGTCTAGGCAAGGCTTGGAGGAGAGAGTCCAAGAGTCCATATCATTCCACAGAACGGTACTTTGGACTCACTGTTTTTTCAGTGCTTCTTTCTTCTGTACTCAAACCTGCCTATGAGACTGCCAGGTTGTATCCTGATGTACAGTGAGAAGTCAGTTTATAATGTGCTCGCTCCTTATCATAATTCCAACAGGGTTTACAATACTTTGGGGTATATTTACAAGAACTGACGTATCAGCATCAATGCATCAGATTTCTTGCATCTACCGCAGATGCCCTAGCGATGACATGGATGCGCTGTATTTACAATACAGTGCTCCATGGTGCAAGGATTCACTGATGCATCAGAAATTCTGACGCATCATTTGGCGCTAAAGTGAGGCATTGCTGGAGTTGGGCATAAACCTGGCGCAGCTCTAGCAATGCGTCAGAACACAGAGGCGAGTCTTCAGCCGTTCAGGACATACAGCATCTAAAGTATATAAAAAACGTATTCCCCCTTTGCACATTTGAATCAAAAATGGTCCCGCACTTAAATCTTCATACATCTAGCATATCCTTGAAGGACATTTGCTATTTCAACACGGCTAATTATCTTCCGGCCACCCTTATACAAACTAATATTTACTTACTCTATCAATGCTTTTGGACTCCTGACAAATTATTTAAAGCTGAACTTCTAGATACTCCAAATTGTTGGCACTGTCATTCTGTAACTGGTGACCTACGATACTTATTTTTCAACTGGTCTATCATACACCATTTTTTATCAGAAATATGGCATCTTATTACACAGATCCTTAAGATCCAAACAACTTTATCATTTCATGTTTTAATTCTCAAATCCTCACTCTTTAAATCCATATTATCACCTATGGATTGTAAATTGTTGGATTTCCTTATTTCTACTGCACTCAAATCTATTACTTGTAATTGGAAGGACGCTACTTCACTTTCGGTTAATGCATGGTGGGAATGGATTATTTTTCATAGACGTGGGCAATGTCTTTATCCACACTCTCATAAGAACCCCTCTTCTTCTAAATCTAGTATGTGGTCTAGTTTAGATTCCTACATTAGTGTATGTTCTACAATTTAGGAAACTTATTTCCTTTTGTAATAATTAATTTATGCTTACTGTAGCCCTTTTATGTTTATTTTATTATTTATATCATGTTTGTACTAGTATGAAATGTTGGTATTGCAATTCCACTTTTCTTATATATTGTAGTATGCTTCTATACTATATGTTCGGTATTATTTTTTGTATTGTGTTTCATATTCATGAACATTTCTTCAATAAAACATTTTGAACTGAAAAGAAAAAAAAAAAAGAACACAGAGGCAAGTCCCATGTTAAAAGTCCTGCATCAATTATTACGGCTGGTTTGAGAAGAGGTAGGGATTTTGACCCAGTCAAGTCGTAGAGTGATGCAGTGAAAAGTTGTAAATTTCACTGCGTCAGTTATATGGGACTTTTAACGTGGGAAAGCCTACCCTGGCGCAGGTATAATGTGACGCAGGCTTCTACAAACTGAAGCATTGGGCCCAATGCGTCCGTTTGTAAACATGGAGCAGTGTGGAGCATTAAATGTGCCACAGCTGCGTCAAAGGAAATTATGCTGCCATGGCGCTAGCTGCTTGTAAATATGCCCCCTTGTGGACACAATGCTGGTAGACAATACTTTCAAACGTAATTGCATAAACTAGTTATTTATTTAATTAATGAAGGAGTAAATGAGAGGTGAATAGGTTTCTTTTAGGAAGAAAAGATGATAGGTTTTGACTTAATATGATTAAAAAAATTAAGTTGGGAACAGTGAAAATCTGAGACATGTGCACGCCAGATGTTACAAATATCAAAGATGATGGGTCTATGAACAAGAATTTAGAGAAATGCAAGAGTTTAAATGAGGTTAACAATGGTATGAAAATAATTAATAGAATATCTGATTGTGAGATATGAAGAAAAAGGAGCTATCAAAAATTAACCACCAGGCAAAAGTGCAAAATCAATAGAGTTAGACAAAAAACAGCACAGCAGCTAATCCCAGTTTTGGAAATCCTGCAAGAGTTCATCAATGACTACGTTATATCGTGCAATCCATCTCACGGGACCCACGTGGCTCTTCATACTCATACAATTTGAAAAGCACCATTCTTTTCGAAGCACAAGTCATCCATTATAGGACATAAGTCACACCTTAGCGGATATATTTCATGTAATAAACCCCTGTAGTAGATGGTAAAATTGAGTTTTATTTCCCTGTATTGATAGATTGATTGATTGCGTTTGTTTCACACTCACTACCCTGGTGACGTGTGGCAAAGATAATGAATTTGAGATGATTTCATGATCATGTCGGTTGTTTGGTAGACATAACAGCTGTCATCAGCTTACTGCTCCTTCAAGATCTAACATGACAGGACTACTTTAGTATGGAGTGACTGGTCTTCACTGAGTAGATAATCATAGCTGGAAGAGGTCAGCAAGTTCTAAAAAATTTTAAAGGCATCTCTGAAAAGTGTGCATCGCAATCATACTCAATCCTCTGCATAAAATAGATTTTGATGTTGCTAACCATGGAAGCGTATCCTGTGCATATTTTACAGCAGCGCATTGCATCTTCAGTGAAGGGTTCACATGTGCACCTACCTCCACAAAGATGAAGCATGGGATGATGGAGTAGCTGCGATGAGTGTTGTTGCCTATCGCCATCTCTCGCCCGATGTCTTGGGTGCAGTCCGTGCAGAAAATAGGGTTCCGTGCTGTAATGCAAACGACAACATCAGTTTTAGTTACTTGTGCCTTGACTCTGAAAATGGTGCATTGTAAAGACGCGTTGGAGTACATGTACTGCATAGGTCGTTGAGTAATGCTTCCCTGGTGAAACGGTAATTTAGTGACATCTGCATCCCCCTAATACTGCAAAATGTAATTCTGAATCTAGTTCAAATGGAATTCTTGGGCTGCTCAGTCAAGGCAAATGTAATCTAGCCTTATTTATTCAGTGATAATGCTGATGCAAAGTTGCCTAGTCAACAGGGCAAAATTCCTCAGTCACTGGTGTAATGCATGTCATCCAATAAATTGAAAAAAATATATGCATTTGTGGTTTCTAATATATGCCCCTCCCCCTCTCCGACCCTCTCATATCCAATGATGTACAGTTTGATTCAACACCAAATGAAGTTCACGGAAATTCTTTTGGGTGGTTGGCTGCATTTAGTGAGAACGTTCTATTCCACAAAATCGCCAAGCTATATTTTTCCTCCTTTATTGCAAGATGAAAACTTAAGACCCACTGCTGATTTTCAGGACGGATAACATCCCATAGATGTTAATATTTCTCATGAAAAGAGGCAAAAAAAAGCGAGTGGTAAACGTTTTGATGGATGTGCATGGAGCTATGCCCTCTTTACCTGCCTCACGTCAACATTGGTGAAAGAAATAGGTTACTATGAGGCATATTACCAATGAGTAGCAATATTTATCGCTAACGATGCTTAGCAAATAATTTTTTAACGCTAAGCATCGCCGGAAATTATCGCAGAGATAACTTGCTATTAGCAAGGTTTATCTCAGAAGTGATAAAAATCCTCACGCTAACTGCCAAATGAGAGATTATCGCTGGAAAACAAACGATAATCTCTCGAAGTTTGGCGTTAGCTTGATGATAGGGGCTCACAAACTTAGCCATGATATCCACCTTCCATAGGATATCATGGCTAAGTCAGGAAAATACCAGGTGTAAAAAAAGCAGTGCTAACCTCAGTTAGCGCTGCTTTTTTTATCACTAACAGGGTTAGCGAAATCCTTGATAATAGGAGAAATGTCGCTTAACAACATTTCTCCTATTATTTTTCTATGGAACGCCCCCTTTGCATCTCATTAGAGATGCAAGGGGAAGCGTAGAGACAAAGGGTGCTAACATGCGAATTTGCGTGTTAGCACCCTGTTGCTGATAGGGAGATAATTTTATCTCCGCTTTCTTGGCTTTTAAAGCCAAAAAAGCGGAGATAAATCCCTTGATAATATGCCCCTATGTTCTCCAAAAGAGCTAGAGCGTACTCACATCCCATCCCAGACAGCTCCAAACGATGGTCGTTCAGCTATATTTCCGCGCCTATAAACAATACAATGCCATTCAGCTCTCACTCACAGAATATGCCACTGTGAACACCATGCTTGATGGTGAAAATGAAAGCTGTCAAAGTATATGAACGACAACTGCTGGGACGCCGGGGTTGTCATCAACTGCAAAGACAATCTAATTTCTCTTACAGCGTCTCAATGAGAAATCTGTCATTTTTCGCACATAAATAATGACAAATTGAAAGGCTGCCTTGGTGATGCTGTCTTAGGTGTCATATCTTAAGGGATCTATTTTCAATGATGGCGTCGCTCTCTGTGCACTGGGTGCTGAACCTCCCTTCAGATGAGATGATTACTCTCAAATCAACCTCTCAAAGCACCTTACAACTGACCAACTAATGCCATGTCATTGGGGCCACTCATTCTGTCTGCACCACTGTCTCTATGACATACTGCCATCTTGTATCTAACCGGCCCTCCCTCAATAAGACTCACATTTCTCAAGCCTCTCCAGCTGGTATGGAAAGTGACACGGAGATTTTGACCTGACAACTGTTTGATCTGCAGTGCAGAGTTTTGATTAATTGAGCCCCGTTTTTTTGATTGAACTACCACTGGTGATTTACAGAACTGCAAAAAAACGAAACTACAGTTTCAACTTTTGTGCATGCCTATGGTGGTATGCATTAGAGCACCCGTGCTTGCTGTGCAGTCCCATTGAATCATTACTGTAATCTAGGAACCAACGGAGTGTTTATTGGAAGCCAGGGACTCTCTGCCTAAGTGATTTCTATGACTTGAACGGCAAAACAATGCACAAAATTCTAAAAACTAGTACACACCAAACAAATCTCTTAATTTTGAAATATTTTATTTAATTCACAATCAAACATTTAAACCGTTTTAAAATGTGCTTCTTTATTTGTATACACTTTATTCATTTTAGCTCCTTCCGTGCTCATGACAAGCTCGTCATGAGGGACGGTGCTCGTGTGTTCATGACGGGCTGAGCTCGTCATGAGCCGTGGAACGCTCGCACGCGGGGATAATTCCCCTGCTGAGCTGAACCTTCCACGAAAACGGGTGTGGCCGTGAAAAGCTCAGCTCGTCATGAGCACATGAGCACTGTGCCTCATGATGAGCTGAGCTCGTCATGAGCAATCGGGGCGCTGTGCGCGCTCCCCCCGCCCCCAGCACAGCGGGGGTATTACCCCCGCTGCGAAGGGGTCAGTTTATTAATTTGAATATTATCTAATTTTGTAAACCATTCTTGACCTCCTCAATAGGTCTCGCAGACCCCCCAGCGGCCCTTGGACCAAAGGTTCAGAACTACTGCATTAGAATATTAAAGCCAAACAAGGTGAAGCGCATTTTGAATCTTTATTTCACATAGTAACAAAGACAAGACTATACTTAAGGCCAGTCAGTCAAGACATCCTTATTCGGCAAAGCGCCAAAAACATTTCATTATACAAAATATCATGAATTACTAAAAACATATTTATCAAATCAGAATTACCACCGAAAGACAGTTGTTTCTTGGGTGTATCTAAAACATGTAAAATTCTGTTAAAATAATAAGTCATATCTTTTCCTAGTGCCCATAGCTTTCTTTATAAAATTTAAAACTACTTAACAAATCTCTATTGTCGATAGTTTTTGTAAGAACTTTAGCGCTGTACGATGTTGTTAAATTTTTACCTTGCGTAACACCGGTACAAAGTAAGGTAGCCTCGGGTGCGTAAATAAATTGCAGAACATTAAAAAGTGACATGTTCTTTGAGACCATTTATTATTACTGCGACAGGGCGGTAAATCATGAGACCAGAACCATTGATCTGAAAAAACTACTTAAAAATGGATTGTATTGAATCTAAAATAGGTGAGTGAAAAGGCGACAATTTCAGTTCACAAACCAAGTTAGGTAGGGTTCAGTGTGCGTAACAGTTACAACTTGAAAATAGACCTCTATGGACAACATTTTTTGTGCCCTTGCTAATCTCCCAAAGCGATACCAAATGGAATGATGGACGGAGCGTTTGAGCAAATCAAATACTCACCCCCAGTCAATTGATCTTGGTTTAATCCATCATCATTCTTTAGCTCACTCCACCACCCCATTTCAGACATGGCCATATGCAAATCAGTCTGACCCTGTGCCTCATGGGAACAGTCCAGCTCTAACTGCCATGTTAAACCATGTTAGACCACAAGTCATGATATATGATTTTGAATAACTGACTTTTAGGTCTAGTCCCTCCATGAAGTCAGAGAAACCCTCAAATAAGCTCTGAAGTCCATTGGCCATGCGGGCCATTAGGACTGCATCACCTGCATACAATAAAAGTGGAATATTTCGGTATCTGATTTTCTGCACATCCATACCCAAATTTGGTAAATGATTTGAAATTCCATTTACATAATATAAAAAAAGAAAGGGGTCCAGAATACAACATTGTCTGACCCCCCTCGAGGGATCGATATATGATGACATTTCCCTGTGGGACCATAACGGATAGATATCTTCAGGTCCCAATGTAGGTGGCTTATCATGTTAAGAAGACCTGGTTCCACACCCATATCCTGCATACACCTCCATAATTTCTTTCAATTGACCAATTCAAAAGCACCTGATAGGTTAATAAAGACCATGTGTAACGCCCCCTGTAGGCCATGACATACTTAGTCATTATGAAATGCAGGTTTAAAACCTGCTTGACTGCGCCTATAACTGGGCTAAAGCCAGATTGTACTTTTGATAGCACATTGTTCTCCTCCGCCCATGTCTCCAATCCTGCTAGCAGTACTCGCCCCAGGATTTTTGCAGCTAAATCAATCACCCATATTGGTCTATAGCAAGTTAGGGATGAATTGCTCCCCTTTTTTAAAAATGGGGACCAGAGTAGCCAATCTCCAGGAGCCAAGGATAACATCTGAAACTGCAGCCCTATGACATTTGTGATCAATGGTGCCCAAAAGGGGATCTTTGATTTATTTAAAGCCACAGGGACACCATTGGGGTTGGGGGCATTCCCAGAAGAAGATTGATTAATAGCTTAAAAAACTTCATGCAATTATATATGGGGAAACAACTCCTGAGGGTGGAGGTAATACCGTGCATCCCAACTAAGGGCTTGCCCTCTCGTGCTCCACTGTCAATTCCCTAAAAAACCTTCTTAAAATGAGCCACCCATTTGCCCTCTGGAATCAATGCATCCATTTCTGTTCCAAAGAAGGGATACTTTACTACTTCCTAAAATGTCTGTGTGTCTTTCCAGGCCACAGACTGTTTTAAATTCTCCCAGGTGCTATTTCTGATCTCCTTTTTCCTGTATTCCAGGGCGATCCTATATTGTAACCTAGCCTATTTCACTTTTGTTTGGCAACGTGGATTTGCTCTAAGGGTTTATTTTTTATTTTTTATGTGCAGCAGAGCAGGTTTTATGAAACTAACAATTTATGTGTCACTGAATTAGAGTTAATTTGTATTATTAATTCCTTTTTAATTGCTTCACATAATAATTCATATTCTTTTAAAATAAGTAGGGGGGTTGGACTGTCTGCTAAGCAGGTCGTTATGGCCTTTGGATTTTAAATTATTAACCTTTGATTAAAATCTGTGGGGTTTATTTTGTCCCACTATATGAGCACTCCTTGATTCTCAGTATATGTTGATTTACAACTAGTCTTCAACCCTGCTCTTGCTGGTGAAAGTTGTAATTTAACCACTAGTGGGTTCTAATCACTCATGCATTTGGGGACAATATTTACATCTAAAATAAAAAGCGTACCCTCTGCCGAAATAAGTATAACATCTATAGCACAACCCTCATGAGTACCAGTAAAAGTAGGAATTAGGATGGGAGCTGGTTGATCATAAACCAGGGAAAGATCAGAAGCAAAAAATAAATCATATCTAGCAAATAATGAGTTGATGGCCTCACCTATCCTTGCATGTTTAAAATGATTCCTACTTGTGGCATCAAGGACAGCACTACAAAGGTGACCTCTTCCATCTGGCAGACTGTTGCATTAAACTCTCCTGCCCATATTATCATGAAATTTCTATTCAATTGTGAGTGAAGGTTTTCCAAAAACTCAGCCAACTCATCAATTACATCAGTCAAGTGAAGATTAAACACATTATTATAGAAATGTATCAGCAGAATATAGGACTCCCTGAGCTGGGTTAATAAAATAACCAAGAAATATGGGGAGGACCATTTATAATTAGATTTAACTGTAGTGAGTTTTGTGAAAATAAAACCCAAGGCCTCCCTTTGCTCTACCTGCTGTCGCAGAGATAGCAGGTTGAAAAACCCCAATATATCCATCTAAATAAGAAGGATAGACCGACCATTTTTCTTGAACACATATATCAGAAAAGGTCACAAAGTTCAAGTTTTTGTTTGCTTTTGTTTTACTCCTGCTGTGTTCCAGGAAATGAGGGACATAGCCTATATTTAAGGCTTTGTAGACTTTATTATAGTCCTGTATAGACAAATTGATGCTCAGATGGCAAGGGAGCCTTCATTATACTCCTGCTTTCTTATATATGATAAAGAAAAGTATTACTTTACATATATAGTGTATGTATAACATAAAGATCTAAACGTGATTGAGTATAATTTTTAGATGTAAAACAATCCCTCAGACATTGCAAAGGAATGTGAAAGGATTCATCCAAATAGTCAACAGCATGAGGTGAGAGACAACTACTCTGTGCTGAGTCAAAGCCTACTCTAAGTATAAGTTAAAGTGTTAGAAACAGTAGGTGATGCAGAGTTACGCTGTCCAGCCGGACCTAAAAGTAAGTCATTATTACAAAGCTTTTTAATGATAAAGATTAAATTATGTTAACACACTCAGCAGTCCCATGGATCATTATCAGGCAGCCACTCTTAAAGATCCTTCAGTTCATATAAACCTGATCCTTTAAATTATGCTCCAGTTCGAAACTAGAAGTGTCATTTATCATTTTATGTAATGTTTCATTTATAAACCCCGATCTATCCTGAAAGGCAGTAGTAGTCTTCGGTTTGTGGTTGCCTCAGCTGCTGCATTCACATAGCTGCAGGCTTGTCATGCTGTCACAGTTACAATGCACCTCATTCAGTAGTCACTCATCTATACTGTTGTCACAGGTTTAGGCTAATTTCTGTACTGTGACATTTTGAAGTCGATTCACTGCACCATCCATTCGTGAGCAAATTACACTTCCATGACAGATAGACTGCCCATTAGCTTTCTTCTACATTATGACCAAAGAAAGTGATGTGAAACATAGGCATAAAAGTGCCATATCCATGCTAGATTTTCAGGACATCCTTAGACGTTACAGATACACATACTGCATCCAAATGAAGCTGATTTACAAAGTCAGAGATTACACTGAAACTCTGGCATGGATCACGCCTTTCTGGGCATATGTTGTGCAACTTAGCCTTAGTGCCTTTAACATCTAATGAGGCCTACCAGTGACCTGTGAGCTTCCGTCCCATTTGTTAACTGCTGTTTGTGCAGTACCAGAATTAGAAGTTACGTGAACTTTATCACTCCCGATAATTTCTAGCAGAGCTAAATTTCAGTAGGTGAAATGTGCCATAATTGAACAGATGACAAAGGGCCCGATGTAGGTAATCTTGATTTACCTACTCTTAAATACCGAATCATACCGATTCAGTATTTAAGAGTAGGTAAATGGGATGTAGGTAATTTCTCTTTTTAAAATACCGATTCGGTAATTGGGGGAAACATTGAAGGGTGGCAGGGTGTCACTTTGACACCCTGTTGCACCCCTCAATCGTGTATGGGTGCACATGTTGCAGACATGTATGTCTGCAACATGGCAGCGTTTGAATAGCAAAAAAAATGCTTTTTCAAGGCTTTTATTTACCACCAACTTCTAGTTGGTGGTAAATAACAAATTCTTAAAGCCCTGTGGCACTGATTACAGTGCTACCTACATCTCATAATACAGATTCGGTAATGTTACAGACTCTGTAATGTTACCGAATCTGTAAAATTACCGAATCTGTATTTTAGGTGGCCCTACATCTCATTTTCCAAATACCGGTCGGTAACGGCCGAAATTACCGAATTTCGGCCGTTACCGATCGGTATTTGCCTACCTACATCGGGCCCAAAATGCTTTGTAATTTATCAGGACATGCAGCTTTTGAAGTGCTCAGAACCATAATCCACATCTATTCACCATTATAGGGGAAAAATTGGCAAGGGGTGCTATTTTTCGCACCCAATAGATATTAATCTCCATAGTATCACTATTTGCCAGGTGATATATATATCACACAAAAAGTGGGCCTCATTATGGGAGCCTGCATTTGCTTCAAGTTTACTACACACTTTCAAGTATTCCAATTGTCACCATTCCTTGACTGTTGCTTTCTCAACCAATTACCAAGTCTCACTCACCCTCTGCAAATAACCTAATTTCTCAACCCCACCCTAAGGACCTCCCCTTACTGTCTACAGAATAAGTATCTCATCTAAATTGCTCGCGATTGTCGTCTTCAAATGAAAGAAGTCGCCATACAGTGGAAAACTGGTAAATCCCCACTTAAAGGGGCATTTATATTCCATCCAAAACAGTCTCTCGAATACCAATAGCAATCAATCAACTGCATGCTGTGGGTGACCAAGAATAAAAATCTCACGAAAACGCGAAAAAATGCACAGTATACAAAATTCAGCTTTGGATCAAATTTTAACAAAACAAAGATTGCCCTTCAAAAAATAGCCTTTGTGTTTTTATTATCTTGCACAATGTATTTTTGGCTCGATTATTCATTCACCTGTTTGTCTTAAACGTCGTCAGCTTCCTAGGGATCCAAAAGTTATCAAAGTCCAGCCTTGTCAGCTAGACTCAGCTAAATACCCACAAAGGGCATCCTCAGATGTGTCAATGACACTGTAATCCATATTGGATTATGTTTTGCTCCCAATGGAAGCAAGCAGCAAACTCTCTATCATATCATGGTTACTTAGAAACTGTTCTAACTGTGCCAACTCTAAGAATCTGCAAGCTTCCCAACCGCTGGCTCTCCCCTGGACGGACCATTATCTAGTGCCGCTGAGATGGCAGCTAGAGAAGGAGAGAGCTCCTATACCACGGCAGTACACAGTAGAACGACTTTGGTCGAAGCTGCCGGTGGACAGTTGGGCGACAGAGCTAGCAAGAACCTGCCCTCCCCCGGTTGCTGATCCCACTATCGCCGATCAAGATATGGGAATGTGGCTGACCAATGCATTGGACTCGTTGATTCCAAAAAAACGGACACCTGTCAGGGAAAGAAGAATTGGCTCAGCTCCATGGTATACCCCCGAACTTAGGGGTCTTAGAACCTCATGCAAAAGATTAGAACGTGCATGGAGGAGAGAGGGGACGAAAGAAAGGCTAGAAAATTATAAAAGAGAGATGAGGAAATATAAAAATGCGCTGAAGGATGCCAAAAGGAATTTCTTCGGCGTCAGGATCGAGAGGGCAAGTAACTCACCAGGGGAATCCTTTAAAAATTTTAAGGAACTTCTGAAGGCCCCCGTCCCTCCAGTTGTATATGACAATCCTAAAGAAAAGTGTGAAGAACTGGCTCTCTTTTTTCACTCTAAGATAGAGAAGATTTTGCCCTCTCTGCCTACAATTCCTCAGACCCTGGTCTCAGATGTCAGTCCAGTTATTTGCCCGGACGAGCTATCTTCCTTTGGTCCTTTTTCTGAGGAGGAGGTCATTACAGCTTTGAAAGAGATGAAGAGTGGATCTCCTAGTGACCCTGTCCCCATGAAATACCTTAAACTAGTAGCTAACACTCTGTCTACTCCGCTTACTGACCTAGTTAATCTGTCACTCTCTCAGGGCATGGTGCCACAGAGATGGAAAAAGGCAGTGGTGAAAGCACTACTGAAAAAGCCAGGACTGGATTCTTCTAATTTGGCCAACTTTAGACCTATCTCTCTTCTGCCCGGCTTTTCTAAAGTTACGGAGAAGTTGGTCAACCGGCAGCTCTCTTGTCATCTAGAGTCACATCACTTGTTGGGAGACTCCCAGACTGGCTTTCGTCCCGGCCAGGGGACTGACACGGCTCTTCTGGCAGTGGTGGAGGAAGCAAGGAGCATTCTTGATACAGGAGGGTCAGTGGCAGTGATCCTCCTGGACTTGAGTGCTGCCTTCGACACCGTAAGTCATCAGGTGCTCCTCCAACGACTGTCAGAGGTGGGGGTGTCAGGGACGGCCCTAAAATGGCTAGAATCTTTCCTTTCCGACCGTTTCTACCAAATTTGGGAAGGAGCAGAAAAATCGACCCTCTTCCCTCTTCAATGTGGAGTCCCGCAGGGCTCATCTTTGAGCCCTACCTTATTTAATATATACATGACTCCTCTTGAAAGAGTGGTGGCCCCCTCAGGAGTAAAGATCATCAGCTACGCTGATGATACTCAGCTGGTGGTAGGCCTTACCAAGCTAGGGGAACAACCCGAGGTTTTGCATGACTGTCTCGCCAATGTCCATCGTTGGATGTCCCACTCTGCATTAAAGCTTAATGGAGAAAAAACCGAGCTGATGCTCCTAGGCAAATCTAGTCCCTTCATTGTTCCTAGTTGTTGGGCCCGGTCCTTGGGTGACCCACCAGCTCCCAAAAAGGAGATTAAGACCTTGGGAGTTTGGTTGGATGAAGATCTGTCCTTTAGGACCCACGCTAGGAAGACCGCGGGGGTCTGTTTTGGGCTGCTGCGGTCAGCCCGCAAGGTGCTGCCTTTGCTTCCTGATCCTGCAAGGAAGCTGCTAATTCGCGGCCTAATCTTGTCAAGGCTCGATTATGGGAATGCGTTGTTTCTCGGTGCTCCCGAAGCGACTTTTAAAATTCTCCAACAAACACAAAACGCAGCTGCTAGAGTGTTGATGGATGTGCCCAGAAGACACTCTGCTGCCCCGGCCTTGAAAACGCTGCACTGGCTCCCAGTCAGGGAACGGGTGAAATTGAAAGCGCTGTGTATGGCCCACAAGATTCTACATGGCAAGGGCCCCCCCATTCTTTCCACCATGGTACGCCCCTATAAGCCCACACGGCCCTTGCGCTCGGATCAAGGACATCTTCTGCAGTCATTTAGAGTTAGGAAGGCTCGCTCTGGAGGCAGACGTTTCCCAGTGCAAGTGGCGTCTTCGTGGAATTCCATGCCCCTTAAGATCCGTTCGGAGTCTAAGATCCTTCCTTTCAGGAAACTTCTCAAGACTCATTTGTTCCCCGTGTAGCCTTGAGCAGCTGTCTTTCTCTTCTTCTGTTTCGCGCCGGGATGCTCCTGGGTAACTGAGCGCGCTATAAATTTTGTATAAAATAAAAATATGTCCCTAAATGGATTTGTTTTAGTGTCGATAGAAGTTAATAGCCCTGTAGTATTTTGCAGGAATTCACATCTTCAGTGTCCTGAATTAAAAAAGAGATACAATAACACAAATTCTCCAAGAATAAGAGATTAAACATTGGTGACATAAAATATGAGGACCTTTTTCCAAGCAGAGCTCTGCCAGTCAGAGCTGGAGACACCTCTGATTTTATCAAATATATTGCCTTATCTAGTGCCTTATCTACATTGCCTTATCTATTATCATAACCTGACCTTTCCTTTTACATTCCTGCCCACTGCATCATAAACAAACTCTGTACTAAATAATAAACTCTTTTTGCTTAGTGTTCTCTCTCAACTGCTATACAGCCACGCAGCTTCTTGTCCACGTCCCGAGATTTCGCCTTAAGAGAGTTGGAGGGAGCTCTCTTGCTTTCAGGGCGCCATCGGCCTGGAGCCGTCTCCCCTTTGACCTCTGCAGCATTCAGGATCCTAACCTTTTCAGGAAAAGACATGATCTTCCTCTTTATCTAAGCCGTTTCTTACCTGCCTTTCCTTCCACTGGGCTTGCGCCGGGACACTTCTCTGAGTAGCTATGCGCGCTATAAATCCACCATAAACATAAACAAACTGCTGAAAATTGGTTGACACAGTGATCAAATGAGGCTTTACATCCAATAAAGTCTGACATAAGACCCCAATGCCACCATTTGTCAACATTGTTTGTAATTGTTCAGTTTATCAATTTTCTTGAAATGTATCAGAGTTCTGATATAGTTCCAAAAGGTCGCACACAGTCGTCTATGAGGTAGAACACAACTGTGGAGATGCTATGTAGGAGCCAAATTTTAAAATCCTTCTTTTCTGGGTATTTTACATCAAACCAAAATTCCACAGATTTGTATGGTGACTGACACCTTTGAAAAAGGGTTCGCCTGCTGTTGGTGTTTGAAGACAATTGACTGATTTGGGCAGTAAGGGATGGAAAGTGATCCACAGGCACATTCAGGTTAACAGCCTGGATTATTGTTTTTCGCTTCTTAGCATTAACATGTTCATTTCTAATTAAATTTTGGGTCAGCTGTTCCAGAGAGACAATCTTCCAATTTTATTTCACCCTACATTATGTTTGTCTTCTTCAGTAGTATCTAGTGGACTTTAAGCTTTCATAATCAGTGACATTTGTTTATGATTGCTTTTGGGACTTAAAACCTTTTTGTGGTGAAATTTGAATCTAATAAGCATGTTAAATAAAGATACAGTGGAATAAAGATATAGTCAATAAATAAGGATACATGCCGAATCAGATTGGCCAATAGGCCAATTAGGCAGTTCCCACAGGAATGGTCTGACAGGTCAGTGTATTTGCTATTTTACGGCTGTCTGTGGGCCTGCTTTATGGCCTGCTGAGCCATTTTTTCTATTTATTTCCCTGATATTAAAACAAACATTGCCTGCAGCAAGCTTAAATTCATGCAGTAGTCCATACATTGCAAAACACCTATACAGCATGTCTTTAGAAGTTCAAAGCGGCCTTGATTTGCAAACATGGACCACTTTCTAGCTATCTAAGGAACTAATGAGGCCACTTTTATTTTAGTTCCTGGTCCTATTTTCTTTCTGAGTCCGACCCTGGATACATGTCCAGTGAAGATGGGTGGGGTGACTTGTTATTCCAGCATTGATATTACCTCATGTTTATAGCATTTCTGTATGCACTTGAATCACTCAGGAATTGCCAGTGTTCCAGAAACTGTTCCCGTACTCTTCCCAGTGCTTCCAGTTTCACACTGAAATTACAGACTAGTGTGGAGCAGGGAATCATAATACAGCTACAATAATTTCTGTAAGAATATTTTCCCAAGCTTGGGTGTACACAGTGATCATGTGTACGGCTGTTTGCCTCAATAGATAGTTCATGAAAAGGATAAGGGGGGGTTCAACTTGTTAATTTCATTGCCAATTTCTACCATTAGTTGGCGAATGTCTACCCTGATTTGAGTCTTCTTGATTTCAGTAATCCAATCAGGATTTCCCCAATGAATAAAAGGGAAATTATTTATCACTATGTCAGCAATATATCTTAACCAAGCCCAGTGACTACCCCATGTGACCACCTTTCCTCACGCTTCAGTGACTCAACCAACTCCAGCTCATACTGTGGTCCTTCTCTCACTGCTCCAAAATATGTCAATCATATTGATTGTATGTCCCTATATTGAGATCAACAAAAAATTGCTCTGAAACAATAACATATGTACTGCATTGTTTGCATTACACCAGCTATGTAAGTACACATTTTTAGTCTTAACTCCACTTCCATTTAACTAGACTTTCCTGGGCTCACTTTTAAGTACAGAATGTCACCTTCAGCTTTCGTTTGATCAACATTAAGAGTCTGAAATCGTTACTCCTATCAATAATGCTAAGCCTTATGACCTTCCATTTGCCCTATTAAATCAAAGCCTTCTGCTTTTTTCCTATCCTATGTCCAATGCTCCCACGTAGGAAAGCAGATTGCTACCAATGTTGTAGTTGAAAGTTTGAGTCTTGCCTGTATTAGGGACTTTGGAACATTAGCCTAATCATGCCTCAAATGATACAAATTATCCTTTACTTTCAAGCCCAACAGCTACTATTGTGTGAAATCATTCCACATTTACTTGCCGATATACATCTTATGATGTATCTACAATGGCTATCTGTCAGTGCTAGTACTGGTACTAAACATGGTAACAGAAGGCAAACCATTAAGTGGAGCGCTGGCGTACAGAGAAGCACACTGTGCTTCAAAGTAACACAGAGAGTGTGATTAAGAAAACACGTAATCTCCCTCATCAAAAATGAATGTGAACTTAGGTAATGTAATCGGTGTGCATGTAAAGCACTTCAAAATCTTCAACAGTCAAAACGCAACACATATTCTGTCCAGTTTTACGGCGTTTAGCTCTACTCCTTAAATTCAAAGTTAATGTGGTGCCCTTTATGAATAAATAAAGGTGCACGTACAATGTTGAACAGATGCTTCTGAAGCCACAAGTGGAGGTTTTAGGGGAAGGCATGGAGAGATTAAGGGAACTGGCTATGGAGTCGTGCACCCACGAGTGGCGAGGAAACACATTAAAAAAAAAAGTAGAGCAGTAAAAGAAAACTTATGGCTCCTATGGGAAGGATCCATGTAGTAGGGGCGGTTGCTAGGACGGTAATAACGCAAGCAATGGGATTTGTAAAGGCAGAACAAGCAACCAATCAAAAACTGCTGGGCTTGTTCAAAGCCCACAGAAGGATTACATCATGCCACAGAGAGCAGCGCATGCACGCTGCCTCTAGGCTCGACCTAAAAAGGAGAATATATGTGAATTGCCGCCTTACAGGCCTATAAAAGTGATGCTGGTGCAAAGCGGGAGGTAGCTTTCACTTTTACCCCATGCCAAATCATGCTCCCATAAAACATGATCTGCATACCATAAACTTCTGAGAATGTTTGTCATTATTGTGAAACTGCATTTTCTGGGTGGCACTAGGTCATGCGTCCTGGTGAAGCCATGCACAGAGACCTCTAGAGCAGGCGCACACACCATCATGAGTCTGATAGATTCAGTAGAATTATCACAGAGGTTCTGATCCCATCCCTTGAGGGGAATCTATGAGAAGTTTTACTGGAACCCAACATTGATATACATCATTAATATTCATTGTGGTTCACATAACATACTGAAACATTTAAATATTTTCAAAACAACTTGTAAGCACATTGGAATGCTGGAAAGGGGTCTTTATATTACATTTTTATGTATTAGATCGTTAAT
This sequence comes from Lissotriton helveticus, assembly GCF_964261635.1. NCBI lineage: Eukaryota > Metazoa > Chordata > Amphibia > Caudata > Salamandridae > Lissotriton > Lissotriton helveticus. The sequence continues at coordinate 1,696,668,187 of NC_136059.1, read as the reverse complement.
CAGATGTAAGCACACAAATCGTATTAACTATGTAGTATTCACATTTTGTTTGGCCATAGCTAATGTAGGCCTCCATTTTATAATGGCTAAGGTTGGATACCATCTTGCTTCATTACACGTGAACTTTAATTTCTAGTCAAGTTGAATTTTAAATGCTGTTGAACACTGTGTTCCTTTTCTTACTTTTTCATGAAAAGAAATGGTTTCTTTTTGTTGTAATCATTGTGGAATGTTAAAGTATTGAATTCAAGATGACACCTGCAAAATACCGGCTGGTCCCTGTCATTTTCTTACAGACAATGTAAATTTGAAGGACGTTGAGGAAAGTTCTGTTGTGAAAGATGCTGAGAATCTATTAAGACTTTAGTTGTATCATTTCACTTTAACCTGATTAGATCACTTCATAATAACTTTCTGTAGGTGTTACACATGTTAGAATTGTGTGATTAGAGTTAGTGCAGAGTAGATTACAGTTTGGAAATGCTTTGTCCACTTTTGAGGCAGTTTAGAACAATGTAGGATATTTAAAGATCTCTGTTAATGGGAGTACTTATTTTCCTTAACTCTTTCCTTTGCGGTGGATCTATCCTAGTTTGTCTTCTTTTTTTGACTTATATTTGAACTTCTTAATAACTGATGCATTAAAATATTAATTATTGATGGGTACTAACTTGATGATTTGGCCTGTTTTAACTTTTAAACTTTATAAACCTTTAGTCGAAATTTTAACTATTCTCTGTCTTCATTGTGCAGTCTAATTTGCTTCCCGTTATTTAAATGTGCTGATTTTTTTGTCCAGCCTCTGTTGAGAACTTCGATGCTTCAGACAGGGCTTTATCGGTTTAGAAATTTGCACAAAGAAAAGCGATAACAAAGCTCTTTAAATCTGATCGCAGGCACAAACCTGCACTGACTTATATTTGTTATATCTTTAATTGATTTTGTATTCATTCTGTGTTTTTGTATATGTCTTACAGGTTATTTCTCATGATTGCATTCTTACTGTGTCTCTGTTTCCATATCCGTCTCTTCCTCCATGTTTCCCCCTTCTCTGCCTCTTGTGCTATGGCTCACAGGCTAATGATACAAAATAAGTCCCTGTCCACGAAAACGAGCGCCAGTGCCCACCACCTGTAATTCCCAGCTCAAATTAGGCACTGCACTATGTGGTGGATTACAATCTCATTGCAGCAGATGGAACGGTTAATAAAAATCATACCAAATATTATAATGATATTTGCCTTTGACCATGCTTATTTCTCCAGTTTAACAATCATCCCATGTTTAATCTCAAAATGAACTCTGGTCCACTTCACCCTTTATATTATGTGATTGAGGCATAAATACATCTCTTTCCCTACCTTTCATTTCTTGTACATGTTACAGCACATTATGGTACCAGCTCCCAAACATACCTGGCAATCGAATGGAGTTCCATTTAATGGAGACATTCAAATGACATTTTTGAACTTTGATATCTTATCTTCTGAAATGATCTAGTTGGTGAAGCACCTATTCTACGCTTCCCTAAATTCAAATAACACAAAACTTACTCGGAAAGCTTCCAACCAGTATAGCATGACCAAGAATATGCACCATTTTCCCAGATCTGCCTAGTGGTTTTACCAGTTCAGCAGCCCAAACTCTGTAGAAATAAGACGACCAGTAAAGTTAAGTGAGATCTGGTCTGCTGGACTTTGCCGCAGCCTTTCATAAACATCACTAGCAAAACAAATGTGAGTAAGAAAGTCAGGAGGATTGAAGCTTCCTGCGTAGCGCACTTCTCTGATTGTGTATAACTAGATTGTGCTGAAAATAATGGCCTGCAGAAATATCGTATCCACTACAGCGCTTACCATTACATTAGTTGAATAAGTATATATTTACCATTCGTTGCGCCACATCTACTTACCTTGAAAATGTAGCAGGTAGTCATTTTAGTAGGTGAAATTTTTGAGCACGAAATAATGATAGATCTCTTCAGGAGGGGGAGATGAGGGTGGTTCAAGCAGGGACTGGATTGAGCTCTTTGCTTGCCTTCCTTTCCACCTTGACTGCAATTAGTATATGACATGGGACAGCAATGGTAACTGACAAGCAAACGTTGTCACGGGGAAAGAGGTGACTAATCAGAGATAGGCTGCATTGCCTCCCTAAGCCTCCTTAAGGCCCACATGCTAATAAATAGCAGTGACCCAGGCTTCATTTAACTAATGGCACCAACCAAGGTAGGGCATTAATATTGGAACTCAAACCGCTGAAACCACTCCTATTTCTGACCTTTCCAAGATTTTCTATGCAAATTAAATATGACATGCAAGATAACGTTACTGACTTAGTGCCCCAGGTACAAAATACTGGCCGGAAATCAAATCTGACATGCAAAAAAATGCTACTGACATAGGGTCAGATGTACTAAATACAGGTCGGAAATAAAATATGACATGTAAGAAAATGTTACTGAATGTACTAACCACTGGTCGAAATTTGCGTCCAGCCTTTTTGTGACCAGTGAGGTATTTTGTGAACCAACCTATATTTAGAGCCACTAGAATTATGCAGCAGGGAAGGACCAAATTATGCAGCAGGGTTCAGAAGATTATGCTGCACAAAAAGGCAAATTATGCAGCTTAATGTGGCACATTTTGTGCTAGTATTACCTCATTATTTTGTCATTTTAAAACTTGTTAACACTACCTGGCCATTTGTTGCCCCTCAATGGTACCGGTTTAACACCAAGATATAGCAACAAGCAAGAGAAAGAAGACCAGTCAACCTTTGGAAAGGGCCTTCCACTGCGCTGCAACAAGTGTTGCTGCATTTCTAATATGTTTTGAACAGTTTTCTAGAAACAAAACATTTTTTGTTAAAATCTACAGATTATGCGGCAGATGGCAGATTATGTTGCAAATGTGTTGAATCAGTGATTACACGACATACGCCTTGGCCACACAATCACATAATTCCATTGGTCCTGCCTATATTCTAATAGGTTGGTACGCCAAATATCGAATCGTAGTGGGTCATAATTTGACCTACCTGATGAGTACTAAAGATGTAGGCTGGTAATTGTGACCCACTAGGATTCACTGCCATCACAGGCATGGTCGCCTGCTGGGTTCAGAAGACCACCATGTTTTTTGATTGCTTTTAAACAAACATTTCTTTTTAAATCCAGCCTGGTTTCCTTGTAGGAAAACGGACTGCATAAAAAAAAAAAAAAGTGTAACAAACATTTTTTAGGACTAGGCAGTATTCCCCTAGTATGAAAAAAATGTTCTGGTCAACACTCACAAAGTTAAACTGGCGGTCCCTTGTGGACACTGTCCTGTTTGTGAATGGCTTACCACTATTTCTCAGTAGTGAAAAACAATTTGAATGCTAAATATTATTGCAACCCATTCTAAAGCACTATTTTGAAGGGACACCCTAAACACGTCCCTCCCAAGTACGGATGTAGTCTTTATTCGCAAACCAAAATTGCAATTCAATAATGTGTTATCGAATCACAATTTGGGCTTGGTACATAAAAGAATACCATTTTGAGGTTGCAAATGGTCTGATTTTGAGAATTGGATCCTTTACGACTGCAAAAACAATTAATCAAATATGGGCCTGATTTAGAGTTTGTCGGACGGATAATTCAACACAAACATGACAGATATCCCATCAGTGCGAAATCAAGAGAGAGAGAGAGGACCAGATAGCTAGTCCTTATCCCCGGGGTAATATGTTAATTAATCAAAAAGAGACTAGCTCATGTATATTAGGTTACAAAAAATAAGAAAAGACTCAATTATGTTTCGTCATCGGTTGGGAACACCTGGTGAGTGTGTTCATAAAGCCCTCACCCACCAACCTAGTTGGTGGCATGCTTCATCATCGGGCCCACCCAGTGACACCTAGCGTGCCCCGGGTGTGCTTCGACGCCTGATTACAGCGGAGCTGGTATGTTGCTGAGTGTGCAGTGAAGATAGTAAAGAAAGTGATGTTTAAAACGGCTTGGCGGGGGTCCCAGTACCCGAGGGTAGGATTAGACTTTAATACCTGGGCCTCCGTCAGCGGTTAAAAAATAAGGCTGGAGGATGTTAGAGGCGAGTTACGACCTCCCACATCCAATGGGTCAACATGTTTCAGCCAGTGCCTTATGTCTATGCTGGCTTTCTTCAGGACCTAAATAAAAAGGGTGAGTGTAAGTAAACTAGAGGGTGTGTGATACAGACTATGTGTCTACACGCCCTAAAGTGTTTATCTACGTGTGAGAGGGGGGATTCCCTTCTCAAGACTGATGGAGCGAGATAGAAAACAAAATTTTGTTTAAACTCGCGAAGTCACATTTCCATAACATGAATAAAAATATTAATGATTTGTGAAATGTCGTGCTAATACAACTTAGATTAAACTTTACACGTGGGGGGACTAACATGTGTGCTCATAAACGTGCATAATTGTTGCATCTTTTTGTTCGTACAAAATAATAAAATAATTTATTGTTTTCGTTTTTGTCATTACTAATTGCTGCAAACTTAAAATAAGCATGTGCTTGTTTTGCTTTTCCTTATCTGTGTGATGTCATTTCTACTATTCTAGGTGCATATGGGTCTCATGGAATAACGGAGACTGGTAGATATAAACGCTGCTTTATTTGTTTGCAATGGCTAGGTAACATTTTGATTAATCGGGTGGGTTAATTAATTAGTGAACCAAGGGGTGGATACAGATTCTACATTATTTCTTACATTAATACTTTTCTTGTGTTTGTTTTATATTAGAAATCATAAGTTGCCTGCTTTTGGGCCTAGTCACTCGAGCCGCAGAAAAGAGCTGACATATAATTCTGCAGAAAGTCACGAGACGCCCATTCTGAAATAAAGCGTTTGTCAAAAGCTGCGTTCACAAAGCAAAAACTAATGCTGTCATCATTCTGTCGGACATGGCCAAGGTCGAAAGTGAACATTTTGTCAATCCTTAACTTGGCATCCGCGGAAGTATAATGAAAGTCAATGGACGCTGCGAGAATGACTTAATACATTTGTTGCAATATGAGGAAGCTTCTGGCTTCACGTGGAAGGAACAATGGTCTCTATGAAATATGATTTAGTGGAACTTTTTGAAAACTGGGTGACATGTCACTTGTCACTCTCAGCCAATGGGACGTCGAAGATTTCTGAAAACTTTCCTTTGCGTAGTTTAGTTAGCGTAGAAAGGTATAAAAAGTCATGCCCTTAGGGATGGGCTGGCTGCTGCTTTCTGACTTTCCGATGAGGGTGATGTGCTGTTGGACTTTGCGTGGAGCACGTAAGAATCCTCAAAGAACTTTACTTTAATTTCTATCTATTTAGCTCAGTTAGGGAATTAGATTTTAGAAATGCTAAACTTTAAATATTCACTTTGATTTTGATTCACTTGCTTAAATTGTATTTTTCTCATATTTCTTTACAATCATGTTTGCTCTATTGCAAATAAAATTCATTTATAAAACTATCAACTTATATACCATAATTTAGTAAATAAAATCTTACTTTTGACAAACAAGCTGGTCTTGGTTATTCAGAAGTGTAGGTTACTATTAGCTAGATCACGTCGCCAATGGTGGTCATTTAAATGGTATAGTTTTATTATAATGACTACATTCTTTCAGCAGATGTATAAATATGTATATAGTTGTAGATAATGTGTATATAGATTTAATTTGACCACCTGATTCAGTAGGCCCAAAATATGTCAGGTTTATAAATGGGTCCATATTTAGTATAGAATTTTGTTTATAGGTTATGAAGTTGGATAGCGTAGTTTATGATATATTTTCTATAGGCCGCTGGATCAATTCTCTGGTAGCAGAGGATGGTTGCTAAGGGTAACCAAGGTAATATGTTGGTTGCTAAGGGTTACTAAAGCGTTATGGTATGGAAATAGGATCGATGTTTTAACACATGTTAAGTTCGTTTTTCGTGCTATCTGTAAGCTATACCGGTATAGATTGTGTGGCGAGAAATTAGTCACGCAAGCCATCTGTTCTGTTTGTAGTGATATCGCCGAGTATCACAAGAGGTATCGCCGTGTACCATAGTGTTGTCGCCGAGCAGCACAGTTTTAGGGCTAGGTCTGAATCTTGTATAGTAAGGATTTTCTAAGAAATTAGAGCAGCATGAGAATAGGGACAAAGCGCCTTCCATAAAACTCACTGTGATAAAAGTATTAGTTATATCCGAGCTTGAGTGAAGGGTAAATTAGCGTCGGTACATGATTATCTATAAACAGGTTAGAGTCCTGTACGGGTACATGTTTCATATCTATAAACAGGTGAGAGCCCTGTACGGATAACGCCGTTATTTTGCTAACGGTGCATGATTTCTATAAACAGGTGAGAGTCCTGTACGGATTTCATGTATGCTTGAAATTAGGGAAATTTCAGTGTGAAAGTGCGAATTTGAATTGTATTTTATGTTCAAGTGGAACTCTTAGAACTTTCACTTCGCGGTGGGTTCAGAGCAAAGCGAGTTCATAATTATACGTGTTAGAAGGGTGGGGTAAGGTTACTCTACTGACAATTGAATATTATCCTTAGTGTGAATAGCGCCGTCTATTCCGAAGTGTGGATACTTGAATGTATGTAAACTATCCTAAATAGTGAAACGAACAGATGTTGTCTTTATAGTCATTGTTAAGAATTAATTTACACTGAAAAGTGTTCTTAAAATGGCGTTGTGAAAAGATTTTGTGAAGGAGGGGTAAGCGCCAGGAGTGAGAAACGAGAAACCGCAGCTGCTGTGTACGTCACAGAGCCGCGCTGGGATTGGGTGACCTACGTCACAAGCTATATTCTGATTGGCTCTTGAGTCTCTGACGGCCTGTGAGCTGATTGGTCCTTCGGAAAATCTCTAAATTTATTGGTTAAGCAGAAAAGTGACGTAGCTCGACTGTCATTGGCTTGTTGGTGTGTTTCGCGCACGGATTGGTTGTTTTGCGGAACATCCCGGAAATATTTTACGAACGATTTTGTGAATTAGATTTAACTCTTAAAAATGAGTTATCATTTTAAACATGTTGAGAAAAAGTCAACATTATTTCAGAAATTCAAGAATTTATTTTCACCTGATAAGAAAATCGAAACGCGAGGTGGTAAACTACTTCATAAGTATAAAACACCTGCAGCGTACATGGAAGGTGAATATGGATATCATACTGTCTTATGGTTTGACAGTTGGAAACGTTATACTAAAAACGACGGTGTTTTAACTTGGCCTGATGAAGGTTCATTTAATGTAAGAGTCTTAAGAAACTTACGAGAGAAAATGAATGCTCTTGTTCCAAAACCGAGACCAACTCAATTTGAAGCTTTAGTTGAGTGGGAAGACGAGATGTATCAGTTACAAAGAGAAGCTAGGGGAATTAAAAGACCTTCTAAAAATCCATCTTGGAAAAGAGAAACTCATGAAGATAGATTGAGAATGTGGAGACAGGGAAACATGAGTGAAGGATTGTATTTAATTCATGAAATGGTAATGGGTACTCCTACAGGGAAATCTATGGAAAGTGAATCTGAGGATGCAGTTATGGAAGAAATATATACAACTGCTAGAAAGAATCAGCCTAATCAGCCTTTGAGACCTCCTAGATCATGGTCTACTCCGGTGGTTTCTACTGAAACTTCACCGAGTGCACCTCCAATTAGTGAAGCTCCTAAACTTTATCCAAATAATTGTGAAATCCATGAAACTCCTAGAAGACCAGAATTCGAGAATGCTCGAAATGAAGGTAGACATTTTTCAATGACTCCAAGAGCAAGGGAACCTCCAAAAGATTATACAAGAGAGACAAGAAATGTTGAAGATGTTGATTATAATGAATATATAAGATCAAAGGAAGAACTAATAAAAAGAATGACAAAAGGCATGGAAGCTGTGACAGTTCCAGTAACAATTGGTCCTGTTCAGCCTGTATTTGACCAAAGGGAAACAAGCAAAACTGGATTAACTATTCCTTTAAATACAGAAATTCAAAAGGCTGCTGAAAAATTTTATTCAGATTTATCTGAAATAAACACTTCTAAATCAAGAATGCCTGATTTAACCTTTAATGAGGATTTATCTCCAAAAACACCAATGGGTGCTATATCAGATATAGGGAGTCCTGAAGTCAGGGTAACCACACCAAAACTAGATGTGGCCAAATTAAAAGCGAATATCGAAGAATTAATAATTGGAACAATTGGTCCAGATAGTTTAAATTACTATCGGGATGATGAACTACTGTTCATTTGCAAAAGCATTCAGTGGAAAACGAAAAATAAATATGATCAACTAGAGGACCTAGCAGCAGAACTTGAAATTGATGTGAGTAAACAAAAGAATTTTGCAAAGCATTACAGATTAGACTTTTCAGAAAGCGACATTGAGAGTTTGAACTCAATGGGAAGAATAGTTCATATTAAAGATTTGATTGTCTATATCAAAAAGCTAGGAGAACTGAATAAATGGAGAGTAAAATGGACGAAAAAGAAGGAAGATGAAAGATTGGATAAATTGTCAAAACAATTTCCAATGAGAGAAGTTGCAGGTGGAGGATATGTTCATATCCCGTGGTCGAGACAGGACATTCTGTTATTCACAAATGACTTTCCAAAATTGAGGGAAAAACCAGTTGAGTGGTACAGGCAAGTTGATAGATTCATCAAAGTGTCAAAAGTTCTGTGGATTGATTTAGATGGATTTTTTGATATTGTTGTTCCATCTGATCTTTGGACAGAATGCAAAATATCGATTAGTTGGCCAAAAACAGAACCTGAGCGAATTAAAGAAACAGGTGCTCCTAATCCACTTGTAATGGATTTTTATGAAAAAGTAATTGTTTGGATGAAAAACAAAATTCCACCCAAAGAAGTCGATTGGGTTAAAATAGAAAGAACAGAACAGGAAACAAAAGAATCAGTTCATTCTTTTTATGAAAGACTACTGTTAATCTTTAAACAATACAGTGGTTATGAAAAATTAGATGAAAAAGACATGAGTCATTTTGTCTATAGATTTGTTTATGGACTAAAACCTGAAATTGGAGAAATGATCAGAACTAGTATTGTCGGATGGCAATCACTATCTGTAGATGATATTCTAAGAAAAGCAAAGTATTGTAGCGATGAAATAGAAGTAAAACAGAAGAAGCTGAAGGAGAAAGCCATGTGGGCTCAGGTAAAGGTGGCTGAACAACAGATTGCCAGCATGGGAAATAAGAACACTAATTTTGTTCAAACTGGAAATACAAACCAGATACAAGGAAAGTTTAAAGGTAATAATTTCCCAAAGAAATTTAGCCCAAAGATTGAGGAGCTGAAGCAAAGATTACCTTGTTTTAATTGTGGCGAAATTGGACATTGGAGGGACGAGTGTCCTCATCCTCCTAAAAACTTAAAGAATCCCTTATTGAATCCACAGATGCAGAATGGTGTTGACCTGCAGCGACAGCTACAGATGCAACAGGGGTTAAACGAATTTAATATTCAACGACAGTTACAGCAACAGCAACAACAACAGGTGAATAATCGTCAAGACCAATTGCCACAACCACCTTTTCCGAATTGTGGGGGAGTTCAAAAATATAATCCAAACGTGGGATTTCAGGGAAGTGAACAGGTAATAAAACCACAAAAACAGCAAAAGCAGCAAAGGGTTCAAATGCAAAATGCTTCACAACAATTCTTATTAGCGGAAAGTCAAGACAGTGATTCTGATGATTATTGTTGACGGTGCCCGAGAGAGGAGGAAGAGTGTGTTGTTGGAGCCACTCTTGAGGTTGACCAGTCTGGTCCTTTTGTAAACGGGAAAGTTAATGATGTAGACATCACTTTTCTAGTGGACACTGGTGCTACCCGTTCTACTGTTAGATCAGTGGAAATTAAAAACCTACCTCTCTCTGGGGATACCATCCAAGTTGTCGGAGTAAGTAATCAGCAAATTAAAACTGACTTAACTGATCCAGTACCAGTTGAAATTGGAAATTACAGAGACAAACACAGATTTGTGGTTTGTAATAGTAGTCCAGTGAATCTATTAGGTAGAGACATCCTATGTAAAATGAATTGTAGAATATATTGTTCTCCTGATGGAGTTGAGTTACAAACAATGGAGGAAGATGGTTTATACAGAATGACAATGATGATGATAGAAGCAGAAGAAACAAAATTGTTTCCTGCATTTGAAGAAAAAGATCTACCTGAAGAACTCAAAGAAACAGTGAAATCTGAAATATGGGATTTTAGTGGAAATGAGATGGGTCTGATGAAAAACGTAGATCCAGTAAAGATTACATTGAAACAGGGAATAGAATTTCCAAACACTCCACAATATAAAATGAAAACAGAAACAATTGAAGGTATTACACCTATAATTGAAAAATTAATCAAGCAAGGTGTATTAAAAGAAATGAAGAGTAGCTCTTGTAATTCACCAATCATGGGAGTTAAAAAGTCTAACGGAACATTTAGAATCGTACAAGATTTGAGAAAGGTTAATCAAATTGTCGTTCCATGTTGTCCTGTAGTTCCAAATCCAGCAGTAATTCTATTTCAGATTCCACATGATGCTGAATGGTATACAGTCATCGACCTTTGCAATGCATTCTTTACTGTTCCCTTACATCCAGACAGTTATGAAATATTTGCTTTCAGATTCCAAGGTAAGACCCTCGGATGGTCAAGAATCCCACAGGGCTATACAGAAAGTCCTTCAATCTTTAACGAACTGTTAAAAAGATCATTAGAAGACCTAGACTTACCTGGTAGGTCTACATTAGTGCAGTATATTGATGATTTGTTAATAGCTGCAAAGACAAGAGAAAATTGTGTAACAGACACAATAATCCTGTTAAACCGCCTTGCAGAAGAAGGACATAAAGTGTCCCCAGCAAAACTACAGTTTTGCAAACAAGAAGTAAAATATCTTGGTCACAGAATTGCAAAGGGAAAAAGACAAGTAACAATAGAGAGAATAAAAATGATTCAAGCAATGTTACCACCAAGAACACAAAGACAGGTAAGAATGTTCTTGGGAATGGTAGGTTACTGTCGACAATGGATAAGTGGATTTTCAGTAATTGCAAAACCACTACAAAGACTGACAAAGTCAGATATAAAAGATCCAATTATTCTCAACGATGCTGAGATGGAATCTTTTGAAAACCTGAAAAAGAGCTTATGCCAAGCTCCTGCTTTAGGTATGCCAAATTATGAGAAAGATTTTGAACTGTATTGCAGCGAGAGAGAAGGATGTGCATTATCTGTGTTAATTCAGAGACATGGAAATTTAAAGAAACCTATTGCATACTTCTCTGCAGTTCTTGATCCAATTGCAAAAGCATTACCAGGTTGTTTGAAAGCAGTTGCAGCTACAAGTATCAGCCTTGAACAAAGTGAAGGAATCATTATGGGATTTCCTGTGAAAGTTTTTGTGCCTCATTCAGTTGAAATATTACTGACAAGAGGTAAGACTCAACATTTAACAAGTAGCAGATTGACAAAGTATGAGAAAATCATTCTGGGAGCAGATAATGTTTCGATTTCAAGATGTTTGAATCTGAATCCTTCTACATTACTGCCTGATTCTGAAATTGTTGATGACATTGAAACAGAACATGAATGTTTAGATGTCATGGAATTCTGCACTAAACCAAGAAAAGACATCAAAGACAGACCTTTGTCTGAATCGGATTTTGTCTACTTTGTAGATGGCTCATGCTTAAGATCCGAAGGAGGTGTCTTGAAAGCTTCATACTCAGTTTGTACAGTCGTAGATGTTGAAGAAGCATCATGTCTTGAAGGAGTTCGTTCAGCACAAGTGGCTGAATTGATTGCTTTAATTCGTGCATGTGAAATATCAAAGGATATAAGAGTTACCATCATTACTGATAGTCAGTATGGGTACGGAGTTGTGCATGATTATGGACAACTCTGGTCACAGAGAGGATACATGACATCAACAGGATCACCAATTAAAAATGCAGTTTTCATTAGAAGATTAATTGAAGCAATACAATTGCCAAAGGAAATTGCCATTGTCAAATGTGCAGCACACACTAGAGGAACTGATTATATTTCTAAAGGAAATGCCTTCGCAGATGAAACAGCAAAGTACTGCGCAAGGAAAAATTATTCATACAATCGGGAGAGGAGTAAAGAAACTGATTCAAATTCATTAATGCTAACAACTGTTGTAGAAACATGGCATGAGATTAGAGATTTGCAAAATGAAGCAGAAGATGATGAAAAAGACTTATGGTTAAGATCAGATTGTAGACCACGTGAAGAAGATGGAGTGTGGGTTTACAAAGATGGCAGAGTAGTCTTACCAAATTGTTTGATTGCTGATATGGCCAGATTATATCATGGTCCAGCACATCTAGGAAGAGATTCTATGGTCAGACTTTTCAGAGAAACATGGTTCAATACCAAGTTTAGAACTATTGCTGAATCTTTTTGTCAAAGGTGTTTATCATGCCAACAAATGAATCCAAACAGAAAATCAGTGGTGGGGACAGGAATAATTGGTCGAGAAGGTGGTCCCTTTACCAGGTTACAAATGGATTTCATTGAAATGCCCTTACACAATTGTTTGAAATATGTACTTGTAATTGTATGCTTATTTTCACGATGGGTAGAAGCTTTTCCTACACGACACTGTGATTCAATTACAGTAGCAAAACTAATGCTCAGAGAAATCATCCCAAGGTACGGTTTTCCAGTCACTATTGAGAGTGATGGAGGAAGCCATTTTGATAACAAACTGATGAAATTAATTTGTGAAGCTTTGAGCATTGAGCAGAAAATACACTGTGCATACAGACCAGAGGCATCAGGTGTAGTTGAACAAATAAATGGGACAATTAAAAACAGAATTGGAAAAATGTGTCTTGAAACAGGCATAAAGTGGACTGATGCTCTTCCACTTGTTTTGATGTCATTAAGAAGTACACCAGATAAAAAGACAGGTTTGAGTCCTCATGAAATTTTAATGGGAAGAGTTATGAGGCAAGCTTTTGTACCTGTAGGTAAACTATTGAGCATAAATGACAGTGCAATTTTGGATTACTGTAAAAGGTTATCTGATATGGTAACTTCTGTGTCTAATCGCAGAAAATACACTGTGCATACAGACCAGAGGCATCAGGTGTAGTTGAACAAATAAATGGGACAATTAAAAACAGAATTGGAAAAATGTGTCTTGAAACAGGCATAAAGTGGACTGATGTTCTTCCACTTGTTTTGATGTCATTAAGAAGTACACCAGATAAAAAGACAGGTTTGAGTCCTCATGAAATTTTAATGGGAAGAGTTATGAGGCAAGCTTTTGTACCTGTAGGTAAACTATTGAGCATAAATGACAGTGCAATTTTGGATTACTGTAAAAGGTTATCTGATATGGTAACTTCTGTGTCTAATCAGGTGGGAACTGAAGCTCAATCAAATGAAAAAGTTTTGACTCATGATCTGAGACCTGGCGATTGGGTCAGAACGAAAGTACATCGGAGAAGGAATTGTCTAGCTCCTAGATGGCAGAAACCTAGGCAGATAATCTTGATCACTACTAATGCTGTAAAGTGCAGAGGATTGAAACGTTGGATACATCCTAGTCATACTATTCCAGTACCAACTCCTGAAAGTTCTGATATTGAAAGTGATACCACAGATGATTCTGATTCTGAAGCAGAAGACAAAACAGAAGGTGAAGTAATTCCAGATTCTGAAGATCGACAAGAAAGTCGACATCTGGAAACTGTGCCAGTGAATGGAAATCTGACAAGAAAAGACTTGGAAATAATTGAAATAGATTCTGAAGGTGAAGAGAATCTGTTAAAAGGAAAGATAACTGAGGATTCGGTTGTCTCTATTGAAGACAAAGAAACTGAACCAAAAGAAGTTTCAGACCAGGAGAGTATCGAAAGGCAGAGAACAAACTCTGAAGTAAGGAACAAAAATCCGAAATCTGGGAAGTTGGAGGTAATTGAGGAAGAGGAGGAGAACGAATTACCGAGTACCAGTGATGGAAGACAAAGTGAAGTTCCTGAAGGAGTGAAATTGCCGAATAGAGAAGTTCCTGAGTCAATTGAAATTTCAGACTACGAAACTGAAGAAAGTGACGTGGAAGGTGAAAGTGAAAACAGAAAGAAAAGGATTTGGAAGTCAGAATCAAATAATTCTGAACCAAAAAAGAAGTACGTGAGAAAAGCAGACTACTGGCCAGGTGGAAGATTGAGAGTCAGATTGATCAAAAAGCCAATAGAACAAGTTGAAGAAATCAGTAGTCAAAAGAGTCCTGGAAAAGAAGTTGGAGTTGGAAGGAAAATCGAAGTGATATCGAGAAAAGGGAAGAGAATAATAAGACCAAACCAAAAATACAAGTCTCCTGAGTGGACTTACTTAGTAATTCCACCTGTTATTGACATATATGATAGTAGTGAAGAAGAAAACGAAATCCAAGAAATTAGTGACAATGATTAAAGTACAGAATTATTAAATTGGCAAAAGGCTGAAGAAAAATTGTCAGTTGACACAAGGTCGAAGAAAAACTGTTTAATTGAAGAAAACTTATGTATGACATAAGGTCGAAGAAATCTTGTTTAGGGTTATAAAAGAAAAATATATTTTAAAAGGGGGGTGTATATAAATTTTAAAATTTATTTTTATTTTTATTTTTGAGACTAAAACTAACCAAAAATGCCTTATGTTAAGGAGAGCACTTCAAAGTGTTCTGTTTTTAAAAGATGCTGTAAGATGACTCTGGTATGTCTGCTCATTTTAGTTCTGCTCTGGTTGGTATTAGCTGTGATTATCCCTTTAGAAATGAATAGAGAATTACACAAAGTTAACATAACAAGCAAAGCTCTGGTTAGCCAAACTAAACATAGTGCGTCTGCAAAAGTTATTGATCATCAGGCTAACATTCATCAAGATAAATCAATAGGTGATTTTTCAAGTAATACATTCACAAAGCTATTGAGTGAATATGTTAAAGTAATGGATGCAAAAGACTGCTATGTCTGTGTTAAATTACCTGCTTCTGTTTCTGAGGGAGTAACATATAACATGCTTCCTCTCACTTATGCTGTAACATGTAGTGTATTAACTAGTTTATTTTATCAAACTGGACGTTTAGAATATTACTATTCAAATTATGATGAGATTTTTGCTAATATTAAGATTGATAACGCTTTAAATAAGCATAAGAAAGCAAAACAAATGAAAGAATTTTTCATTGTTAATAATGAACTCACTTACGAGTATGCTTACAAGAATAATCTAACATGTAAATTAAGTGCTGAAGGAAAGAAATTTTTGAATATGGTTGAGGAGAGAAGAGCAATTTATAAGAGAAATGAATTAGTCAAGCAGACTAAGTCAGCCTTCTGGCAAAAAGAGGATGAGAGATTAAATGGCAAAATGCTTGAAAATATTGCAATTCACATAGACAAACCAGTTAGTGGAAAACTTTGCATTAGAAGAGATAATACACTTTTTGATAATTATTTTGTAGGTGCAAGTAACTGTGAAGATACTTATCAGATTATGGGAGGTTGGGGATTCAAAGGTGGAAAAGATCCTATCTTTCCTGGGATTTATTTTGTTTGTGGTGACAAAGCCTATTACAACCTTCCAGACCATTGGTATGGAACTTGTTATGTGGGAATTGTTTTTCCTAAAGTGTTTCATGTTGATAGAGATTCAGAAGGATTGTTTAAAATTCATAATTATGTAAATAGAGCTAAAAGAGAAACTTTTACTGAAGTTTTGGGAGATATTTTTCAAGCTGTAATACCTTTTGTTGGTATAACCTTAAATGCAGGGAGAATCAGAAAATTGTCCACTATAGTTGATAGATTATCAACTGACACAGCTGATGGATTTCAATTAGTGAATGTTGAAGTTATTGCAATTAGATCTATGGTAATTCAAGACCGCCTTGCTTTAGACATACTCCTAGCAAAAGAGGGAGGAGTCTGTGGCATTTTACATGTTCAACATTGCTGTACATATATACCTGATGAAAGTAAGAATATTGAAATGTATATTAAGAATATTACACAAATGCATTCAGAGATAATTCCTTTAGAAGAAGAAGATTTTACAGGGAAACTTTCAAAAAGGTTTCAAGCAATTAAAAACTGGTTTCATAATATCGGAAGTTCAATTCTTGGCAAGATTCTGGCACCTTTGATTATAATAGTATTCATTTTTATTTTGACCAAATTAGGTTGTTTGTTACATAAAAGAAAGAAACAGTTGAAAGAAAAGAAAAGAATCTATAAACTCAGAAAAGAAGAAGAAAGGGAGATCGAATTACAGGAGTTACATAGAGAGCGTCATGTTAATTGCAAAGATTATGCAGAAACAGACTTTTAGGTTTACTGATACAAATGAATTTTAATCGATTTCTTAAAAATTTAATTTACCAAATTTTTGAGTGCTGGTGTGGTGATTTGTTAATCACCAGATGAGGGAGTTGATGGAGCGAGATAGAAAACAAAATTTTGTTTAAACTCGCGAAGTCACATTTCCATAACATGAATAAAAATATTAATGATTTGTGAAATGTCGTGCTAATACAACTTAGATTAAACTTTACACGTGGGGGGACTAACATGTGTGCTCATAAACGTGCATAATTGTTGCATCTTTTTGTTCGTACAAAATAATAAAATAATTTATTGTTTTCGTTTTTGTCATTACTAATTGCTGCAAACTTAAAATAAGCATGTGCTTGTTTTGCTTTTCCTTATCTGTGTGATGTCATTTCTACTATTCTAGGTGCATATGGGTCTCATGGAATAACGGAGACTGGTAGATATAAACGCTGCTTTATTTGTTTGCAATGGCTAGGTAACATTTTGATTAATCGGGTGGGTTAATTAATTAGTGAACCAAGGGGTGGATACAGAATCTACATTATTTCTTACATTAATACTTTTCTTGTGTTTGTTTTATATTAGAAATCATAAGTTGCCTGCTTTTGGGCCTAGTCACTCGAGCCGCAGAAAAGAGCTGACATATAATTCTGCAGAAAGTCACGAGACGCCCATTCTGAAATAAAGCGTTTGTCAAAAGCTGCGTTCACAAAGCAAAAACTAATGCTGTCATCATTCTGTCGGACATGGCCAAGGTCGAAAGTGAACATTTTGTCAATCCTTAACTTGGCATCCGCGGAAGTATAATGAAAGTCAATGGACGCTGCGAGAATGACTTAATACATTTGTTGCAATATGAGGAAGCTTCTGGCTTCACGTGGAAGGAACAATGGTCTCTATGAAATATGATTTAGTGGAACTTTTTGAAAACTGGGTGACATGTCACTTGTCACTCTCAGCCAATGGGACGTCGAAGATTTCTGAAAACTTTCCTTTGCGTAGTTTAGTTAGCGTAGAAAGGTATAAAAAGTCATGCCCTTAGGGATGGGCTGGCTGCTGCTTTCTGACTTTCCGATGAGGGTGATGTGCTGTTGGACTTTGCGTGGAGCACGTAAGAATCCTCAAAGAACTTTACTTTAATTTCTATCTATTTAGCTCAGTTAGGGAATTAGATTTTAGAAATGCTAAACTTTAAATATTCACTTTGATTTTGATTCACTTGCTTAAATTGTATTTTTCTCATATTTCTTTACAATCATGTTTGCTCTATTGCAAATAAAATTCATTTATAAAACTATCAACTTATATACCATAATTTAGTAAATAAAATCTTACTTTTGACAAACAAGCTGGTCTTGGTTATTCAGAAGTGTAGGTTACTATTAGCTAGATCACGTCGCCAATGGTGGTCATTTAAATGGTATAGTTTTATTATAATGACTACATTCTTTCAGCAGATGTATAAATATGTATATAGTTGTAGATAATGTGTATATAGATTTAATTTGACCACCTGATTCAGTAGGCCCAAAATATGTCAGGTTTATAAATGGGTCCATATTTAGTATAGAATTTTGTTTATAGGTTATGAAGTTGGATAGCGTAGTTTATGATATATTTTCTATAGGCCGCTGGATCAAGACCACGCTAGTTTTTGCTCAGTCTGACCTCATGGTTGAGAGGTGGCAAGGGCTTGACCAGCTTTACTGGACCGAGCCTTCTTTGGACCTGTAGTGCCTCCTTCGCATACCGCTGTAATCAGGCGTCTTATTTTTTAACTGCTGACGGAGGCCCAGGTATTAAAGTCTAATCCTACCCTCGGGTACTGGGACCCCCGCCAAGCCGTTTTAAACATCACTTTCTTTACTATCTTCACTGCACACTCAGCAACATACCAGCTCCGCTGTAATCAGGCGTCAAAGCACACCCGGGGCACGCTAGGTGTCACTGGGTGGGCCCGATGATGAAGCATGCCACCAACTAGGTTGGTGGGTGAGGGCTTTATGAACACACTCACCAGGTGTTCCCAACCGATGACGAAACATACTTGAGTCTTTTCTTATTTTTTGTAACCTAATATACATGAGCTAGTCTCTTTTTGATTAATTAAGATATCCCATCAGGCCTTTTAAAAGTCTCATAGGCTATATATAACACACTTGTGAAAAGACAGTCAGGATATCTGCCATATTTGTGACTGAGTAACTCGTCCTCCAACTCTAAATCAGAATTAAAGTCTACTCTCTTGCTGTCATGAGGAAATTTGCGCCAAGTATTCATATCCCCAAACCACACACCAAATCCTATTTCATTATTGCTGAGGACATAACGCAAGTAAAATGGGGTAAATAAAGATGCCAATTCCATATTCAGAGGCTCAGCATTCACTCTTTATGTTCAATTCATTTACATAATGCTCGCACCGTAAATATTAACCTAGGGCATATTTTCATTGTTGTTGCGTCGCTCTTGTGCCACTCAAGGTGGAGCAAGGGTGATGCATCAACAAAGTCAGATGTATTGATCCACACAAGGCCACCTGGGAAGATACACGCCAACCGACTAATCCGGTTCCCTAGGCTCTGACGGACTACATCACGGTCGTCGGGATTGCGCGCTCCACTGTGAGCGTTCCACTGCCGGTTACTATTTCTACCTTCCT
Source organism: Lissotriton helveticus (assembly GCF_964261635.1). Taxonomy (NCBI): domain Eukaryota; kingdom Metazoa; phylum Chordata; class Amphibia; order Caudata; family Salamandridae; genus Lissotriton; species Lissotriton helveticus. The sequence goes on along the minus strand of NC_136059.1, from coordinate 1,696,649,136 downwards.
AACTGCCGGTTACGAGAGGTTTCACTGGCAATTAGAGGCTAATTACTGTTAAGGCTTTCATTGAAATGTCCTGATGATGGTCCCCATGATTTACTAGGGGGTCCGAAACGCCGTCGACCTATTTAGCACCTATATACTAAACGTGATTACTATGTGATGTAAAGGTGCGATGTTTACAAATTCTGCACAACTGTATTAATGACAGAAACGTCCGTTTGCCTTAAAAAGCCCTTCTTCGCTCTGTATATTCACCCTTTGTACTCGTTCTGTTAGTGCTGGGCACAGGCTGTGTACCACACTGGTTGAACTGTGGAAGGTATTTCTTGTCTTGATGACTTGTATATTGAGTAAACTTTAAAGACCACTGTCCGGCTGGACATGTCACTCGCAATATAGATTGATTCTGTCTATGTTTATTTATTTTTCACGTATCGCTTGTATGCATGGGGCCATTGTTGCATGTACAAAGTATGTTCCCCGAGGTCCCTGCTGACTAATTTGGGGTCCCTTGTTGTTGTTAACTTAACCTTGTGTGGCCGGCATGGCTTGATAAATCTAGACTAATGCAACTCAGCGTAATCTCTGCGCTGCATTACTCTGCCCTGGGACAGCCTTCCATGGGTGAAGCATGAATTTTCAAATGCATCCACACATGGATTTTGGCCCATTTATAGATTTAACGAACACGAAGGGATCGCTTCTGGTCCCTATCAAGCTGCACAACCACATCTGTCACAAATGAGTCCAATAAATCAATTCTGTATTTGACTCTTCAATTAATCCATTTTTATTCCATATGCTTTTCTCCTTTTGCTTTCTTTTATCAATTCATTTTACTCATTTTTAAGTTTATTCAATGTAGTTCTTCAAAATCACAAGAGACTAAAATGTTTCCACATGTCACGATTTTATTTAAAAGAATACCCAATGCATTTCGGGATGTACCCTTCGTCAGGGGTGTCTAAAATACAAACAAATAAACAACCATCAACTCAGTGATATTACTTCCATTATACGAAATGAGCTGAAAACAAAATGTAATCCCTATTTAATAGATCTGAATAGTCCCTTTGTGTTCATTCTATGTCGCAGCGCAATTGGGCGGAGCGCGAAGCAAGCGAGCACGCCAACAGTGGCTTGAAACTCTGAGTAGATTAAATTGATCAGATTAAACATGGAATAAAAAGGTGTGCATCCCGCCACTACTAATATGCATTTATAGATTTACCATGACTGACAAACCTGTAAATGCTTCAAAATGCTACGCCTTCCAGATAGAGGCGCAACAAGGAGAAATATCTTTATTTCTCGTTATTGTTTCCTCTTTGTATGTGTGTTGCATTCTGCAGCACATAAAGAAGGAGGAAAAGGCTTCAAAGGATTGCTTTTGTGTGTGATGGTGTTCCTTCCTGCACAAAAACATTCCTGCTTATAACGCAGGCCCCCCAGGTGCAAGGGTGCCGGCGTGTGCGCTAAGCAGCATATTGTGCGCCAGCACAAGGAAAGGACAGGAATGCGTTGTATAATGTTAAATAGGGTGCATTCCTGGCTTGCTGCATTGTGCTGTGTGAAAGTTTGATAAATGTTCTCCATAGTGTCTATAACTTATGCAATGTCATACAGTCATTTTTCTCCATCAAAACTAGGATTTCAGTGCATTTAGAAACCAGCCATGTAGCGCCTTCAGGGATAAATGGCCGCCTGATGTTGTGTTTGATCCAAGTTCCTAGTGTTACTTTTTAAATCAGTAAAACCACAAAGGAGCATAATTCATATGACTGCAAACTCGCTTGACTTTATACTCCACAGCTCATTGTCTGAAGGATTTAAAAAAGGAGTTGTGCACAGTTTGCATGCAGGTGTAATTAGAAAAGAGGAGACGAGAAACACTATCAAGCAGAGAAAATATGTGCGGGGACAATTTGAATCAACGTGATGTGACATAGCCGGAGAGATTACTGACAGCCTCCTGTAATTCAGGCAGCAGAGGCCTGCGCCGACAGCGCTCAAGCGTGAAGCGTCGCTACCACAGGGCCTCTGACAATGGCAGAATATAAATCAAGGAAGAGCAAGCGGACAAGCTCCAGGTCGGAGAACAGATTTGACTCACGGCAGGAAATAAAACTGGAAATAAATTTTCCATGCCTTGGACTGCAAAGCACTGGACGATGAGCTGAAAACCGAAATGGCTGCATATTTAGCTCCCTCTATTGAAGGAGAAAACAGATGCAGGCGGCCAAGTGTGGCATGTTTTTTAGATCTGAAATTACTTTTCCATTAATTGCTCATTTCTTCTTTTTTTTTAATAAATAGATATGACCGATGAAAGTTAGAGAGCACGATACACATGCAGGTTGGGTAGAAGAAACTACTGGCAAATGAGCAATCAATCACATCAATCAATCATCACATCCTGCACTTGGTGGTAGACCGATGTTTGTGAAATGATCTAATATTTTACTCCTGGCGTGGATGCAAAGAATGTCTTTTTACATCTGTCTTGTGATGAAAGAGTTTTTGAATCCTGCATCTCAATTGGTTTTTGATTAAAAAAATAAAACGGGGGCGTGGCGAAGGCGGCGATGTGCTAGGACGTGTAACTGCGGAGCTCCGGTGCCCTGCTACCTGTTATAGCATTGCATTGGCGGAGTTTTGGGGCTGAACGGCATCCCGCCCCTTGGTGGGGATCCCTAGACGGTGGGGAATCCAGCAGATCGCAGGAAACGGCGCGGGGAGCAGCTGAGTGCGACTGCGCCCGCCATCTTGTCCTGCCAAGCTGAGGCGGACTCCCGTGCCCTACACCCGGCTGGACATTCCCTGTGAGCCTGGCTGTCGGCTGCCTGGGTGGCGGTGGGAGTGGGTCTGTGGCGGCATACCTGGGCGCAGCTGTCCGGGGGTCTGGACCGTGTTTGTGTGCCCCAGCGTCCCTGCCGACTTACAGTGGCCGCCATCTTACGCCCCTCGCCGGTGCAGACCCGGTGCAAGAGCACAGCCCGCCCTGCAGAGTGGAGCGGTCACGGACCTGGACTGTCTGGCGGGTCCGGATAATGCTGAGGAGGCGGTGAGCTGGGGTCCTAAGAGCTGCCCTATCTCCTGGGGCCGGCGGCGAAGGTTGGCGGCCGCCATCTTGCGTCCCTCTCTGGAGCCTGGGGCGCAGTGCCGGTCTTGTGATGGGTGCTGAGGCGGAGCCAAACGGCGGTCGTCAAGACCTCTTCTGGGGCGAGTGCGGCGGCGAGCGGCGGGGGTCGGGAGCGGACCCCCTGTGGAGTGGTGCAGAGCGGCTGGTGGAGGTCTTGGGCCTCGAAGTCCCCCGGGGGCACCCGGAGAGGCGCGACAGTTCTGTTGGTGTCCTGCCGGTGTTGTGGCTGCAGCGGTGAGGTCGAGCGGGGGCCTGCCCCGAGCGTGGACGCCTTGGCGGCAAGAGGAGCACGACAACTTGCACCTCCTGCGGCCTGGCGAGATCGGTGGGCCTGAGGGAAGCGGTGACCGGGGCCGCGGGGCCCAAGAGAGGTGGTGAGCTGTGCCTGCGGGGAGCGGATACTGGAAAGCACGGTGAGGAGGCGAGGTGGAGCATTGGGGGCTCCCTGGGAGAAGTCGCGATGCGGCACTGGGCCCCTGGCAGCTGATGTGGACCCTGCTTTGTCACTGGAACTGTCCTGCCTGAGACTTGCTGCCTAGCGGCGCTGCACCCTGATATCCCGGCTGGGTGCTCTTGCCCTGGGATCTTCTGCCGACAGGGAGGAGGTGGGGGCCCCTGGGGCGACTGGCGCAGGCTGGGCTCGGCTGCGGGGGGTGCTTGGCAGGACGGCGCTGTGGAGGACCGCCAGGGGGCTCTGAGTCCGGCCTTGAGCTTTGGGGCCGCCACGAAGCTTTGACAGGAGTGCCTCGGGAGTTGGGAGCGGTGTGGTGAGGGCGCGACGGTAGAGCGCTACCTGGAGAGACTCGGCGAACCCCTGTCTTGATCCCTGCACTGCTAGGGCTTAGGCTCTTTGGCTGGCCACTGCGTGCCGAAACGGCGCGATGTTGTGACTGTGTTGTTGGTGCGGTGAGTGGCCTGGACGCGGAGTGACCTGAGCTGAACTCCCCCCCCCACTTGTGCCTACTACCTGGAGCCGTGGTGCTACGGCTGATTTCTCCTGCATGACCCGAGCTGCCGGGCCCCGCGAACAGACCTGGCGATGACGAGATCCAGGGGGGGTGAAACAGAACCAGCAGCAGCCTCTAGAGACACCTCGATGATGGCCATGTGGGGAAAACCTGGAGCGGCGGGGCCGGCTGAGTCCTCCTCCCAAACTGTTGGGGATTTGCCGCCGGTTACCCTGGCTTTTATGGCCTCCTTTATGTAACTGCTCAAAACGGAAATTGGCTTGCTGCGCTCAGAGGTACATACCTGTGTCAAGGAGCTGCAAAAGGAGGTCACGGATCTGGGCGAGAGGGTCGATGGTCTTGAGAAAATCGTTGACACGCGCACGGAAGAGCAGGAACAAATCTGGCAACGGCTGGCGGTGCTGGAGGAACAGAATATCGAACTCCAGGTCAAACAGGAGGACCTCGAAAACAGGAGCTGCCGGAACAACCTCCACAACGCGGGGTGTTCCGCTCGAAGCAGAGGGCAAGGACATCATGGCCTATGTGGCGCAGCTCCTACACGAGGTCAGGGGAGATGAGGAGGCTTCCCTGCCGACCTTGGACCGGGCTCACCGAGTCTTCGGTCCTGCAGGACGCAATGGCCTTCTCCCGGACATTTTGGTGAGAGTGCACTACTTCACTGAGAAGAAGGCCATCCTGAAAGCAGCAAGGGACAAGCCGGGTCTCACTTATGGAGGACACAAGATCCAAATCTTCCAGGATTTGGTGCCCAACACACTGCGCCGAAGGAGGGCTTTCCGACCAGTGACTGAGAAGCTGCGGTCCCTCGACATATCCTACCAGTGGGGTCATCCCTTCGCCCTTATATTCCCCTGGTAAGGCAAACGGAGGGTCCTGCGGTCATATCGCGACGCTGCTCGGCTGCTTAAACTGCCGGAGTCCCAGGCGAGCAGCCCTTCAAGGCCGCGACCCCCAGAGAGGGAGCCGGCCCGCCCGGACTGGACCACGGTCCCGCGTCGACACCGCTCCCCGCCTCTGGATGAGAGGTCCTCCTCACAGGCTAAGCAGGACATCGATGCCCATATTCGCTCTCTGAAGGGCGATCGTGAGGGCCTGGTCTCGCGCCCATCAACCCCGTGACCCTGTGCTACCTGAGAAATACTGTATGTCTGGCCTCTGTGGTGCTAGAGGTGGTCCCAGACCCCACCTAGGTTGGTGATGACTGGCGCTTTCACCCCACCCGGCCGACTCGCCTCAATTACTCGGCGGGTAGGCTGTTGTCTTCTTGACCCTCTGGCCATATGGTGCTCACCGCATCCGCGGGTCGTGCGCCTGCTGTCCTCCCCGGGTGTCCACGTACTGCTTCGTAATGCCTGTTGCTTAATCCTTCACGCACAGTGATACCGCTACCGGATACAGAGAATAGCCCCCCGTCCGCGCCACCTGTGCGGGGGATACGGAGGCGTGTGCGACCTGCAAGGACCATCTAGTTGGCATCATCCTGGAGGGCCGTACAAGGGTCGATCCTACGTCCCCCCACCATGAGTGACTGCGCGTTTCCCCTGACTCCGCTCTGGGCGGCGGGGCACCGGGGGCATCGGTTTCTGTACCTCCTGTACGCCTCCCCCCTGCTGTCCCATTGGAAGTGACATTCCTGAGTGTATCCAAACCCTTGGGTAAAGGATGCCCGGTAACTGGGACAGTCCAGTATGGCCCTATTGGCCTTTGTTGCTCTTGATGTTTGCAAGGCCTAATAGGCCGTTCTCAGAATTTACCTTTTCTCTTTCTCCTTTTTCTCTCTTTTCTTCCTTTGCTTTACTTCCGATAGTCATACTCTTTTTTCTTTCTGTCCCAGGGTGTGGTGGGGAGGTGACGGGGTGGATGTGGCGCCTGAGGATTGAATGGTGGGGCACGAGCTACGCATTTGCTTTCCCCCTGATAGTGGCGGGAGTGGGGTCCACGGGCGGCACTTAATGGCTATGTGTCATGGCTGCGACTATCCCTAGACTGTTAAAAGTCCTAGCGTTCAATGTCAAGGGATTGAACTCCCCTAATAAGCGCAAGCAAGTATGGCGTTATCTCCTCCAACAACAGCCTGATATCATATTCCTTCAGGAGACACACCTGCTACAGAGTGACACTACGCGCATGGCGCACCCTAAGTATCCTCTCCAGTTCTGGGCGGCTGCTGACACTAAAACGGCGGGGGTAGCTATATTGTGCAGGGCTGGCTTCAGGCGGGGTGACACGAAGCCCTACCGGAGTGAGGATGGATGTTTCCTTAGAGTCACGGTGCACATGGGAAGGCGTCAGTTTACCCTCTGTAACGTCTATCCACCCAACCAGTCGCAGGACAGATATCTCCAGACGCTTCTGCGGGACCGGATCACGTGCGCGGACCCGAGTATGATATTCGGGGGGGACTTTAACCTCGTTTGGGATCCGAACTGGGATCGCAGCGATGCCGCCTTTAATGGCACTGGGGCAATGTCCTCCGCGCTGCGCAAACAGATTGCGGACTTAGGGCTCATTGATGCGTGGCGCTATCACAACCCGGAGCTGCGGGACTACTCATATTATTCACACGCCCATAGATCTCACTCTCGTATAGATTTTTTATTTGTGTCCCTGGATTTGATACGGGATTCGTTGGGAGCCTGCATCTCGGACATTTCCTTGTCGGATCATGCTCATGTTGAGCTGCTCCTCCAGGATCCAGCCACTGGCCCCCCTCGGGAGGCCCGTTGGTCTTTGCCGCCGTGCATCCTTAGGGACGCGTCGGATGTAGACAACATTCAAGAGGCTATAGACTCCTACTTCATCACTAATGACACCCCGGAGGTGTCCTTCTCGGTGGTGTGGGACACCTTCAAGGCCACGATACGGGGCCACATCACTTCATTGGTTATTGCCCGAAGACGTGCGGCTGGCAAGTTGGAGGCTGAGCTGGCGGGGGACATCAAGAGGGCGGAGGAGCGTGATCGGGAACGCTCCTCATTGGAAACTAGGAGACGGTTGGCCAACCTCAGGGGGCAGCTTCGGCTACTACGTACCAACAAAGCAGAGCACTCCTTGCTCGCGCTGAAGCAAAAATACTTTGAAGGGGGCGATAAGGTGGGGCGACTACTGGCGGGGAGACTGAGAGCGCGGGCGGCCAAGGCCCACATCGCACCTATCCAATTGCCGGATGGGTCGCAAGCGGTCTCGGAGACGGCTAAGAAGGAGGCCTTTGTGGCCTACTACACCACTCTGTATGGGAGGGAGACCGCCAGGGCGAATGCGCGCGCGGCCATCCTGGACAGCTATGAGGGGACGCCGCTGGCCCCGGGGATCATGGCGGCGTTGGAAAGCTCGATCACTGATGACAAGGTCACGGCGGCCATCAAAGACCTTCCCCTAGGGAAAACGCCGGGACTGGACGGACTGCCCCTATCTTTCTATCGCACATTCCAGGCTCAGCTTCGGCCTCACCTCCTGAGACTATTTAATTCCTTTACGGATGATATAGGGCCGTCCCCAGACATGGGCATGGCGGAAATTGCACTGAGTCCGAATCCCGGAAAGGACCCCACGCTATGTGCGTCCTATCGTCCTATTGCCCACTTAAACACTGACCTTAAAATATATACTAAGTTATTGGCTAAGCGTCTGGATCCGCACATTCCGGGGTTGGTGGACCCTGACCAAACCGGGTTCATACGAGACAGACAGGGGGCGGACAATGTCCGCAAGCTGGCCCACCTCGTGGGAAAGGTGCGACACTGGAAAATTCCGGCCTGCCTCCTCTCCTTGGACGCCGAGAAGGCGTTTGACCGGGTGGACTGGGCCTTTCTTCGGGCGGTCCTCCACAAATCTGGTCTTGGCCCGAAAATGATTGCGCGGATTATGGCTCCGTATATAGGACCGCAGGCCAGAATATGGGTCAATGGCATCCTGTCGTCGCCGCTTAAAATACACAGGGGAACTAGGCAGGGATGCCCGTTATCGCCCCTGTTGTTTGCCCTAGCGGTGGAACCCCCGGGTGCAGCTGATACGCCGCACTTCAGACATACATGGCATAGCCCATGGGGGACGGGACAACAAAGTGGCGCTGTTCGCTGAGGACCTGCTACTCACTATCACACACCCACGGGAGTCCTTGCCGGCCATTCATAGAGTGCTCTGCCTATATGAGAAAGCCTCTGGTCTTAAGATCAACCACGATAAGTCGTGGGTCCTCAATCTTACCATGCCGGCGAATGCGATCCCCCCTCTAACGACGGCCGTGCCCTATAAGTGGGCAGAGCGTCATATCCGATATTTGGGCCTCACCCTGACTCCCTCCCTGGACGATTGGTCTTTCGTGAACTGGCGGGACTGTCGCAAAGCGGTACTAGAAGATCTGCGAAGGTGGAAACCCCTGATGTTATCATGGTTAGGCCGTCTCAATGCAGTTAAAATGTCGACACTGCCCAAGATTCTATATATGTTTCAATGCCTTCCAACCCCCAATCCGCCTCGTTGCATCCGAGGCCTGCAACGCGAGCTTATGTCCTTTGTATGGGGCGGTAGGCGGTCTCGTTTTTCACAGAAGGTCCTCATGGCACGGCGGGACAGAGGGGGCCTAGCTTGCCCTAACCTAGTGCACTACAACTGGGCTGCGCACTTCCGTTTTGTGGTAGAGTGGGGGGTACGGGAAAGGGAAAAAGGATGGCTACACATGGATCGGGTCATTACGGGACGCACTATTTGTGATCTCCCGTGGCTCCATCAGGCGGCTCGCTCTAAGAGCGCGTACATAGCGGTGCCCACGAAGACGGTGCTTGACTTCTGGGACCGCGGTGTCTAGAGGGCTCACTATGTTCCCGTCCCCTCACACTCATATAGCTGCAATCCGCATTTCCCACCGGCACATCGCTCTCAAGCATTTGAGAGATGGACGGCAGGTGATTGCAGGGTGGTATGCGACCTCTTCGAGGGGGGAGTGCTCAAAACATTTGATCAATGCCGGGAGGAATTCCGCCTGCCGTTGGAAACGCGGCTGAAATATGCACAGTTGCGCCATTGGGTCTCTACCGAAGAAATGAGCCGGGAAACAACGCGTGCGATCACGCCTTTTGAAAAGATGGTGCGCTCCCTGGGGGGACAGAAAAGGCTGGTTGCGTAGGTCTATCACATACTGCAACATCCGCCGCTTGCATCCGTCCACCCATATCAGCGTCAATGGCAGGCGACGCTTGATACCGACATCGAACCTTTGCAGTGGGCCGGAGTGTGGCGCAACATCCCTAAGATCTTTTGGAATATCCTGCAGAGGGAAAATGCCTACAAGCTTTTAACACAATGGTACTACACTCCCCTGAGGCTATCTAGGATGTTCCCCTCAACCTCCCCACTATGCTGGAGATGTCAAACTGCGACATGGGACTTTGTGCATATAAGGTGGGCATGCCCGCTCTTAACTGTTTTTTGGAAAGAGGTCAACAGTCACATTAAAGGGGTGCTGGGGTTTCCTTAGGCGATCAGCACAATACTTTTGGGTATACGGCCTTCCGATCTTAAAGCTCTTACCCGCAGTGGCTGGATTCTGATGCTCCAAATGTTGGGAGCGGCCAAGCAGCTTATAGCCCTGTACTGGAAAAGGAGTGATGCGCCCCCCATAACATCCTGGTTTGTGGGTCTCTGGCACACTGTAGCACTGGAGCTCCTTACAGCGTGAATACAAGGCCAAGACACGTGATACGAGAAGGTCTGGAAGCCCCTAGTCCGATACCTTTGTTCCATAGATCATGCGCGACACATGCCCCCTAGGCTCTGGACCCTCCATCTTTTTGAAGACGCTGTCATACCCACAGACCCCAGTGGTCTGCTACCATAAACGGCCCGCAGGCTGCACAGGCAGCTGAGACTCCCTCCCACCTGGCTGCCACCCTCCCCCCCTGTTAAATACCAGCTACACCCTTGTCCCACAACGCTATCTCTGTCTCTCTCTCTTTACACTCTTCTCACGCTTCACTTGTCTTGTTTCCTATCTCTGGCCCTTTCCTGTCCTCGTTGGCCCCTGTTGGGCTCCTCCATAGTATTGGGTTGGGTGCCCGGTCACCCTCTCCTACTGGCCTGAGGCTTAGGCCTTGTACACCTTGGATAGGCAGGACAGCCATTGTTTAGTCACGAGGCCAGCCCTTTGAGGGTTGTAGGCAAAGCGCTGTGTTAACCTATTCACATACTTGTGGCTTACGCCTTTATTGCTATTTCCTACGCGGCCGGCCTCAGCGAGAGGTTGAAGGGTTACCACTGTGTTAATGTGCCCTGCTATGGGTATTGTGTTAAAATAAAACAGACTTGAAACAAAAAAAAACCCAAAAAAATTCTTAATCATGGTGGAAACTTCAGTTGGGCGAGGAAAACAGACACTGGAAATTTCAACTGGGTCAGATGAGGAAGGTTCTACTGGTGGTACAACGGTTTCTGGGGTTAAGATGGTGTCAGTTCAAGATGGGGTATTCAGGTTCAGTAGGTGGGGCAGAGGAAGATTTTTTTTAAATATATTTTTATTTCTTTGCTGGAAGCTGTGTGATTGCAGTGTTAGCTACATGTGCTAACAATATAAATATAAAACCATAATTTCATTTGAGAGACAAAGAACAATCAGGTAATACTTTACAAACAGTAATCAGTAAATAATAAACTAAAGAAGGACATGACAAAGTAGCAAACTTTTCACTATGAACTTAAGGGAAAATGTTCACATTATAATAAAGACGCAATCCAGGAGGAGAACGGGCCCCAGATCTTATTCCCTTTGAACCCGTCTTTTCTGCCTCTCCTTTCATAAAGTGCCTTTTCTAAATGTAAAAATCTCCCTTCCACTGCTGGAAGGTTGGAGGTTATGAATCAAGCCAGGTAGAGGCGACACATAGCCTGAGAACTGTCATTGTATGAAAGTGAGTTCTACCCCTTTTTTACCAACTAGATCATTTACTCCTAATAACATCAGCTAAGGTGTCAGGGGAACATCTTCGTTAAGAATCTGTTGTAAAAAGTCTGAAATTTCACGACCTATAGATTCTATACAAGGACAACTGGCAAAAATATGCACTAAATCCACTCCAAAGGTTGCACATCTGAAGCAAGAAGTCCCCTCTGTACAACCCCATTTAACGATTTTCGCAGGTATAATAAATAGATCGAATAAGGTCTTAAAATGTTAAGCCCGCAGATTGGCAGAGCACAAAACCGTATCCCAAAGTTGTAATGATCTCCTAAAACAAGAATCCTCAACCTCTAACCTATCCTGCCATTTCAGCCTATGCTTATCTAAATGATCTGGTATTCCTGCCTGCAGGCATCTATATATTTGTGTAATTGAAGATCTTGCATTACTAATTAGCAATTCCATCAAGGGTGCTTCTCCAAACCCTGCTGCACCACCAGCCTTTTTAAGTAGGAAATCTCTCCGCTGTAGATATTTAAAAAAATACCGGGGGCCAACTCCGAACCTATCTCTGACTACTTCATAGGAAGTTATATGATCCCCAGCTAGCAAGTCCCCTATCCTGTATAAACCACCCTTTCCCCACCTTGCCATACAAGTATCTTGTATTCCCCTTGTAGTTGATCATTCCCAATTAAGGGAGAATAACGGTTAAACCTACCTAATCCAAGTTTCTTCCTTAAGCCTGCCCAATTGCGAAAAGCAGCAATCAGTACCTTGACACGCATTTTCTTAAAGTAGCTTGCGTCATAGAATTTCAAGAAACCGCTGTTGGCCCTGGCGCCTATCAGTAGCTCATATATTGTCGGCACATGACCGTGATCCTTTTTATCCTTTTCCTTAACTCCAAATAGAGGCCAGTAATATTGGAATGAAGCCGCTAAATAGTATAACTTAAAATGCAGGAGCTCCCATCCTACTCTATCCCTGGAAAGGGATAGGAAAACATTAGCTCTCGTGGTCTTTTGGTAGCAAAAGATAAACCTAGCTACCACCTTCTCTATTTGTTTAAATCAAAAATTATGAATTTCCAAAGGAATCATACACAAAATATGCAGCAGTTTTGACAGAATCATCATTTTAATGAGATTACAATTCCCCACTATTGACAATTTCAATTATCCCATCTTTGGAAATCGTTCTAAATTTTCCCCATCGTAGGGGTGATATTCAAATCCACTATGTCGTCCACCTTTGATGTGATGGTAATGCCTAAGTAAACCGTTTTTTCTACAATTCTATTATCTGTACTTATGACAAATCTATTTATCACGATCTGCTTTTTATCTTAATTCAATAAAAAGCCTGATTGAGTCTCAAAACTTTCAGTAATGCTTTCAACCGCAGACATTGCACGTTCAGGATCAGATGAAATAATAGCCACGTCATCGGCGTAAGTCAAAAGCTTGGTGTCCCCACCTTGGAAACTAACTGGAATAATTTCTGCGGAGGCCTCCTGACGCCTAAGAAGGGGATCTAAGTCCAGAGCGAAAAGTAGGGGAGAGGCGGGGCAACCCTGTCTTGTTCCCATACTGATTGAGAATGGCACCGTCTCTTTCCCCATAATTCGTAATCTTGCTATAGGGTTGACATACAAGACCTGTATTGCCTTCACGAATGAATCCCCTAGGCCATAAGCCTCAAGGGTCTGCCATAAAAAGCTCCATGACACCCCGTCGGCTTTCTCCGCATCTAAAAAAGCTACCTCCATAGGTTTGGAGGCAATATCGGTAGCATTAAAGAGAGTAATTAATCTCCTAACGTGATTTACAGTCCCTCTGCCTTGCATAAACTCGTGCAACCAAACCGATACAAGGTGATGCATTACAGTGTTCAAACGCGAGGCAAAAATCTTAGACTAAAGCTTGCCATCACTTTTTAACAGCGTTATTGGCCTAAATTAACCTAAATTCATAGGATCTTTGCCCTTTTTAAAAAAGATGACAATATTCGCAATACCCCAAGAACCCGGTGGTGTAGCGCCTGCCCTGATCTCCTGAAATAATCTAAGCATAAAACGATACATTTTGCAATAAAAGACTTTATAGAATTCTATAGGGATACTGTCAGTTCCCGATGCCTTGCTCGATGGGAGGGCTGGAAGAGCACTAAGTAGCACCTCCTGTGTGATCTCAGCCCCTAACCGGGCAACCTCCTCCTTTGGGACCCTTCCTATCTGGTCAAATTCCTGTACTTCAAGATTTGATAGACAACCGTCACAAGATGGAGCCGAGTAAAGATCTTCTTAAAATTCTCTTAAAGCCTCTCTGATCTCGGCAGGCTCTGTCACGACTTTGATAATCCTATCTATGTATCCTGCTGCCACCTGCTGTCTGGCCCTAACTGCCAATAATCTGCCCACAGTCTCCCTATATTTATAGCAGCCCTGCTTCCTAGCTAAGTATTTTCCTGCAAGCCTCTCAGCATTGAAATTATTCAAACAGGATTTAGTAATGTTAATAGAACTCAGAATTCTGACCACCTCGCCTCCGTGAGACATGGTACTGATCAATTCTTTTTCCAATTCAGAAATCTTTTTATAAATCTGTTTAATCTGTACTGCCTCTTTTTTTGCGCACTTTACCAGTATTGCAAAATCTCACCTCTGGCTGACGCATTAAAGGCGTCCCAGACCATTCCAGAGGGGGGCGCTGCCACTATTATTATCAAAGAATTTCCTGATACAACCTTTCATATAATCGATACATTTTTCATCTGAAAGCAGAGCCCTCTCAAAGGTCCATCGTGAATACTCCTTCCTTTTGCCGGTAACTGAAAACTCTAGGACTACCGGCCTGTGATCGGACATAACTCTGGGCAAAAGCTCTATTCGTGCCTCTTGGAGTATAGATGGCGAGGTTAAAAAGTAGTCTAATCTAGCAAACTTGTCATGTGGAACTGAATAAAAAGTATAGCCCGGCTCCGGAGCTCTAAGTTTAGGCCAAGCGTCTACCAGACCAATATCATTAACAACATTTTTAAACACCCTAATCGAATGTGGCTCCCTTTACTGGAGCTTCCTAATGCTCCAGAGATGTCTCTAGATCCATTAAGATTTAGGTCCCCACAAACCACAAACGGAGCTGGCCATGATGGTAATTCATTGACCAAAAAACAGAAAAGCCCAGGGTCATCTAAAACAGGGGCATAGACTGTACATAATGTAAAAGAACCAGTTGTATACCTGCATTCTAATAATAACCATCTACCATTTCTATCAACAGTTTTCCTACCTGGGTTGATGACACTGCCTTTCATAAAAACGGTGACCCCCTTAGCCTTCACATCTTGTGTAGTGTAAACCACTACCTTCAACCCCAGGGATTTGAGTAAGTTACTATCATTCCTGTCAATGTGGGTCTCCTGTAGACAATAAATATCTGCCTTTAATACCTTGAGATATTCCTGGATCCTCCTCCTCTTAGCCATGTCATTCAGCCCGCAGATATTATTAGACGCAATGTGAACATTAGCCATTATTCCAAAAAGATATTGTTTTCATCTGTATTACAATGTCTGAATAAATACAAGTATTGTGCTGGCCCAGCAGGCAGTCACGTACATTCTTCCTTGTAAGTTGCACTCTAACCTTAAGAATCTACATAAAATACCAACCATAATAAACGTCATGCTTCGCCTGCAATTTACACTTCACATTACCACAGTGAACCCCACTGCCCATCCACACCACCTCCCACCCCACCACCCCTTCCCCCACCCACCCTCCCTCCCCTACCCTTGGAAGTAGCCAGACCAAAAGGGTCTGAGTGATGGAGACAGGAAAGAGCAACACAGCTCCCCCCCCAAGTTCCCTCTGTACTTATCAAGCCAAACCGTCATATAAAGATAAAAGAGGAAAAAAAGAAGGAAAAAAAGGGAGGTGAAAAAGAAAACATAGTAAAGAAACCACCTACATATTAAGTTTTTTACTCACAAGGAAATCTTATTTAAATGAATCCCACAAATGCATTGAAGTCTCATACATTTCTTTTATCCTGCCGGGATTGATCTAAGTACTCTCTAGCCTGAATTTCTGAGGTAAAGAACTTGACCACCCCTCTTACAATTGTCTTCAGCCTAGCGGGGACCAAGCAACAAGGTCTCAAGCCCAGTGTCCTGGAAGGGCTTAATCGGTTGCCGAAGTCACCATCTCCGCTCTACGGTAACATGACAAAAATCGGGGCGTACAAAAAAAGAGGACTCTTTATATTGTCTTCAGGCCTTGGTCGAGCCTTCATGCCTTAATAAATATAGCTTGGTAAGCAAATAAGACCAGGAGGGTCCTTAGTTCATTCAAATCTCTGCCAGAATTTTTATATCTAGTGAAAGGGAATCAATGAACCCTCTGGACTTAACGTTCCCATTCCCACCCTTTAAGCTCAGCGAAAGCTTCTTTAAGATTTAGAATGAAAGAACGAATGTCCACCCCTTCCAAACCTTTTTTTATTCTTAGGAAGCAGAGGTTATTTCTCCTCATACGGTTCTCCAAGTCCTCCAGCTTCCACATTGCATCAGTGAGCTAAGCACCATGGGTTTTAGTCTCTCCTTTTACATCAGACAGCTCCTTTTCAACCACTGTTGTTCTTTCTTCCAGAAAGTTCAACAGTTCACTGATCTCTACACAGGTCTTGCCAACCTTCCGTATTGCCCCCTCCAGTTTTTTAGAGCCCTGCCTTGCCTTCTTTCCCTCTGCCCTAGTCTTAGCACAATGTTCTTTTATACAATCCAAAATCACACACAAAGCGGAGTTCATGTCTGTTATTCCCTTTGCCTGAGATACGCCAGGTTAAGATTCTGTCAGTTCGGTTGTTGATCCTCTTGGACCAATTATCCTTGTGTGGGAGTAGTCCCACTTCAGACCAGAGCCATCTGAATGCCTTCCTTTATTTTTCTGAGCCTCGCTGTGACTTTTAGGCCCCTTAGGGTTCATCCAAGATTTCTGTCGCTTTAGGGCTGTCTCAGGTGCTTCCAGAGTGCTAGAGCCTGATGAAGACAAACTATCTTCGATCTCGCTGTGGTCTGAGTCGGACACACCTGATAATGACTCCTCAGTAAGTGAGTAAAACGTATCCGTTCTATCAGAAATTACATCACCAGCTGCAAGAGACAGTTCCTCGGGACATGTGACACCTCCCACCTCACCAGAAATACAATCAGGTATTGGCGATGGCTGGCTGATTCGGTGATCAGGTAAGGTTCCATTATCATCCTCCCTGTTATCCCCAAATTCAGTCTCTTTTTATTTCCAGACGTTTTCGGTATTCCTGGCCGTCTTATCCTGAGTTGCCGTATGTATTGCATGATTTTACCCCATGACATCGACCGAATCTGCGCTCAAATTCTCCGGATCTGCATAACCAAGAGATTCTGTTGTATACTCCAGAGTACCATCTCTTGTGTTTTTTAAAGAATTCAGTGATAGCAGGTTGAGGAGGTATAGAGAGTGTATTTGACTTATCCCCCACAAAGGCAGCACCCACTTCTTCTAAAGTTGTTATATTCGTCCCTTTCCGCCCGGTGGTACGCTCAGTCTGAATCCTCTGTCTCCCTGCCCCTCCACTTTCTACTTGCTTCTTAGTGTTGCGGGGCTCATTGGTTTTACCTGCCAATACATCAGTACCAAGGGAAGACTCCAGACTATTGCTTTGAAGTGGCTGTATTTGTGGTAACTTTTTATTCGCATTTGTCTTGACTTGCTTTACTGAATGAGCAGCATCCTCTAGAAAACAAAATTATTGCACTTTAAAGTATAAAGATTCAGCAGCCTTTGTCCAACCTTAGCTGCAGTTCTAGCCAACAGCCACAGGGTGGAGCACAATGAGCACGCTGCTCTCACCAGCACGTCTACCGGAACTTCGTCTACCGGAATTTCGTAGAACGCACTGCCTCGCATTTTGCGAAGCAGGGCGCGCTACGAAATTCGTATTATTTATTAAATTGTTTACTTACCTCCAATTATCCATATTCTGGTTTTTAGCACCCCCCACCCTGCCCCTTCCCTGCCCCGCCTTCCTGCCCCACCGTAACTCCCTCCACGGGCTGCGGCTGAACATGACTCCTCCCCTGTTCATTCACTGGTCAGCCGTTTTACTAGAAGGCCCATAATTCACCTCGATAGATGAACATTACACTAGAGCTTCCACCATTTCGATTACTCCGCCCACCCTTACGATGAAAATACCTACGCCGTTTCATTAAACATATGATTGAGCATTTCTCAAGAGATGTCCATTTGTTATAAATTGCAAAAAATGAAAACATAAGGAAAAAACGTGTGCTGTTCAATTAGTTCAATATGACGACATTTCATCCGCCATGTCCGTTAACATGGGAGCAGTTCAATTTCACTCCCTCCTGAGAAGAGAAATGGTTTGACATGTGACCATCCGATTTCTTTTTCCTTTTTCTTTTTTATCCATGTAATCAGTGGGTGCTACCTCGAAGTAGGACTGAAAAGAGTTCATCACACAATTAGTTAGCCGAGTGCACTCCTGTTTCATCACGTTTGTGTTGTTTTCAAAACTGAACAAAATTGAAAACAACACAAACGTGATGAAACAGGAGTGCACTCGGCGACCTAATTGCTTGTCTGATAGACACCGCCATCCATATTAGCATGGGAGCGGGAACAAGTCTTTCCGTGGCGTTGCCGCCACAGAAAGGCATGCGGAATTCGCTTATTGGGGCCCATTGCAGGCCCCCAGGGTATTGGGGGTTGGAGGGTACCTATGGTACCCCCCTGCATTGTCATGGACATGGTGGCAGGCACCTCTCGGTGCCTGTCACCTTGAGCATGACAATGCACACAGTGCATTCCCAGCATTGTGGTGGGCGGTGTTGTAAGCACCGCCCACACAATGCTGGGAATGGAGGATGCCAGTGCCACGGTGGCGGTGGCATCCTAATCACCGATGCGGGACCGCCGAACCACTGGCAGCCGGTCCCAGCACCTCTAGGGTGGCGGGTGGACAGAAGTCCACCCGCCATCCTAATGAATGAATGAATGAATTAACTGAGTTTTATCATGCGCAAACTTTGCCCAATGGGCGTCAATTGGGCCCGATTCACAGAACTAACTTAAAACAAAATCCTAAACTTACTACTTTTGGTATTCACAGAAGGAATTTAGTAGTAGTAAAGTTAGGATTTTGTCTTAAGTTTGACTTAAGTTTGACTTAAGACAAACGTAAAACAGACTTAAGACAGATTTAAGTTAGGATTTTGTCTTAAGTTTGTCTTAGGTATGTCTTAAGTCTGTTTTAAGTCTGTCTTAAGTTTGTCTTAAGTCAAACTTAAGACAAAATCCTAACTTTACTACTACTAAATGCCTTCTGTGAATACCAGAAGTAGTAAGTTTAGGAGTTTGTCTTAAGTTAGTTCTGTGAATCGGCCCCTTAGTCTTTCAAGGCTCACTTTTCCTATTTAGTGCTCTGGTGCTACAGTCATTTGGTCAGCCAGCTCTGTTGCTGTCAGTTAGGACTATTCTCTGACTGAGAGAAAAGCCATGCATAAGCTTCCGGTGGGGTGTGTCAAACACATAGATAATTTATGTAAATCAAATACTTTCAAAGTATTCCTGTATCAGCTCTTTATTAAGCCTTCAACAAGGTCTTAAAAGTTTTCTATGTTCTCCTGACTTTAGGTGGCTATTTGGGTGCATACAACAGATACAGCAGGAGCCCCAATCAGACAAACAAATTCTTCATATCAAGAATGAAGTGAAAGGCACCACACCTCAATTGGTGGTAATAAAGGCAATTTGCACAGAAATCATTTCCTGACACTTCCTGCAAAGTTCAATCCAAAGTTCAAATGTGATATGGAAGTGTTTAGTACTATCGAATGTTGCAACTGTGCAATACACGTGTAGGATCCAAAATGGATGTCCTTGAATATATGTGGGGCAAACTACTTCAGAAGGCCATCATTGGTCACGCGTCATGACCAGTTTAACCCCGAATGACTTAACAGGGTAAAAACCTTGCCCCACCATTATCCCCTAAACATTGTGCTGTTTGGGGTTAAGAAAGAGCAAGGCGTAGAAACTACAGAAAAAAACGGACTCAAACTAAGTCCAGCTAACACAATCTCATCTGGTACACCCTTTGAAGACCTTTAATTGTTTGGATATCCATAAACATGTTTCATTTAGGCTGGTCGAGGCCAGACGAGAACTCATGGACTGTGAATAAAATATTTTCTCTGACCAAAAGACGTAGAAGTATTCACCAGGGTCTGAAGGTGTATGTAAGTTTATCCGATGACGCCATGCCATCAGACACACAATGTTTCAGTACCGAGCTTTCCTTTTACAAATCAGAGTTTTTAGGTGTAAGATGTCAATCAGTTTAGTTACAATGAACTAATAATACAACACAAAGAATGCATTGGGTTGTTAAGGAAAGCCCAAGACTGGAGAATGGTGTCCCTGAGACAAGGTGTTCTATGGTATCATGAGGTGCATGATTTAGTTACTGCATTTTTGTGTGTAAAAGCATTGGGCCTCATTTATGAAAAGTGACGCGTCGCTGCGTGAAAACAGCGATGCGTCACTTTTCACTGCGCTCTCCCTGCGATATGATTGATGCGTCATATTTATAATATGACGCATCATGTCGCAAGGAGTTACAGATATGTCAGTATTTCTGACGTATCTGTAGGCGCAAAAGTGACGCATTGCTGGAGTGTGTCACAAAAGTGACGCAACTCCAGCAATGCTTCCTTTCACATGGGGCAAGCCCCATGTGAAAGGACTTGCGTCAGTCTTAGGCCTGCTGTGAGGCAGGCGCAAGATTTTGGCGCAACAGCATCCTAAAAGTGACGCAGTGAAATCTCATAGATTTCACTGCGTCACTATTACGAGGCTTTTTGCGGGTGAACGCCCCCTCTGCATACATTATACCTGACGCAGGTATAATGTAGCGCAGGGGTTTACAAAGTGACGCATCTGCTTAGATGCGTCACTTTGTAAATAGTGCGCATCAGGAGGCATGTTTTACGCCGCCGATGCGTCACAAAAAGTGACGCATCGGAAGCGCAAAACTCACGCAAGGCCTCATAAATGAGGCCCATTGAATCTAACAACTGAGGGCACAACTAGTGTAGGTGAATCCAGGGTAGCAGAGAGCTCAGGCTGGTAATTTATAATTGCAGTTCCCCCACCTTTTAGCTCACCACCTGACATTTCTAGTCTCTACCCCAGTTTTGCAAGTTCTTTTACAACTTTGCTTGTGTGCGTTATCACTGTTTTCTACCTTTCTTTTCCTGGTTTCTCTCTTTGCTGTTTTTTTCTCTTTCTAGTTCTGGAGCAAAGTTAGCTGGTGAAAGAAAAGTCTCAGTCCCCAAAAATTAGTGCCAGCACATACCACCTGCAACCACTTTCACCACTGTCACAAATTAAGAAATATCTGGAGAAAATGGAGTCAATTCATTTTTATTATGTTCTATCGCTATAGTCTTAATAACCTACCTTTTCAAAAGACAGATTAGAGAAATTGCTTAGTGTTTCATAATTCCCATTTAATGAATTTAGCAGTATGTTAGAGATCCATCGCCCTTGCTTTTTTATTGGACTTCTTCTGTTAGCTCTTCATCTATAAGTACCATAGCAACGCAAATAGTTCCCTAGCAACCACTCATGCATACTGTCATGGAGAAGATTGTGGCTATGTCAGGGAGTTGTTTTGAAATTGTTTTTCTTAGAACTCCAATGGAACTTAATCAAAGTCTGCCTAAGAATATAGCAAAAAACTAGACGGCGTTTATCATAAAATAAAATATAATGTATTTAAAAAGGCATAGGTGTTCTATAGGGATTCCCACCTGAGAATCACAGAGGAATGGTTGAAACTTTACACAGATAAAATGTGGGCCTTTATGAACCAGGCAATAGTCGGATGTTCACTGTGGGACCTGATCTGGCTGCACAAATGCAATAGTCATCCTAATGTATAAATACCCATCCCTGTGATTACTACTCTGTCGGCTTGGGACATTGTGGGGAGGATGATCAGAGTGACACTGTATACTCTGGTACATTATAACCCTAACTTTAGCTCCATCTTGAAGGGAGATCTCTTTCTACGCCTGAGGGAGGGTGGATGCTGCACCCTAGCTGACTTATTCCAGGGAGGGACTATACAATCCTTCAATCAATGCAAGTCTGATTACAGGTTGGGGAAACAGAGATTCAAATATATGCAGCTGTGTCATTGGGAACTGCAACCAGATCTGAGGGAGCCAATGACCATAGAGAGGACCCTTTTTGAAAAGCGGTAGATAGAGTTCTGTTCTCTAAGGGGGTGATTTGAGTATTTACTAGTTGCTTGGGGAAGCCATTGAAACGGAATTATAGACATATAAAGCTAAGTGGGAGACATGTTTAGACACTTCCATTGTACAATAACAATGGGATATGCTCAGGAGTGATATACATATAAGCTCCATTAGCATTAGAAACAAAGAAATTCATTACAGGTTAGTATTCAATTGGCACTATACTCCAGTAAAGATTCACAGAACGAGCCCCAGTGCCTCAATCCTCTTCTGGTGCAGATGCAGTATGATAGGAACTAGTTTGCATATATAGTGGGATTGCCCAAAGTTGCAATCCTTCTGGGAGGGTCTGTCAGACACATTATGAACTCTTCTGGATATCTAATTAGCACTCAAAGCACAAACTATTCTATTGGGGTTGAGGCTGTATACTAATGGTTGCATGGCCAGAACAGACTGGCACATAGCACTGCAGTGTTTGGGAGTTAGTTATAGTGCAGCACTGGAAAAAGGCAAATTCCCCTATGCTTGAACAATGGTAGCAAAGACTATGGAACATACTTTGCCATGGAAGAACAGATTAGCAATTTGGAGAATACACACTTCCACTTTGAGGCCCAATTGGGACGATGTTAGGGCGTGAAAAGCTTTGAGCTTGTTTATGCTTATGCTTACATGAATGATGAATGTGAATGTGGACCAAAGCAAAGGAAATGAGAGGCCTGGTTAGGCTGTATAGGAGTGAGGGCTTCACCAATTTAAACTTATGTGGAAGGTACATGGAGGTAATGTATTGCTTTTGTACTACATCGTCAAGGGGTTTGGGGAGAGAGGATTTTGGGGTACGAGAAGGTGGCTCTCGATTCATGTAGCACAATATTTTCAAATTTCGCTGACATTCGATTAACCTTCAGTTCTGTAGACCTATGGCATAAAAATAGCCCCCAAAGCCCCAGTGTTGATTGTGAGCCCACAAGCTCCTGGAGGCCCTCTCCGGCACGTGCAGCAGGCCCTTGGCCTGAGAGCTCCTGACTGGGTCCGGAGCATGAGCCCCCCCCCCTCCATGTATTTTACAGTGGGGACTGTAGTAAATGGTAAGTTTCCATTTTAATATGGAATCTTGTTCATGCCAAGCTCTATACTCAAGCCCGAGATTTCATGTTATATATATGATGTAATGGAATCTGGTGGGAGAGAAGAAATTGGGTCATTATCGGTGAGGGTTGATGCATCCTTGTACTCGGCAGCATAAATAAAGGCATACTATATATATGCTACTATTGTGTGGAGTTTACTACACAATTTGTGGCAATGAGCGGGAGTTTTGGATTTATTCAACCTACAACGATCCACGTGATGGTTCAAGTATAAGTGTTTTCCTTCGTCTCGTACGGCGAAGACAGAAGAGGATGAAAGAAAACAGCAGCTGCAACTGGATCCTAAACGTGAGTCCAGTTCGACTAATTTAGTGTCTGCCTGTGAGATTTTTTTTATATTGTCCACGGTGCAGTGAGCCACTGAGAAGTTAATTGGTACTCACTGTACATGAGAGCTTGTGAGTGTGAAGAATATCACATGTGGTAAAGTTGATTTGAATATTTCTGGGGAGGGGTCCTCTACACCTCTTTGCTGGGTGAAATTTGGTGGGGTCACATTACAAGTAGCTGCTCACCATGCACCATCATTGCTGAAAAAGTTTGGGAGAAGCAGTTTGTAGGCCAAATGTGTGGGCAAACGGAACCAGCAGATATTTATCCAATAAGTTACATGGGGGAGAGAATAGAAATGGTCAGATTCAGACAATAAGAATTTTGATTTGAGGGCAGACACGCTTCATGCAAACTGTATGTTGCTAAAGAAGGTTCTTAGGTTCTGGGCTTGAGGGATCAGAAGAGTCTTAAACATCATTTTTGGATCCTAACAGCAACGAACACCTTTTAGTAGCTAGTGAGAGTGAAAACACAAGAGAGTGGGCTCTGTGTTTGATGGTAGAATGGGGAAACAAGGGTTTTCCACACAGGATACAAATCAAAGAAGGAACTATCCACAAAATGCATAAGACACGTAACATTCCATTTATAATGAAGGATAAAGTGAAGAAAGAGGTAGAAAAACATTTGGAACTGAACATTATTGTGCCAGTGGAAGTCTCTGAATGTTTTTCTCCATTGGTGGTCGTACCGAAGCCCAACAGCAAGGTCCGTCTATGTGTGGACTTGTGCTGGTTGAATGGTAACCGTATAATGGATCAGTTTCCATTGCCAGTTGAAACCAGAGAGTACACATCAGAACACATTCTGTACACCCTTCGGTTGCTTCGAGTTCAAGCACATGCCATTTGGACTGGTACCAGCTGCTCAAAGGCTGATGTATCAATTATTTGGGCATATACCTGAAGGTGTTTTGTTTTCGAAATTACATTCTGGTGATAGGTAAGTATAAACATCAGTTTGATGAGGTCTTGGGGAAGGTGCTTGGCATTCTTAAGGATAATGGTATGGCTGCTGAAAGTTCAAAGGGCAAATTTGCAGAAAAGAAGGTTACGTATCTGGGTCAAGAGATCACTCATGTTGGCAGCAATCCAAAAATGAAGTTGGTGGAAGCCATTGTTCATATTCTGTCCATTAGAAATATGGAAGAATTGCAATTGTTTCTTGGTTTAGCCGAGTTGAATGCAAACTTTGTGGAGTATATATCATACAAAGCACATCAAATAGAGAGGACTGATTTAGTAAAGATTGTTTCAGAGTAGAGTGAAGTGGAGTAGAGTGCAGGGGTGCAGGGTAGCGTAGAGTAGTGCAGGGTAGAGTGCAGTGGTGTTGGCTAGAGTGCTGAGGTGTAAAGTAGAGTGGCATAGAGTGCAGTAGCATAGAGCAGAGTGGTGTAGAGGGTGGTGGCATGGAGTGCAGTGGAGCAGAATCGATGTGAGTGGCATAGAGTGTTGTGATGCAAAATGTAGTGGCATAGAGAGTAGTGGTGTAGAATGTGGAAGCATAGAGTACATTGGCATATAATGCAGTAGAGATGCGTAGAGTTGAGTGGTGCAGAGTAGAGTGCAGTGGAATTGAGTGCAGTGGCACATAGTAGAGTGGCATTGAGTTCAGTGGCGGAGAGTGCAGTCTAGAGTAGAGTGTCATACAGTATAGTGTCATAAAGTGCAGTGTCATAGAGTGCTGTGTTGTAGAGTGCAGTGGCATTGCATACATTATGGTAGAGTGCATTGACATTGAGTGCATGGGCGTAGAGTAAAATGGTGCAGTGTACAGTGGTGCGGTAGTGAAGAGTGCAGTGGTGCATATTTGAATACACTGTCTTAGAGTAGAATGGTGCAGAGTAGAGAGCAGTGACATAGAGTGCAGTGGTGCAGAGTGGAGTGGTGCAGAGTTTAGTGGCAGAGAGTGCAGTGTTGCAGAGTAGAGTGTTGTAGACTGCAATTGTGTAGAGTGCAATGGTGTAGTGTTGCAGAGTAGAGTATAGTGGTGTACAGTGCAGTGGTACAGAGTAGATTGACATAGAGTGCAGTAGCATAGAATGTCTTGGTTTTGAGTAAAGTGAATAGTGCATTGACATAGACTGCAGTGGCATAGAGTAGAGTGGCGTAGAATGCAGTGGGTAGAGTAGAGTAGAGTGGTGCAGGGTAGACTGCAGTGGTGTAAAGTGGAGTGGCATAGAATGGAATGGTGTAGAGTGGAAAAGAGTGGCCTGAAGTAGACTGTTTCAGAGTAGAGTGAAGTGGTGTAGAGTGCAGTAGCATAGAGTACAGTGTCATAGAGTGCAGTGGCGCAGAGCAGGTTATAGTGGCTGAGAGTGGATTGTCACAGAGTGCAGTCATGAATAGTAGAGTAGTATGGGGTAGAGTGCATTGGCATAGAGTAGAGTGGTGTAGAGTAGTGAGACATAGAGTGAAGTGGTGTATAATGGAGTGGTGCAGAGTAGAGTGCAGTGACGCAGTGCAGAGTGGTGCAGAGTATAGTGCAGTGACGTGCAGTAGTGCAGAATAGAGTGAAGTTGGGAAAATGTGCATGGTGTGGGAGCACATTGCCATTACAGGCAACACATTTTCAATTGAAATGACATTACTGCTAAAAGTATTCAGCGCACAAACACCACCTATTGTACTGATTTGTTTTGATCATATCAAAATATTTGCTTCTACCACACTTCAGAATGACCAAAAATGTGCTTCATTTGTGCTTTTAAATTCTGAACTACCAGCACAGTTCATTAACAGACATTTACATTTTGTTTTGTGCTGGAAAAAAAAAAACAATGTACAGCACATGCCAATTAGCCAGCATAATTGCCACATACATTCTCTGACTTTGAAGTTTGGAACAGAAAATTAAACACCACACATCCTGGAAGAAAGAGCCTGACATCTGACCACTGTCTTTGAATGCACAGAAAATGTGACAAGATCAGAACAAGATTTAAAGACCTGTTTACAGAAATCTAGTACTGGTGGGAAAACACAGTAAATAGTATTTTGGCAAGGGAAAGGACTAACTCAAGCTGGACAGCGTAAAACAAATAAAGTCAGCAAATAGAAAGTAAGCAAATGTGAGTTACAAACCACCATCACAATGGTAAGCAATCAGCTGAATGAATTCTCAGGGAAGCTTTCTGAATGTCTCAAAGATGTAGTTCGACCTTAAAATTTAATTTGATCTGTTCTCTACATGCAAACAGATCTATCCTTCATAGAACAGATCACCAAGAAAACGAACACAGAATGATATCACCCCTCTCTCTCAAAAAACAAAGTAAATCACGTATTCCAAACAAACTTTAAGAACAACAGTGCAAGCCTTGGTTCTCTCCCACCAGCATGGAGGCACCATTGCTCAAGGGCTTCACAAGTTCCACAGGGCCACCCTGAAAGGCATCCTGATTGCTGCAGATTGTCTCATCATGAACTTGAAGAAGTTTGACCGCATCTAACCAACATTAAAAGAGTGCCACTGCCCCACACTTTCTGGTCCACATTATCGTAACTATCAGCTCCTTTGAAGTACACTTAACATATATTGAATTTTCATTTGTAGGGCATTTAACACACCCCTACCTAAGACAACTAATACATAAGCAATGAATACTACAGAGTCATGAGCAAAAGAGCACAACGGCTAATAGAATTATATTACAATTCATGGGTATATGATGCATATTTGTCAATACAAATGATTAGTATAGTAAGAAAAAATGACAGTACTGCTGTGAAACATGTGAATGTGTTCATTCTACAGCACACACTGGAAGAGGAAATAACCTCAATTGAATGCGTTTGTGCAGGAAGCTGCCCTTCCTGCACAAAAACAATCTCCCCATGACGCAGGCATCCTTGCACCACGGTGCAAGAGTGCCTGCGCTGGCGCATGGCACCAGTTTGTGCGCCAGTGCAGGGGGAAGCACAGAGATGCCACATATTGTTGTAAACATGTCGCATCCCTGTGCTTCAAAACTAATGCAGTGCAGAAAAATGACTTGCGGCACAGCGCTGCGTTAGTTTCTTGTAGATCTGCCCCTTAATGCCTACCTTAGTGGTAACTTATGAGTATTAAAAAAGAAGGTTTAGGCTGTTAATGGATGATTTTAATAGGTTGAACTGCCAGTTAGGTTTGGAATGGCAGGCCTAGAGTTATGTTTTCACGTTTTAGTGATAGCAGAATAAATGCTGCAGTCCACTAGTGACATTTAACTTACAGGCTCCGGGTACACAGAGTGCCATCTACTACTAGAAACGTATAAGTAAGTTAAGTATGCTAATCAGGGAGTCCATGTTTTCAATGTTTTTAGGGGGCAGAGCACATATACTGGGCACTGGACGGCATCGCCCCAGTATTCAGAGCCTGGTGGCTACAGCGGCCAAATATGCAACATGAGGAACCAGGTTCAAATATTAGTCTGGGCTCAGCATTCTTTGAATGCGGGTAAATCTCCTGTGCTGTTAGAAAGGGTGTAACATAGTCTATGTCTGTTGTGAAGCGCTTTTATGTCATTAGGCACGGTTTGTACTGAGTAAAATGCCAAAAATCAAATTTTAATCTGCCAGTCACTCATGCTCTAATCTCATCCACCAAGAGTTAAGGATCAAACATTTCATGTCAAAAAGAAATATCCATCTAGTGGAGAATTGCTCTGTGTCAACCTGGGAAATCTGGTATCCATCCTGACTTCATGGGATGAAATTGTGTGATCCTGGGCAAATGCTTTTTTCAAAGAGCCTCCTTTTTGTTCATTATCATATAAAAGTGCACCTTCAAGTACATGAGTTCAGGATGTGCGCTATGCAAAAACCTCTCTAATGTTTGATTTAACACCCTATATTGTTGCTTCAGCTATAATAAGATTCTGAGCCACATATAGAAGACATATGACAACTGACAGTATAAATTCACTAGATTCATTGTCATCAGGCCAGAAGCATGAATGTTTCTCAATTCATATTTAAAATTCTCACTTACAACAAATACTTGTCAATGCAGAGATATAATCTGATGTACTAAGGTAAAGCGATTCCAGTGTTAACCATTTTGAATCCTGAAGACACCTTATCAATTTCTAACATGATATTTGTTTTGGAGGAGTTGGCCCTTGGTTCAGCTCTGCCTGTGAATTTGCTGGCTTGCCCACCTGTAATGATAAGGTATGCTTTTGGAAATCTTTGGACGTTTCCAGTTAGTACATTATTGCAATTTAATCTTGCCACAATTTATTTTTTACTCTTTAAATCTTTCCCATAATTGAAATAATTTATATGCAGCATCAGCTGATTGAGATTATCATTCAGTTAAATCAGATAGGTTGTATCATTTATTTTAAAGATTATCAAAGAAAATAATCTCTTAAAAAGCTTTGAAACATTCCCATTCAATTTGTGTGGTCTCACCACCAACACTGGTAGTCTTTTGTAGGCTTTTATATGGATTTTGTGTGGTATTTTATATATCATTGTATTACATGTCTTCTGCTCTAACTTCTATAATGTTGAAATAGTCTCCAACCTCATCCTTTGTTTCATTCAGAACTAGATGCAGCTCACTCCCCCACCCCCCCATCAGCACTGCAGATGCCTCCAGCTCTAGTGTCCGGGTGCGCCAATCTCTATCTTCACACTCTTTCATGTCTCCCACCTTTTGTAGGTATGTGAATAGCAAGATTGCCTTGATATCCGTACTGCCATTCCCCTTACAGATGTTAAAGGAGCACATGCAAGTGAAATTCCTCTCTTCCCGCCTAAAAGAAAAGCACTGTATATGCACGTGCACCATCTCTATTCCTTTCTGTAACCTGATTAATAAAAGACACAACTTTTGCTTTGTAGTGCCTAGCACAGCCTACCAAACACAATAGGGCTTATTTACATTCCCATTACGCCACCGGTATGTCACTTTTTCTCATTTTAAAAGTGATACACCAGCGGCGCAAAGGGCTTGTAAATAAGACCCACTGTATTCTGCTGATTGCTATTAAATATCTTAACTCTTTCTTGGTGCCAGCCTCCATTTTCTGCAGCTGTCATAGCCTTTACCCCTGGCTACTGAAACCTCTTTTTACTTAGAAGAGGGAGTTCATAGCACTGCTCCAGGAATTGAAGATTCTTAATAGTAAGTACCCTGTCAACTGAGAGTGCAACGGGCTGCCATTTTTCTCAAGTAGGATTTGATAGTAATCTATCTCAAAGAAGTTGGGGCCTCATTTATGAGGCCCTTACACCACCATTGCGTCACTCCTTGTGATGCTGTGGCAGCGTAATAAATGTGTCACACTGCGCCATATGTGAAAAGTGACACATCAAGGCAGATGCGTCCCTTTGCAAACACCTGCGCTACATTCTACCTGCGTTGGTTATAATGTATAGAACGTGCACATTCTGGTGCAGAAAAGGCTTGTAGAAGTGTTGCAGTGAAATCAATGAGATGGAAAAAGAAAAACAAGGAGAAATGAAGTTCTTTCTTCTCGATGCACCTCCCTGGGGAGGTATAAGGGTTTGGCGCACCACTCGCAGGATTGTTCATTTTTGGATCCATTTCTCAGGGAAGCAACTAAATGAAAGAACCGCTGACATCTTGTGTGCTTCTTGTTTTTTAAAGTTTTTTAGTGCTCACACACCACAGTGATTGAAGGGTACTCGGTGACCGAATGCAGACCTTCTAAGCATTTCATTTGATTCAGTTTTTTTGTAGGATTAATGGCAATGTTTTTTAGGTCTCCCGCGCGACATTTAGGGGCCGATTCTGATCCGGTAAAAAGCGCTCCGAATTGCAGTTCGGAGCGTTGTTCCCCGTACGAATCGTACCCGTAGGCGTCCCCGTACGAATCAGCAAGTACGATCACAATCTAAAGCGTCACTCCGTATGGCTCGTAAAAAACGCCGTACGAATCGAAAGTCCATACGAATTGCAGTCGGCTGACGCTCAACGCTACGTCCGAACGTAAAAAGAGCGCGTCTCCCGAACCAGGAAGTACGATCCGTGTAGAACACACTCCGTACGGCTCTTTTTCTCCGAGAGCTCAAAACTACCGTAAAACCACACTCCTGCACGAACCGCACCCCGGTACGCGACAAGCAGGACATGAACACCATCGTCCGTCTCATCCCTATCCTGTATGGCCACCACCTCGTACTTAGAAACCGACTACGGCGCAGAAGGTGAGTACAACGAAGTCCAACATACCTGTACGTGTTGCCACACGCGCACATCTCCATAGCACGACTGTAATGTCTGGGTACGTTGGTTCACACACTCCGCACTTCGCCAGTGTAATACGGAGACGTGCCGCACCTACGTCAGCGAAGTACGTCAACGCACAACACCAGTGTAATACGGAGATGTGCCGCACCTACGTCATCAAAGTACGTCACCGCACTCCACCAGTGTAATACGTGCCGCATGTACGTCATGCAGCTCTGGGTACGGTACGTCATCGAGCTCGGGGTACGGTACGTCACCGCACAACACCAGTGTAATACGGAGACGTGCCGCACCTACGTCAGCGAAGTACATCACCGCACAACACCAGTGTAATACGGAGACGTGCCGCACCTACGTCATCGAAGTACGTCACCGCACTCCACCAGTGTAATAGACGTGTGGGACATACGTCTGCTATGTCATTGTAAGTGTAAGTATCTGAGTGTGTGTGTGTACAACACCCCCACCAGTGCCCAGCATCAGAGTGTGTGTGTGGCTGAGACCCCCACAACTGCCCACCAGTGCCCAGCATCAGAGTGTGTGTGGGGACAACACCCCCACCACTGCCCACCAGTGCCTAGCATCAGAGTGTGTGTGTGGACAACACCCCCACCACTGCCCACCAGTGCCCGGCATCAGAGTGTTTGTGTGGACAACACCCCCACCACTGCCCACCAGTGCCCAGCATCAGAGTGTGTGTGTGGACAACACCCCCACCACTGCCCACCACTGCCCACCAGTGCCCAGCATCAGAGTGTGTGTGTGGACAACACCCCCACCACTGCCAACCAGTGCCCACCAGTGCCCAGCATCAGAGTGTCTGTGTGGACAACACCCCCACCACTGCCCACCAGTGCCCAGCATCAGAGTGTGTGTGGGGACAACACCCCTACCACTGCCCACCACTGCCCACCCGTGCCCAGCCTCAGAGTGTGTGTGTGGACAACACCCCCACCACTGCCCACCACTGCCCACCAGTGCCCAGCATCAGAGTGTGTGTGTGTATAACACCCCCACCACTGCCCACCAGTGCCCAGCATCAGAGTGTGTGTGTGACTGAGACCCCACAACTGCCCTCCAGTGCCCAGCATCAGAGTGTGTGTGTGGACAACACCCCCACCACTGCCCACAAGTGCCCACCAGTGCCCAGCATCAGAGTGTGTGTGTGTACAACACCCCCACCACTACCCACCAGTGCCCACCAGTGCCCAGCATCAGAGTGTGTGTGTGGACAACACCCCCACCACTGCCCACCAGTGCCCAGCCCTCACATCATAAACATACCATTGTTAACCACATTACCATCAGGAGAATGACACATGTCAACATAACTATATTTGAACATCACACCAGCTCCCAGGCACACAGCAGACACAGACATTATCACACAAAGTAAAGTTCAGAAAAAGAAAAGAATTGCTTTATTCAGCTGGTTCAAAATTGAAATCCAAATAAGAGTCCTTGCTCATTAAAGGCCACTGG
Organism: Lissotriton helveticus; assembly: GCF_964261635.1. Taxonomy (NCBI): domain Eukaryota; kingdom Metazoa; phylum Chordata; class Amphibia; order Caudata; family Salamandridae; genus Lissotriton; species Lissotriton helveticus. The sequence goes on along the minus strand of NC_136059.1, from coordinate 1,696,617,621 downwards.
CCAGTCCAAAAAAGTCTGAGCAACAGTTTGTGCCTCCATGGGTGTGATCACACACAAACTTGCCTGCACATGGCGTTTAATCCGCGGTGGAAACTATGGGGGCACCATCTGTGGAATCCCCCGGCACCGCATGGACAGGAGAGGGAAGGACAGGTGGAGTGGGTGCAGGTGTAGTGGTTTCATCCACACTGGTTGGTGCATCGCCGAAAGTAGCCTCAAAAACCTGGCTGCATACCTCAGCCAGTGTGGAAAAACTACCACCTGAACCCGGGGACACATTGGGGGTGGAGGTAGAGGGCTGTGAGTCTGTTCCCCTGGGTGTGTGGATGTGTGTGTGAGGTGTCTCCCCTCTCCCAGAGGGTGTGCCTACATCCCCTTGAGATTGGGTGCGTGGAGCTTTGAGCTTCTTATGGTGTGTGTGTGTGCTGGGTGTGTCTGACCTGTGGTGTGTGCGTGTATGCTGTGTAGGTATGTGAGAGGCAGAGGTGGATGGGTCTGAAGGATGGGGGGGACAGATGCTGCTGGGTGTACAGAGCTGCCGTCAGTGTTGACTCTATGGCAGCCACACTCCGACGTAGATCAGCCATGGCTGATGACATGCCCTCCATGAACGACACCAACTGTGTAATCAGTTGTATATGTCCATGGAGGACAGTCAGCATGGATGTCTGACCTACTGCTATCTGCTGGAGTAGGTCCACAGTCTCAGCACTGAGGGCAGCAGGGGACACAGGGGCAGGGGCTGCGGTGCCGGGAACAAAGGAGACACGGGGGCTAGCACGGACCCTAGGGAGACTAACGACTGGGAGGGTGGAGATGGTACTGGAGATGGGGCGGCCAGACAAAGATGAAGAAGTGACCATTGCTGCATATTCCCCCTCCTCCTGAGAGTCTGACTCGGAGTTGTCGGCATGGTAAGATGTGTCAGTCACATGTCGTCCGGCCTGCAGACTCTCCTCACCCTCCGTGCCACTGCCTCCCTCTGACTCCTCAAAGCAGGTGGTACTGTCGCTGGGTCCCTCTGCCTGGTCCGCGCCTGTGTCTCCTCCAGATTCAGATGATGATGCTGTGGGCAAGGAGAAGAATAAAAACATATCAGTGACCTGTACACATCAGACATATCAGCTACAAATCATTAGTGCTCATTTCTAAACATGGCATGCATCATGAGTCACATGACACTGAACTCTGCACAATGATATGTCTAGTTTTGGCCAATTGTGAGAGACACAACGCTCAATGTATACTAGGATACAAGCAACAGGCAAGGCAAAAACTTGTATGAGAGACACAATGATGATCCACTGCCTGACAACAGGATAGCTGATGATGCATCACAAGCTCATTTACCCACCCTGCCACCCAAACCCAGACCTGGACATGTTTGATTTGCTTAGACCTTGTGCCACATGGGAAAAGTCCTGCCTGAACTTAAATGTGATACCATCCTTGGACCTGAACCAAGTGTACACCACCTCACACTGGCATCACAGCTGTTGACACCCAAGGCCTCATTGTGTGGCTGACCATCATTATTAGTTAGAAACAACATCATACTTATTTGGCGAATATGCACACACGCACTGCCAAGTGTGAGTATGCATAAGCCCAAAATGTTGCACATGAACATTGTGCACCTGTAGCCAACACATGACAATTCTAAAGAGTACCATGGACAAAGGCCACTGAGGCTGACTCGTGCAGAAAACACATGTTGACACTCAGGATCCGTGCCAAAATATTAAGAAGGGCAGGCACAGTGCACATGTGGTGCTACATGTAATGTGCCAACAGGTGTCACAGACCCCCCTCCAAGATGATGATGTGCAAAGGAATATGCATACTGAGACATTGCACCATAGGAGTACATGTGAAAAACAAACATCAGCCAAAGTGCAGGGGTAATATGGAGTAGGGCAAGGCATGTAAAGTAGCAGCTGCAGAAACTGGGAAATTCTAATGCCAATGCATGGAGTGCCTGTCTGACCACACCACTCAAACTATGGGAGTGTTACCATGCCTTTGAGCACTGCAGGGAGCATGTGACACACATGACAACAAACAGACATGTACCTACCCCCTTCTTGCTGCTGTCCCTCCTGCAACTGCCTATGGAGGTCTGGGAACACCACTTCCAGGACCCGGAGCATGTGGGGGGTGAGGTGGCGGGTGCCGCCATGCCGGCGTGGAGCTTCCATCCCCAGCTGTACTCTGGCGATGCGGCGGGTCCAGCACCGGATGTCCTGCCACCTCTTCTTGATGTTTCTGAGCCTCCTGCGAGGCCCTCCTCACTCCTGACAGCCCTGGCGATGTCCACCCAGATTTCACCCTTCTCATAGGCAGATACCTGTCACAAATGTAAAGTAAAAGAGCATCAGTACACCTGGTCCATGTTCTAAAGACACACATATGTGCACAAAATGCTTAATGACAACAGGGCATCGTAGGCTCTACACATTAGCATCATTGGCCAGGAGTATGTGGCCTGTGAGCAAACACTACTGCATTACATGCCATTGAAAGGCTACAGATGACATGACGGGTGCTAAACACTCTTAGAGCATGGCACTCACAGAGCAATGTATGCGAAATCTGGGTGCACTGCAGCACGTGACACGCTGTCACACACCCCACTACTACAAAGAACCCTCTTGAAACAACACTGTACCCCCTGGCACTCACTCCTAACAACATTGCATCTATACACTATACATACACAGTGGCTAAAATGTCACACACACAAAAGGTGCACACTCCAAGGTATTGGATACATCACTCACCTGATCCCCTGGTCTCCCATACAGCTTGCTGTAGTTTGGCAGGAGGGCATCCAGCAGGGCCTTGTTCTCAGCATCAGTGAATGCAGGTGCCCTCTCCATGCTCAGCTAATCAGGGTCCAGAGGATTCAGAGACAGCAGCTGTGGTTACCACACCAATGTTGTGCAGGCAAGTACCCTCCCACAGCCACATGCTGCCTTATATCTGTGCTGCAGAGGGTCTGTGAGTCCAAGGAGTAGTGTGTGATAGGCCACCATAGTTAGCATCCTATGTTCCATCCAATCACATCGCACATAAGGCCATTACACACATATGTATGGTTTCAAAATTGAGCCTGAGCTGAACAACAACATTTGCAACATTGTATACTTTTGCCCAACTGAATTTACTAGAACACCTGTAGGAGGCTCAAAAAACTCTGTATCCATGACAACCTGGTTGCATTTTGATAAGTACACTGTTCCCCTAGATGTTGCCTATGTATCCATTCAAATACCCACACAAGTACGGTGACATTGCCTTTGCTCATGCAACCCATTCAATGGTGTAACGAGTTGTACACACGCACGTACCATTGGGGTACGCTTGGCTCGCGTATGGCAGTAATGCTATAGGGAAACGAGGCGAACACACGAACGTACCATTGGGGTACGCTTGGCTCGCGTATGGCTGAAATGCAATAGGGAAACGAGGCGTACACACGCACGTACCATTGGGGTACGCTTGGCTCGCGTATGGCTGAAATGCAATAGGGAAACGAGGCGTACACACGCACGTACCATTGGGGTACGCTTGGCTCGCGTATGGCAGTAATGTTATAGGGAAACGAGGCGAACACACGCACGTACCATTGGGGTACGCTTGGCTCGCGTATGGCTGAAATGCAATAGGGAAACGAGGCGTACACACGCACGTACCATTGGGGTACGCTTGGCTTGCAAATGGCAGAAATGCTATAGGGTAACGAGGCGAACACACGCACGTACCATTGGTGTACGCTTGGCTCGCGTATGGCTGAAATGCAATAGGGAAACGAGGCGTACACACGCACGTACCATTGGGGTACGCTTGGCTCGCGTATGGCTGAAATGCAATAGGGAAACGAGGCGTACACACGCACGTACCATTGGGGTACGCTTGGCTCGTGTATGGCTGAAATGCAATAGGGAAACGAGGCGTACACACGCACGTACCATTGGGGTAGAGTGCGTCAGACATGCTCAAGTGAACGATTGTGTAGGCTGCGTCCCTGTCCTACTCCATGTCACCATTGGGAGAGTGACTCCAGGAAATCACATAGCAGGGATGTAGTCTCCACTCATGTCGAGGATGTGGATGCATACATCAGCATGCCATCCATACATCAGCATGCCCCAGGTGTGGCAGACATAGAAGAAGCACAGGGACTGTGACCTTGTGACTCAGTTGATGTGTGAAGAGCTGGCGAGACATGTCATCAACCATATTGCACATGTGCATCACATGCATTCAACACTTCACACCGGACTAAAGTCTGCAACATATTGTGATGCACATCAACACTGGAATGGCACACCATTCAGTACAGGGAAGTGCCACATGATGACAGCAACATGCCCACTGTCACAGAGGTGTAATAGCCGCACAGCATGACCCTGTGTGACCACGTCATGTGTGTGCCATGTGCGACATTGTGCATGCTGTTAGCATATGACATTTACAGGTCAGTATCATATTACTCACCTTTGAATATCCCCAAGTGTCATCCTGGATATGGCAATTACCGCTCAGCACTACACTTGTGTGTCGGTAGGCATGTCCTGTGGCTCAGCATGTGTTGTTGGCATTGTGTGTGCCGTGATGACGTTGTCTGAGTACTCAGACGTCACCTCTGCGTGCACACCTCAGGAACTCTTTTTTCACAACACAAGCGCTGGTCCCGTATGAGTGTAAGCTTACTCATTTTTGCACCAAAATCATAGTATGTTCACTTCTGACCATTTCACTTGGATTGTCTGACTCCGGACGGTGCCAATATGGATGTCCGTTTCAAAGCCTGTGAGGAATGCCAACGACTCATGTTGGTGACTGACCCTCACCGTTGGTGTCTCCACTGTTTTCACGTCAAGCACAACAACAAGAGCTGCTCCGAATGCCGGGAACACACATATGAATCCAGGTGTGACTGGACCCACAAGCCGCTCAGACTCCAGCAGTTGGCCCTGCACCACTATAGCTCATGGTCTGGACGTAGGACGAGTGCCTGGGCGTGGGTGTTGAGACATCAGAGCCCCAGAATTAGCCATCAGTCCTCCAGACCTGAGTCATCAGGTATCCCAAATAAGTCAAAGATATGTCATCGCACTTCCAAATCCCCACAATGCACGTGCAATGCTGCATGTGATTCGGGTGACACCGCCCACGTGGCTCTGTCAGATTAGCAGCCGTCGTAGCCTGCACCACGACCTCTGGGCCCTGCCCAGCATGTGAAGCAGGAGGAGTCAGTGCACTTCCTCATGTCCATGATGTCCCTCACCCCAACAACGGCCTACGCGTCGGCTTCTGGCCCAGCGGACCCGTCTGGTGAATTGCCCCTGACGCCATCACTCGCTTTGTCCCTGACGCAGGCGGCGCATACCTCCCGGAACCGCTGGGACAGACAGGATGTGAATGGTCATCCTGGTCCTCGCTGGTTCACCTCACAACCTCACTGGCCACAGTCCCCCAGGTGTCAGCCTTGGTGCCGTTCTCGGGTGGTGCTGTCCCCGATACCATACACTGTACGGCTCCAGCGTGGAAACTGTGCGGCTGAACACCGCTATTAATGCTGCATGGGGAGTAAAACTTCAATGAGCCGGGCACAGCTCATTACAATGGGTGTTAATGGGTATTGGTAGGGTCATGAAGACCCACTGGCGCGTGAGTGTCAGTCCCGAGACGACAGGACAGGTGGACTGGGGGATGCGAGTGGTCTGAACACCTAGCCTGACACTGGTGATGACTCTACTCCAAACGTGTTTTTGGATGAGCGGGCAACGTACAGTGTAGTGTTTACGTGGCCGGCCGGAGCCTTGCCCCTTCATCTCCCCGTTGCCGCCGTGAGGACCAACCTCCTCACTGAGGTCCTTCAACTCCACTCACGCTCCGCTGAGCCTCTGCAGGCCTATCTTCAGGAATGTACTGTATCTATATTGGCCAGCATGTACAGGCACGCTGCATGTTTGGCTGTAGATAGGCACGTTGTCAGATGCCCACACCCCTCCCCAGACTGACCATGTTCCCTGTCCTCCCACCCCACCCCAGAGAGCACGGGCATTCAGGCCCCCAAATCACAGACCACATTCCCGTTAGCTCCGCTGTAGAGGGTATCCAAGAGGTATGAGCACAACGGAAACATGTCATCATCCTCCCTGAGTCTGGGAGTGGGGTCTTCCAACATCACATGCCTCTTTGTCCACTACCCACACTCTCTGTGGGACATGGTTGTGTTACTGCTGGCAGAGTGTGCGTTGTAGGTACGGGCAATACTTGGCCATGCCCTTGTAGGATGCCAATCAGCTACACTGTCTTTTTTCTGGTGTGGCCTGGATAGCCCCGACTCACTGGGCAGATCAATGGCATCCAGGGAGGCAAATTTGTCAAAAGCTTGTCTTGTATTCAAAGTCGGGATTATGCGACTAACTACTGTTCCTTACTGATATTTTGTTACAAAAGGTAAGTAACGAGTCCATACAGTTCAGTACATCTGCTGTAGGAGCATCTATGTTGTCTCCTTGGCGTGATGACCTTGTTTCTAATGTACACACACCATGCCACGTGTGTTAATTACCCGCTCATATGTGTGATGGCATCACAGACCATTTGTCACAAATCTAAGATTTATGCTGTATTATGATGGTCATGTAATAGTTAGGGAAAGTACACACCGCAACATGACTAAGGCAGAACTGTGCAAATGATGGCACATGTGGTGTGTGTGTGTGTATTGCTGTCAGCTGTCTGGATGTGCAGACAACCTCCTACTGACATTCACATGACGTGTGTCACTGACATGATACACTATCAATGCTCACTAAGACCTTTCCATCCGATCATTTGTATGCATGTCATATCCATTCCACACACCACAGGTCTTTTACTTTTCACGGAGGAGTGGCTGGGAGCTGGCACATGTTACATCAGTGTGTATCCCACGCCACACTCAAAATTGTCTAGATTATTTGAAGCAGTGTTGCTTGTGCCATGTGCATTGTTATTGTCGTAGTCAGACAGTTGAAGACATATCTGATAAATTGTGTATTGCAGGGCACCCCCTCTGGAAAGGCCGTTGCCTGACTTGGAAGCCATGAGGGAGCGGAATTGCATCCATCGATATCGATTCAACAGACAGATGATCAAGGACCTGACGGACAGGCTGGAGGCTCACCTACAACCACGCCACAGGTATCCAACTGCGCTGACACCCAAGGTAAAGGTGATGGCAGCCCTCCATTTCTTTGCCACAGGTACGTTCCAATTCACCATAGCTGATGTGGGAGGGATGTCTCAGACAATGTTTAGCCGGGTATTGGGTGATGTATTGGCAGCTATGTTGCTGCACATAGATGAATTCATTACATTCCCTACTCCAGAAGAGTTGACAGATGTCAAGGGGGAATTCTATGCCCTGGGCCACACACCACATGTAATTGGTGCAATTGATGGTACACATGTTACTCTGGTGCCACCAGAGGCTCAGGAGCAAGCGTATCATAACAGGAAACACTACCACTCGATAAATGCCCTGGTGGTGTGTCTTGCCAACATGATAATCTCACATGTTTGTGCACGTTTTCCAGGATCGTGCCACGATGCTTTCATCATGAGGCGTAGCAGGGTACCACAGATGATGCTGCAGCTGCACAACCGCCGGGCATGTCTTGTTGGTGAGTATACCCTGTCAGCTATGTATGTCAGTATGTCACAACTTCATGATCTGCATGATATTACACACTCATTTCCATGATGTCAATTTGCAGGAGACGCTGGATATCCAAACATGCCGTGGTTAATGACTCCACTACGCAACCCCAAGACACCTGCAGACCAGCGGTACAACAATGCTCATGGGAAGACCAGGCGGGTGATCGAGCGAACTTTTGGACTCCTGAAGAGCCGGTTCAGGTGCCTAGACAAGACAGGCGGAGACCTCCAATACAGCCCACACAAGGTGTGTGACATCTTCACCGTGTGCTGCATGCTACACAACATGGCAGTGGAGAAGGCCGTGCCACTCTACCTTGATCCTGATGAGCTGGAACATCCGCCCGTTGAGGATGAAGGCCTTGCCCAGGATGCCAGCGACGAGGAGGGTGAAGATGATATCCGGAGTCACCTCATCCGCAACTTCTTTTCATGATGGTGAGTCATAGCAACTGTAATGTGAAACATGTACTATAGAGTTGCATGGGTAGCATGCTGTGTATGCAACAGACTGTATGCAAGGTCACTTGGATGTTTGTTGTGCAGTGTCACACAGGTGCAGATGTAATGCAACACACATACGTGCTATGTGTGTATTTTGAATGTACAGGTGTACTACAACATCTGGATATTCAACAGGACATTGTCAAAATGACATTATACAGAACTTGACCCCTTGTGTGCCACTCTCATCCATAGCTCGCCCTGCCTGTTGTCCGTTGGGGTCATCGTGGTCATCCTGCTATTGCTCATCATGATTGCAACATCAGCCACATCAACAGAACATGCATGGACATGTGGAGAAGTCAATTTGGGTAAGGACTCATATGAGGCTGTTTAGCCTTGGTATGTTTTGAAACGTGTGGTACATGTTCATGTGCATGTAGTGAGACCATGCATACATGCAACAACAAAATGTTACTTATTACATGTATGCCCACTCCCATGACAGGATAGTCACCCCATCTGACTGTCATCTGTTGTAGTTAGAGACTCTGGTGAATGCATCTATGTGTGTAGACATTGACACTACAACATTGCATATACCATGGCTTTACATTGTGTCAGAGGTCACAGCCACGGACTCTGTGGGGGATTGCAGCCTCACTGAGTGCATTAGAATGTGAGTGGATCCTCACCTCCAGCTTGTGGGCCAGTCCCGTTTGATTACTATCAAACCATGTGGTGTAGGTGTGGCACAGTCTATGTTCCACATGTTGAGATAACTGTCCTGTTATTCTGTTTACATCGATGCAATGCCCCTTGTTGCAGTATATCATGTCACTGTCATGTCGTTACTGCAGTGCAGGTCAAACATACTGCTACGCCAGCCTTCACAGTGAGTAGCTGTTCTGTTTTGATTCACATGATGCCATGAATGTTTAGCATGAGAAATGACAATGTTCGGATGATGCATATGTGATTTATTGTGTAGCACCAGTGGAGTGCGGTCATTCACATGAATCTCTAGTCCCGTGCAGCATTACTGTGCAATGCTAGGGTCTCATTATGTGGCTTGGATCAACATCATTTACACGTTATATTTCTTCAACCTGCATATCATGTTTAGCATAGTAATGCAAACTTGACAGATCAAAAGACTGGCTACTGAGTGCCTTCATTGCATGTAGATCATTAGCTTCATCATCATATGTGATACTTACAGCTGTTGTGGGTGAAGTCAAGTTGGGGTACATGGTCCTTATGGGTACCCATAATCACATACAGACATTACAGTTAGCGTAAGTAGCATTGCCATATGTTTCCATTTGTTTGTAAGGTCAACCTCATCTGAGCCAGTGAATGATTTTTAACAACATAGATCTCATTGCATGGTAGCTCACTTGAGAGCGTTACACATGACTCGAATGGATGACAGACTCTCCTAGGTTTTATGTGTCCGTGTCATAGCATCGGATCTCATGTGATACCATGATTAGTCATCTAAAATTGTCTCCAGTCAGTACACTTCACAGGTGTGACTGGTACAGTGTAGCTCATGATGTTTTTGAAGTGTCAGTGACATGAGAATGTACTCCTAATGGTTATTTGCCTCTGTTTCAGGTCTCCCTCCCAGCAGTTCCCATCCTCTCCTTCCCTCGCCTGATCACCCTTTTGTGTCTGTCGTTTGTACTCAGACCAAGGGGCTATTTGGAGGTGGAACCCTTTGAGCATCACACCACTCTGATGAAGAAAGGTACGGCCAGTCCTTGACAGGCTTGTAGCCAATAGTACTGCTGCATTACAGGTGACATCATTAATAGTGTTATTTGGAGTTCTTGCCAATGCTCATGTATCTTTGATAATGCTCTATGGGCTCACAATGTAAATAATCATGTTGTGCATGACGTCTGACTTCTACAGATTATTGTGCCGCCTTGATGTCAACGCACATGTCTTTCTAATGTGCATGTATACTATTTAGCATGAAGTTAGCTTATGCTTGTTATGTGTTTACCTGTAAAGTGACCACACGCATGGTGTGGGGGAAGGCTAGAATACTATGTTGTGTGTGAGGTAGATGGCTTTGTAGTTGCTGTTTAGCTTTGAACACACTAGCTGTAGTCTACACCTGCTGACGCTGTGTGTCTTGTGCCCCACTTGTCCGTAAGGGCCCTGATCCCGTGACTGTGATCTTTGGTGATTACTGTGCCATTTTATTTGCAGTGACCCTGAGTGAGGCAGACACTCCTGCCTTCACATACACATGTCACTTTGTGGCTTGCAAATGCCCTTGTGGTATGTGCTTGTTTTGCAAGTTGTCACACCCCTCCTGCCGGCATGTCTTCACTCATTGCTGCTGCTGCATATACAGCCACCATGCAGCGCACATTATCCAGGGACACAGAGACCTACAGGATGACCCTCCTTCCATCCATTTATAGACCATGCTCCTGCCACCCTACACACAGACAACACCAGACATTCACCCTCCTGCTATCACAATGCTTCAAACTCAGCCATTGCAGCTGCTATGCCTGTGTGTGCAACACATACTGGCACGACTATGGCAGACTCACATGACATTGGGTCTATGTACCACCAGGTCATGTGCCGTGTACAGCACACACACACCTTCCATAGGCACAATATTGTACAGTGTTACCTTGTCAACGCCACAGCAGCAAAAACATAGCTGTCACTGTCAGTCAAGTAGCCACAGGGTACACAAACCATGACCACGTCTCTTGGGTGTGGTGTGATTTCTCCGTTCTGGTGTAGGTATTTGTCAGATGTGGGTAGTTGTTCTGTATGCGTTGCTCCCATTACAGTAGTATAGTACTTGTAGCTACATAGGGATAGGTCACCTATTCAGGTGTGCTTGTGTAGAGTGCTACAGCCCATTGCCCACAGTCTGTCCTGCCACCCTTGTCCTGTGCGCCATTCATCACATCAACAGTACTGCATCATGCAGAAGATAGTTCACATACATGAGGACACAGTTGTAGGCACTGCCTACATGGACAACTACTTTTGTCACACTGATCTGTACACCTCAAAGTGACTCTCCTGGGCCTGCCTGTGATAGCAGTTTTGGGCTCCAAACCCCCCTCCAGCATTTACTATCCCACACAGGTGTGTCTTTCCATCCATGTATCTAGTTGTTAGGATTTTCTGACCAATGTGTGTCCGCACTCAGATTCTGATCCAAGTGTGTGGTTGGCTGCTGTTTGTTGGATACCCTTGCATTTGAAACATTTGCACACACATATCAATTTATGCTGTGGTTCAAAGATAACTCACCACATGCGTGTGAGGATTAGTATATTTATTGGGAGATATTGTGCAGGAAACGTGAATAGGTGCTGTACAGAAAGGGGTGGAATCCAAAGTTAACTGCCGGAGATGAGATGCCTTACAGTTTCAGTCAACAGAGTCCAGGCCACAGTGCTTGGCATCATTGGGCAGAATGTGACTAGCATGTCCATGTGGAAGAGTCTTATAGGGGATGCTGTTGCACCCAGGGGCAATATGCCAGGTCCAGTGTCCTGGGAGATGTGCATGGCCCACTGCCCCTCAACGTCTTAGCTGTGGACGACCCACCTTCCTTGGGGGACCCTCAGGTGCAGGCCTGGACGATGCATGGGATGCTACATCAGAGAGTTCCTCCTCCTCCTCCTCCTCCCTCCCTGTGGCTGGTGTCACACTTTGCCGTAATGTTGCTGGCCTTGTGACACAGGGAGGGTGCAGCATGTTGGCAGCTATCTGACGTAGCGATTGGCTCATTTCCCGATGCACCGTCAAGAGCTGAGCCAGACTTGCCTCCACCCGTCCATAATGTAGGTCTTGCCTGGCTATTTGCTCTGCCTGCTGTTCTTTCACCTGGTTGAGGGCCTCCGCAAGCTGGCCTTTCTCCCTGGTGTCCCGCCGGTATGCCTCCAGGATGTTAGCGAGTTCAGGCATACCGGGTGCTGCAGCTGACTGGCCAGAATCTCGCCTCCGCCTTCCGCCACTCCCACCACCCTGACCCACACGAACACGGCCTGCGCTTGTGGGCACATCCAATCGACGGCCCCCCCGAGTGCTGCCAGGGTGGAGGTCGTCAGCAACCTCAGGGGCGCCCGACAAAGGGTGTCCCTCATTTTCAGACTGGCTCTCTTGTGGATGATGGGCAGGGCTGTGACATGTCTGCTGGGATGTGGTGGGAATGGGTCCGGTGGTTGGCTGAGATGTAGCTGGTACAGTTGCTGCAGGCGTTTGGGCTCCAGAGGAGCCAGGTTGGTTGGGGTCATCCACAGTGCGTTGAGTGGCGTCGCTGTCGGTGGGGTCTGGGTCCTGCTGATCCTGGGACTGGGATCCTTCTCCCTCCTGGTTGGGGGGGGCGCCACACGTTCCCCTGTGTGTGGGAGAGAAAGACACTGTTAAGGCACTATCAAGTGACATCTTGTTTAGTTATCCATTATGAGCATCACAGTTCCACAAGCTTTACATTGTTGACATCGTTCTGTTGTGTATGTAGTGGTAGTAAATTGACATGTACTCTGGGGTATTTTCATTCTTCCATTCTCTTGACAATGACTGACACAGCCATTGCTGTGTCTTGTATTACCGGCACAACACATTTATAGCATTGGTCATGTTCACGCAACATCCAGGATACGGTGTAAATCCTTATGTCTGCGTCAAGCATGCACAGAGTTTAGATACAGCATGTTGATGTAAGAGACAGAGTATCATTCATTTGCATTACATCTACTACATTGGAAGTCTTTTGCTGTACCATGATGGCCAAACAATGCCAACACCCCTGGACCTGTACACACACTTATAGATCATGGCTTTTGAACTTGGCACTTCTGTAAGACGCATTACCTTGTCAATACCCATGTCCATGTTGGTACTTCAGTGCATCCACAACGTTCATGAGATGGGGCACGTGCATTGTTTGAGCGCCACAATGGACTTGAGCATCTGCAATGTGCATGTATTAGTAGTATGCGTTTTCATATGAGTGAGTGTTTTGTTGTGGTACATGACAATTGGGACAGTGTTGCACTCCAAAGCCTGTCCCCAGGGGATGAGTTTCTGTAAGGCGGGTGTATGATAAGCCATGATAGTAGTTAGTGTGTGATTTGCAAGCATCCATCGTTCATGATTTGACTGCCCCCTGATGTAGCATGCTGGCATAATTGTGGTTTTGTGTTCATGCACAGGGTGTGTGACCTTGTCCTGGTGTTTGTGTTTGCTGTGATCACAGGAGGGACTTGTGCTGCCTACACCTGTGGCCATTGTGTACTACAGAGCTTTCCGATATGTGTGCCCTGACACAGTACAGTGTTGCCTGGAAATGGTGTGTGTGTTGCAGGCACTTAGTAGATGACTGCTGGTAATTAGGAGACATCCCTAAACATTCTGCTCTATGGTGTTTGGAAGGCCTGTGCAGTGCTTGGGTGCAACTGTGTGTGCCCAGGGAGATGCGGTGAGGTGACAGAGGGAGGGAGGGCGACAGAGGGAGAGGGCGACAGTGGGAGAGGGCAATAGTGGGAGAGGGCGACAGAGGGAGGGAGGGCGACAGAGGGAGAGGGCGACAGTGGGAGAGGGCGACAGAGGGAGGGAGGGCGACAGAGGGAGGGAGGGCGACAGAGGGAGAGGGCGACAGTGGGAGAGGGCGACAGTGGGAGAGGGCAACAGTGGGAGAGGGCGACAGAGGGAGAGGGCGACAGAGGGAGAGGGCGACAGAGGGAGAGGGCAACAGTGGGAGAGGGCGTCAGAGGGAGAGGGCGACAGAGGGAGAGGGCGACAGAGGGAGAGGGCGACAGAGGGAGAGGGCGACAGAGGGAGAGGGTGACAGTGGGATAGGGAGAGGGCGACAGAGGGAGAGGGCGACAGAGGGAGAGGGCGACAGAGGGAGAGGGCGACAGAGGGAGAGGGCGACAGTGGGAGAGGGAGAGGGCGACAGTGGGAGAGGGCGACAGAGGGAGGGAGGGCGACAGAGGGAGAGGGCGACAGTGGGAGAGGGCAACAGTGGGAGAGGGCAACAGTGGGATAGGGCGACAGAGGGAGAGGGCGACAGAGGGAGAGGGCGACAGAGAGAGAGGGCAACAGAGGGAGGGAGGGCGACAGAGGGAGAGGGTGACAGTGGGAGAGGGCGACAGAGGGAGAGGGCGACGGAGGGAGAGGGCGACAGAGGGAGAGGGCGACAGTGGGAGAGGGCGACAGAGCGAGAGGGCGACAGAGGGAGACGGCGACAGTGGGAGAGGGCGACAGTGGGAGAGGGTGACAGAGGGACGGAGGGCGACAGAGGGCGAGGGCGACAGTGGGAGAGGGCGACAGTGGGAGAGGGTAACAGTGGGAGAGGGCGACAGAGGGAGAGGGCGACAGAGGGAGAGGGAAACAGTGGGAGAGGGTGACAGAGGGAGAGGGCGACAGAGGGAGAGGGCGACAGAGGGAGAGGGCGACAGAGGGAGAGGGCGACAGTGGGAGAGGGCGACAGTGGGAAAGGGCGACAGTGGGAGAGGGCGACAGTGGGAGAGGGCGTCAGAGGGAGAGGGCGACAGTGGGAGAGGGCAACAGAGGGAGAGGGCGACAGTGGGAGAGGGCGACAGAGGGAGAGGGCGACAGAGGGAGAGGGCGACAGAGGGAGAGGGCGACAGTGGGAGAGGGCAACAGAGGGAGGGAGGGCGACAGAGGGAGAGGGCGACAGAAGGAGAGGGCGACAGTGGGAGAGGGCGACAGTGGGAGAGGGCAACAGTGGGAGAGGGCGACAGAGGGAGAGGGCAACAGAGGGAGAGGGCGACAGAGGGAGGGAGGGCAACAGAGGGAGAGGGCGACAGAGGGAGAGGGCGACAGAGGGAGAGGGCGACAGAGGGAGGGAGGGCGACAGAGGGAGAGGGCAACAGAGGGAGAGGGCAATAGAGGGAGGGGGAGACAGGGATGGAGACAGGTTGTTTGTGCTTGCTCACTTGCTACACTGCCTTACTGTGTCACAAAATATTGTATCTCTGGAAGGTGTGTCCACAACATGATATTGTTTACGAGCTGTGGTCTACTATCTTGTGTGATATTTCCCTATCCCTGTACATTGGCCATGGTGCCTGGGTGAGGTCCTGGGGCATATGGGATGAGAGCAGCCTCCTACCCTCCACCTTCCACCCCTTGTGGGTCCCACCTGCAACAAACCACTTTTAGTTGTGTCCTGCTAGGACTCATGGCCACCCACCCCATGCTGCTGGGCACTGTTGTAAGTCCACCCACGTAACATGTATATTTTGTACACTCACCAGACTCAACGGCTCCTTCTATTCCATGTACTCCCACCGGTGGCAGCAGGGCCATGACTTTCTCCTCCCAGGGATGGTATACAGGAGGTCTGCGGGGACCACCACCTCCAGTGTGGTGTGCAGAGGCGTAGTCCTGGTCCATTTTCTTCTTGACCATCCTCCGCAGATCATACCACCTGGACTGGCATTCCCCCCTGGTGCGCCGGATGGGTGCAACAGCATTGACCCGGTCTACGATCCTCTCCCACAGGCGTGTTTTTTCTGCCATGCTGGTCTGTCTGACCAATGCGCCAAACAGCTGTGGCTCGACTCTGATGATGTCATCTGTAAGTATCTCATTCTCCGGGTTAGTGAACTTTGGATTCTTGGGTGTGGTCATGGTGTGGGGTGTATGTGATTGAGGGGGTGATGGTGTGTATGGATGAGGGTGTGTGGTTGTGATTGTGAAGGGGGTGGTGTGGGTGTAGATGTGATAGGGTGTATGTGTGAAGGTATGTGGCTGCAATAGTTGGTGTGCTCTCTGTTTCTTCGCAAGAATGGGTATGTTGCAAAGGATGATGGGTTGTATGTGTGAACCCTTTTATTGGTCAAATAGTGGGTGTGGCTTAATTTGAATTGGTTGTGTGTGTGTTATATGGGGTGGGTGTTAGTGTTGACCTCTGTTTGGCTGTGACCAGGACATTGATTCTGTATGGTGCGTACACAGGAGACATGTTCAGTGTTGTTGTGCGACTTGTTTGCAAAGTCCTTGTGCTGGTTTGGGTGTTTGCGTTATGTGTGCGTTTCGTACTTGTGCGTGCGATTGACTGGTACGGGCCGTTGGCGGGTGGGGGTGTTCGCGTGGGCTTGTTGGGGGGGTGTGCGTGTCGTACTTGTGCGTGCGATTGACTGGTACGGGCCGTTGGCGGGTGGGGGTGTTCGCGTGGGCTTGTTGGGGGGGTGTGCGTGTCGTACTTGTGCGTGCGATTGACTGGTACGGGCCGTTGGCGGGTGGGGGTGTTCACGTGGGCTTGTTGGGGGTGTGTGCGTGTCGTACTTGTGCGTGCGATTGACTGGTACGGCCGTTAGCGGGTGGGGGTGTTCGCGTGGACTTTTTGGGGGGGTGTGCGTGTCGTACTTGTGCGTGCGATTGACTGGTACGGGCCGTTGGCCAGTGGGGGTGTTCACGTAGGGGGGTGTGCGTGTCATACTTGTGCGTGCGATTGACTGGTATGGGCCATTGGCGGGTGGGGGTGTTCGCGTGGGCTTGTTGGGGGTGTGTGCGTGTCATACTTGTGCGTGCGATTGACTGGTACGGGCCGTTGGCGGGTGGGGGTGTTCTCGTGGGCTTGTTGGGGGGGTGTGCATGTCGTACTTGTGCGTGCGATTGACTGGTACGGGCCATTGGCGGGTGGGGGTGTTCGCGTGGGCTTGTTGGGGGGGTGTGCGTGTCGTACTTGTGCGTGCGATTGACTGGTACGGGCCGTTGGCGGGTGGGGGTGTTCGCGTGGGCTTGTTGGGGGTGTGCGTGTCGTACTTGTGCATGCGATTGACTGGTACGGGCCGTTGGCGGGTGGGGGTGTTCGCGTGGGCTTGTTGGGGGGGTGTGCGTGTCGTACTTGTGCGTGCGATTGACTGGTACGGGGCGTTGGAGGGTGGGGGTGTTCGCATAGGGGGGTGTGCGTGTCGTACTTGTGCATGCGATTGACTGGTACGGGCCGTTGGCGGGTGGGGGTGTTCGCGTGGGCTTGTTGGGGGGTGTGCGTGTCGTACTTGTGCGTGCGATTGACTGGTACGGGCCATTGGCGGGTGGGGGTGTTCGCGTAGGGGGTGTGCGTGTCGTACTTGTGCGTGCGATTGACTGGTATGGGCCGTTGGCGGGTGGGGGTGTTCGCGTAGGGGGGTGTGCGTTGCATACTTGTGCATGCGATTGACTGGTACGGGCCGATGGCGGGTGGGGGTGTTCGCGTGGGCTTGTTGGGGGGGTGCGTGTCGTACTTGTGCGTGAGCGAGGGGTACGCGTGTGGTATGTGTTGACGCTGCTTGATGCGAGCCGAATATTGCCGTACGGATCATTATTGAAGTGCGATAACTTTGTTCCCTACGAATCGCTGTCCGGCTTCTCGTACAGGATCGTACTTGTGTGTTTGTACGGGCTGGTTACGAATCGTACGGTAGGATTCCCGATGCATGTTCGTACGGATCATCAAATGTGATTCGGACGGTTCGATGAGATTCGTACGGAAATCGACGGGAACGGATCGGAATTCGCAGGTCGGACGTAAAGTTCCCATTCGTACGGATTCGGATACGAATGCGATTTGTCCGGCGGAATATTTTACCGGATTGGAATCGACGCCTTAGTAGGTGAAAAACGGGGTTTCAGCACTGACCTAGGAATCGCACACACTCATGCCTATGCTTTTCCTTTTGTGCCACGCGATTGGCATTTGCATGTGTCTTTTTATAAAAGACTGCACGCAATTGGCCAAAGGTGGGCGCAGTGCTCCGCCCATGGCCTATTGGTGTCTATTACGCGTACCAAGCGATGTGGTTTCATTTATCGTGCCCAGACACAGGCGCGATAATTGAAACCATGGCGCGCTGTGGCGCGCGCACACAACTCGCGGGCTTCTGTTTTTTTTTTATCCACTTCACACCGAAGCAGCTAAATGAAAGAAGGCAAGAGAGGTCTGCTGCTTGTTAGTAATAAGTCTGTCTCTTGTCGTGATCCTAACATACAATTACTATTAGTGCCCCTAAGTGTTCACAACGTGTTCTCATAAATATAACTAAAACCAATTGAAATCAATCCCACTGATCATTTCTTGAACTTGAAAAAGCTTTATTCGAGTTATACACTCATAAAAGCACACACATGTAAGTTTATACATTTAAAACTCTAAACATACTTTAGCAGTAAATTACAGTTAAAAATACACAATGCACACACATAAAATGTTTACCAAAAATAGTTAAAATAAGCTTTCTCATAAGGAGCTGAAACTAAATGCATGTTAAAGTGCAAGATCCTCCGCTTTACAGGCCATACCCAAATTTATACAATCAAAAGCTCTTAACATGCATATTAGCAGCATTTTACAATTAAAATTCATATTTCTCTCCCACAAGGTACTAACAATAATAATTCAAGCAAGCTAAAAAGGTGGAATTCAAAGCATATTAGGAAATAGAGCCCTCCGCCTTATAGACCATGCCCACCCCAGGTATTTTGCCGTTCCTACTGCAATGGACAATTCGGTGGAGGAACAAATAATTCTCAACCCCTCGACACCACTTAACACACCAAGATTTCTACAAACAGGTGCCAACCAGGATTTTCTCGGATTTACATAGGCCTCACACAAAAATAAAAAATGTGCGATACTTTCGTTTGGAGCGCCACATGTCGGGCAACACGAACTACTACTAGTTCTCCAGCTGGACGTCAAAGACCTCAAGGGGAGGGAACCTGCCCTTAACTGGAAAAATAATTTCCTGTCTAACGGAACAGTTATAGTGTCCCAGTACTGTTCTAGGACAGGTCTTGTTTTAATTTCCATAAATCTACCCCCCATGGATTCTGAGGTTGCGCTCCTCCAAAGCTTCTGATCAATGTAATCCCAATATAAAGCTTTTATAGTGGTTTTACTAGGGAACACTTCCCCGAGCGGATTTTCCCAGAGTTTGGAGAGACCAAGCTCAGCAAGGACGTCCCTGAGCATTTTTAGCCATGTAATTTTATGGAAGACATCTGATTTAACTAAGGCTGAGAACCCCTCAGCATAATGTCTAATTTCTGGGGTAGTCCATAGCCGTCTCCAGTAGAGGATAGGCCTTAGTCGGGCACGATCACTAAGCGATCTCCTTCCTAAGTCCAGGCCAAGCGGTATTAGTGGGGTACTTTGGGGGAGACTAGTTATCCCTCTCAGGAACTTGTTCTCAGATCTTTGCAGGGTAGTAAGCCTCTCAAAGGCCCAAACTTCAGCCCCGTAAAGGGCTGCGCCCAAGGCTTTTGCGTCGTATACCATAAGAACCGGTTTTATAGGCCTAGCTTTGGATTTTGCTTGTTCTACCCGGAGGGCTCCTGAAATCTGCTGATGTTTCAGCACCGCCTCCTCAATGTGTCTCGACCAGCCAAATTTTGTTGATATCTCCACCCCTAGGTATGTAAAAACGTTTACTAACTCTAGTTTGATGTTGTTCAGAGATACCCTAGGTTGGGATTGGCGCTTTTGCCCGAAGACCATCAGCTTGGTTTTATTTACATTAACTTCGAGGCCTCGTTCTTTACAGAACATATCAAATATGTTCAAGGCTCGCTGGAGTCCTGACGGGGTTTTGGACACGATCAAGGTATCGTCAGCGAACATCAGGATTGGAACCCTGATGCCCGCTAGCGAAGGTGCGTCCACCATCGCATCCAGTATCCTATCCACTATACCATTAATGAACAGGGAGAACAGCAGGGGTGCCATAGCACATCCCTGCCGTACCCCCCGCTCAACTGGGAAGTTGGTGGTAGATTCCCCATTCCTCCCCCACTGGACTTTAGCGAAATTGCTTTCGTGGAGACGCATTATTAATGTAAGCAGCTCGAGTGGGACCCCTATCTTACTCAAAACAACCCACAGCTTGCTCCTAGGCACCAGATCGAAGGCAGCCCTTAGATCTACAAATGCTACATAAAGGCTGCCTTCGCCAAGGAGTACAGTCCCCCACCGTAGCATAGTGAAGCGAAAAATTTGATCAACCGTGCTGGTTGCATGCCTAAATCCTGCCTGGTAGGGGGATAAAGCATTGTTCTCATCTACCCAGGCCATAAGTTTGTCGACCACCATCTTCCCCACCGCTTTTTGCATAGTGGCCAGCAAACTTATCGGTCTATAGTTTGCCGGGAGTGACCGATCGCCTTTCTTAAAGATCGGTATTATTATTGCCCCCTTCCATACTTCAGGGATTTTTGCCCCTTTAGCAAGGGCATTTCCCAGCACAGTCGCATATCTTGCCCACCGAACCTTATCGTGTTTGAAAATGTCTGAGGGAACTCCATCTAACCCCGGAGCTTTCCCCCCCTGCAGTGATGAGATTACAAGTTCAGCTTCTTTAACTGAGAATAAATCTCCCTTGCAAAATACCACAGGGATTGGTTCTATGGCCATTATATCCCTATTCTCCGCATACTGGGGTTTGAAATACTCGACCCACGATGCCTCATTAACATTGTTGTCGGGGTTATTAGGGGTACCACCTCTGCCCCATTTCACGATTTTCCAAAAAAGTCTGGAGTCTTTTTGCCCAGAGGCCTCAAGTAACTCCTCCCAATGCTCCTCATCCCACAACTTCTTAGCCTTACGGATGTTGTCGTTATATTGTTTCCTAGCAGTGCTAATCAAAGCCTTGTCCCTGCTTTTGAACCACCTCGCCAATTTGATAGGTGCTTTTCTATTTACCTTAACTGTTTTGATAAAGTGCGGTTTTATCAAGGAGAAGAATGTGTCATGTATGTCTGTTATTAGTGAGGACCCCGGTGTTACAGGGTCTACTGTTTCCATGGCGGCGATAGCGTTATCCACCTCCAAGTTAATGTGGTCCAAGGTGGCCAAATTGGCCAACACGTTTGGCCATTTCACCCTTCTTGAGTCATTAGCCATAACAGGTACGGTCTCACTACCTGACACTGGGTTGGCAGGCGCGGCCCTCCACCATGAATGGGTAACACAGAGGGGGTTATGATCGCTTTCTACTCTCCCCTTGATTTCCATGTCGCCCACGCCACACCATAGCTCAAGACTACAGATGACATAGTCGATCCTACTTTTATTATGGCCATTGTCAAATGAACAATTTCCTCCTTGGTCGCTTTTTGTCCTGCCATTAAGGGCCCTCAAACCATATTCCAAACATAACGCATTCAACAACAATATATCTTTTGTCCACCGCTTCACGGGTATGAGGTTTAAGTTTGGGACGCCCCATAAGGCATCTTCCTCTTGTCCTATCGGATATTCAGTATTTTCTAAAGGCTCAAATGTCCTATTCAGGTCACCTGCCACAACCACTCTATTTCCAAGTGACTGGGATTCAAGGAAGGTGGATAGAGCTTCTAGGGTGGGAGAATTCCCAACACTTATACCCCTAGCATAAATGTTGTAAATATCTATCACACCACCCTTACCTAGTGATAACCTCAATAATTGTATATCCTTGCAGCCTAGATCAATCACTTTTATTTTAGCTTTTGAATTCTGCTTGATCCAGGCTGTTAGACCTCCCATAGGTCTGCCCCTGGGGCCTCTAGTCGCTGGTATACAAAAATTTAAGTAACCTGGCAGGTAAATTGGATCACAAGCCCACGTCTCTTGGAATAGGCACATTTCAAACCCATTTACAAAATCTATCCAGTGCTGTGACATCAATCTAGTGCCCAACCCCGCTATATTCCATGAGAGAAACCTCCCCTGGATGTTGTCTGTACAGATCTCCCTTTCGTTAGGTACCATGGGCGGTAGATCGGTCAGCCTCACACAGTCACCGTCCTCTCCTGGAACAGTATCTATGCAGTCTACATCTATACCCTCCTTTGTGCCAATGCTTAGTGGAAGTCCGAGTTCACCCCCCCAATCCTCCAGACATACAGTAGTGCTCCCCCGCATATTAACACAATCCCTATCAATAGCCACTTCAACTATTTTACACATTACATCTTCATTAAATGCCAATGTTACCTCTGGGATGCTTCCCCAAACCATTTTTCCTCCAAAATCCATTTGTTCAGCTGGTTTCTGTCAACATCCCCACCTCGTGTACCCCTGCCCATTATAAGGGTTATATGCCTGGTTATAACAATCATTTGATCTTGAGATGGGGGCAGGAAGGGGGCCAGCCTCTGCCCAGGGACGGAGACTAGATCTCAATTGTTCCCTACTACCCCCAGGGTAGATTGCCACCGGTCTAGGATAGAAGAAAGTGAGATCCACAACACCGATCCCACCAATGCTAATGTTCCAACCTGGTCCCGTAATTAACCCTACAACCCTTGGGTCTTGGAAGTTAATTATGATGCACTCACCCCCCTGTTTTTTTAAGGTGTTCCCTATCCAATTGACCCTTCTAACCCCGATAATCAAACCATCCACTCCCCCTGGCAAGGGTCTATTGACCCGAAGCCAATGCATGGCCTTGTTTTTTAACGTGTCATAAGTTTCTCTTTGGCCTTCCAATAGGGGTGGAACGTTGGTGAGAATAGCCACATATGGGTAGGAATCAGGGGTGAGCTGTACTGGGGGTGTCCTAGTCGGGGGTTTGGTCACATGTGGTATTGATTGGCCGTGTTCTGGAACAGCACGGCGCGGTGGAACAATGTTTTCCAATGCCACATTAATGTTATTCCCATCTGCAATGGTGTGACCATCCCTTGTGGAACCACCCCTAGTTACTATCTGGGAGGTTGACACCGCATTATTTCCAGTGCCATTATTACAGCGGGTTTTATCATTTCCTGGCAAGGTACCCAGACTTGTTTCCAAGGTGGTCGGCAGAGGTAGAATATTTTTACTAGTGATAGTGGCTGAGTTTTTTGAGCTGTCCTTTCTACCCTTAGCTATAGTGTTATTGGGCTTAGTTTTCCCACAATTACTCTTACTTGTGGTGGACAACGGCTCAGCTACGTTCTTACTATTCAGCCCGTTATTCCGCTGCATAGAAGCACCACTCGCAATTGGGGATTGTAAGTCAACCAACACGACACCTGGATCTCGCTCGGCTGTCTGTTGGTATTTCCCATTCTCTCCCATTTTGTTGCCAGACTTAATTAGAGATTTTATAGAAAAGAAATTGTCTAAACTAGCCTGCTCTAGATGGTCAAGTTGCTCTGCTAGCTTTTTAAGTCTAAGCTCAAAGGGGTTTAAAAGGGAACGCATTAGTTTTTCCACCTCCAGCAGAAAATCATGGTTAGAAGATAGTGGCCCAGGGGGTGCTATAATAGTGGGATCTAAACCTGGAGACACTGGTGTTGTAGGGGGCACCATTAATATGGAGTTTGCACCTACTGGGACAGCTTCTTCCTCTCCCATTAATAATACAGCGCCATTCTTTGCAGTGGCTTGGCTTGGGGGTGATTTGGTACCCAACTTCCTATGCTTTCTTGCAGGTTTTAATGGTTGACATTTTTTAACAGTGGCTCCCCATTTCCTTTTGGGGCAGGGTTTAGATTTAATAACTTCCGATTGCACACAAACTTTTTGTAATACTTCTAGCCCATTAGGTAATTGGCTAGATGCATTTGGGTGCTCAGCAAGTGCAGTGGTAACTACAGTGTCTGTAGAAGAAGTACCCAGTAACTCATTAGATGAAAGTGAACCAAGTAATATATCATGAGTAGCTGGTAATACAATAGATGACAAAGGAGTAACCAGCGAGGGAAAACTTTGGCCTTGATGTTTCTCGAGGGGGGTTTTCAAGAGCTCAATCGACAGCCTACGCCCGGCTCGTCTTTCTGCCAGAGCGATCTCCCTATCAATATCCTGAGGCAATCGTTTAAAATAAGTATCGAGAGGGCCCATAACTGCTGTCTCTACCTCACCCGTAGAAGGCAGCAGGGTAGAAATACTTGTTGAGCAAGCCATGTAGCAAGACCCCCCTGCTACAAACAATGGACTAGCAGGTCAAAATACAGTTGGTATGCAAATAGTTTTTGTCAGTACTGACACCGTAGATGTAAATGGGGTGTCCCAGCCCAGCCACCTTCGGCCACTGACGGCCACAGACGGTACCGCCCTTGTCCCGGGCTTCTCCCGGCGCCCTCCCGCGCGCTCCCGCGCTGCGGGATCGTAGTACACTAATAAAGAGGAAAGGGTGGGGTAGGGGGCGTGGCGGACAGGGAGAGCGACCCAGGTGTTGAGGGTTGACCGCACGCAGGGACTCCTGGTAGTTAGAGTCCCTGCGGGTCCGCTCGCAGCCCTGTGCCTGCCTGTTCTTACTTCCCCAGTCCAAAAACAGTTCCAGAAGCACAGCGCCTCTTGCTGGGTAGAGCACCTCGCAGCACACGGCGAGGAGCTGCAGTTGCAATGAAGGGTCCAGGTGCAAAAGGAAAGACCACAGCAACAACCGGTCCAACAGGGAGTCCCACGACAATCTAGGCGGAGGCTGCTTTCACTGCTGGGGCAGGGGGCGTGGCGGACAGGGAGAGCGACCCAGGTGTTGAGGGTTGACCGCACGCAGGGACTCCTGGTAGTTAGAGTCCCTGCGGGTCTGCTCGCAGCCCTGTGCCTGCCTGTTCTTACTTCCCCAGTCCAAAAACAGTTCCAGAAGCACAGCGCCTCTTGCTGGGTAGAGCGCCTCGCAGCACACGGCGAGGAGCTGCAGTTGCAATGAAGGGTCCAGGTGCAAAAGGAAAGACCACAGCAACAACCGGTCCAACAGGGAGTCCCACGACGATCTAGGCGGAGGCTGCTTTCACTGCTGGGGCAGGGGGCGTGGCGGACAGGGAGAGCGACCCAGGTGTTGAGGGTTGACCGCACGCAGGGACTCCTGGTAGTTAGAGTCCCTGCGGGTCCGCTCGCAGCCCTGTGCCTGCCTGTTCTTACTTCCCCAGTCCAAAAACAGTTCCAGAAGCACAGCGCCTCTTGCTGGGTAGAGCGCCTCGCAGCACACGGCGAGGAGCTGCAGTTGCAATGAAGGTTCCAGGTGCAAAAGGAAAGACCACAGCAACAACCGGTCCAACAGGGAGTCCCACGACGATCTAGGCGGAGGCTGCTTTCACTGCTGGGGCAGGGGGCGTGGCGGACAGGGAGAGCGACCCAGGTGTTGAGGGTTGACCGCACGCAGGGACTCCTGGTAGTTAGAGTCCCTGCGGGTCCGCTCGCAGCCCTGTGCCTGCCTGTTCTTACTTCCCCAGTCCAAAAACAGTTCCAGAAGCACAGCGCCTCTTGCTGGGTAGAGCGCCTCGCAGCACACGGCGAGGAGCTGCAGTTGCAATGAAGGGTCCAGGTGCAAAAGGAAAGACCACAGCAACAACCGGTCCAACAGGGAGTCCCCTGATCATTTCATTTTGAAGGCAAGTTACATTTTTTGTCTGAACTTGTCCTTTTAACAGGCGGAAAAAAAAGTTGTTTGCTTTTGTAGTTTCGTACTAAAAATGTATTCACCGTTATTATTTGTCTGCTGTGGCTTTATTTCATTAATACCTCTCACCACGGTCAATTTTGGAAGAGCCCTCACTTCCAGAGGCTGCCATGCTGCTACGGATGCACCGTCACCAGAATGCGATGAAACCACACAGTAGGCCGCCATTTTAGAAGCTGTACGGAGGAAGTATATTCAGGGGGCAGCCATATGCGAAAAGCATCACCAAAAGCAAAGGGAGAACACGAGCAAGCAATAATCACACATGCCATGCCAACATTTAAGGAGAGTAAAGTGGGAGAATTTTATTGTTTCAGCGTGGTCAGCAAATTGTCTGAGCATGACAGTCAGCGTGTTATGGTGTGTTTTGCGTTTTTTTTATCAAACACAGTCTTTAGGGGTTGGTAGTAACATGTGGCTTGGGGCCAGCCTCTATGCGCTGCACTCCACCCGCTATGGATGGCATACAAAATCTCCGTACAGTCATTATTGGCAGCAAACAACATATTTTGTTTTTAATGGGAAAACGGAGTTCTGGTTTTCAATCAAACTTGACAAACAACTGAAATTCACTATTTGTGGTTAGCTAAGCACACAACGCATGCCATGACTTGTGCAAGTGCCATGCTAAAAGCAGCACTTTTCAAGCAGTCTGAGGCAAAAAAGAGAACATGACTGAGGGTGCAAATTATGGTGGGTGTTCTGTGCTTCGGTACCATAACTGGTGAATTGCGGTGGTGGTTGTTTCAGGCAGCCTAGATTGAGAATGCAAGAGCGGGCTGCGGGCTGGTAGTAGTGACAGGCGCTGTACAAGAGCTCAGCCTGGGAAGATCTGGCAGAACATCGCTCCTCTGTTTGTCACTTGACTACAGGTAGGTCTAGCCGGCAAAGTGATGCTTACACCGCAGAGTATGAACACAGGACAATTGGGTTGTAGGGACGCCACCTACTAGGGATCTCTATATATGCACTGCGAGGGGCTGCTGGCTGCATATTACTGGATCTCACGTAACTAACTTGCTTGAGCTTCTATCAAAGGGAGATCCCCCAACACACATGAAATACCTTGTTCTTTAAAGTGTTTTGTACCACAGTTTTGATGTGTCTAAGCACTTAAGTAAGCACTGTTAAAGCAATTAAAGTGGTTCTTACTTTATCGAACTTGGAATATTTAAAAGGTGGGTTGGCGGTGGAGGCCTCTAACTGATGTCAGCGACAAGCCACATTAGCATGACAATTAGGGCTATGTTTTCTGCCCATCTGGTCCCAAACGTCCTTCTGCACGTAGACCACAAGGACAGACCTGCTGGCTTGCTAGCCTCCTCCCCGGGTTTAGCGATGCAGATGTCAAAAGGAGGGCCTCTGAAGACAGAAAAGTGCGCTTCAGATGTATTGATGTAAAACAATATGATGGGGTCCCTGAAAACTCGAGTATCTCACAAATATTCATAGACGTTAGTGTGAATTGGATGCCCCAGAAGAGCGAACCCAACACCCTGTCCCCACCGGCTTATGTTTTGCCCCTGAATAGAGGATTCACTCCTAGGAGACCCTCTGGACTGCCAGGTTGCGGATGCCTAATACTAATTATTTTGATACATCACTTTTTTAGGATTAAAGTTTTTTTATTATTATTGATGGCAATTTTGTGACGAGCTAGTTTCACCTTACATAATAACTGAGCATTTTAACTAGCTGTAAGTACTTAAAAAGAAAACCAATTCCATGTTATTCTGAATGTAACGCATGAGTATAAATCTTAAAATCGAATGGCTTAAAACTTCGTCTTTACAAACCTGGCTGTCCATGTAAAAGCTCAAAAGCTTTGCAAATTACTCAGTTGCATACAAGAGCACATTTTGAACAGTGGGAAAGAATGCTGTACAACTATTTTATGAATTAGTAGAGTGCTACCAGACAAAAATTGCTTTAACACCTCATAAGGGTAGCAAGTGCTGTATAAATGCAAACCCTTCTCTCTTCTATCCTTCCACTATCCTTTTTAATCCAAATAACAGACTAACATGTCCACCGCTCAAATGCATGTTTTTGTATTTCCTTATACTAATTCACCGCTAATCCTTTTTGGGTTCAGGAGTAGGATGCTACTCACTAAAAAAGCGCTTCAACGTTTCGTCAGGGGTAGTAAGCACTATATGAATGCAATATAGGGTAGTGGACACAGGCAAACAAAAGTTTCTGATGTGTATTTTAAGCATCAAGATGACTTTTTGAAAATGTTTGAAATCAGGAGTCAATGGTAGTGAAAAGTAGTAAGAGCCCTAAGAGCATTTACGGGAAACGGGGTTGGTGGGGAAATTTTAGTGTGACTGTTTATCGATTCCTGAAAATGCTTTTCTTCATAGAAATATGCTTTTTTTATTTAAATTGCCCCTAGTACGGTAGATTGTATGCTAATAGATCACTAAATATCTCATACCATTTAATAGCGCTCTTGTTCTATATCTCGTGAACATGAAAGGCAGAATCGGACTGTACCGGGTTCTCATTCCTACATACCTGCCCTAGGTAAAAAATAAGCATTATCATATACAATACCAATCGCTCTAACTCTAATAATTGCCAGACCTATTGCATTGCAAATGCTTGTTTTCTATAGCGGTACCCTTAACATATTCTAATATATCTTCAACAGAGTTAACAGAGGACAGGCCCGGACTGGCCGTAGCGGGCACCGGGCAATCCCCCGGTGCGCCGCAGGGGTGGGGCCGGTTTTAGGCCCCTGGGGGCCGTTTTGTTACAGGGCCGCTTTGGCAAAATCGTCCCTGTAACAAAATCGGCAGAAAACCGGCCCTGGCAAAGAGCTCGGCAGCACCCCCAACCTCCTCCCACCCCCACGGGGGAGGGGAGGTGAGCTCTTTGCCAGGGCCGGTTTTAGTTCCCAGTCCGGCCCTGACAGAGGACAAAAATGTTCCAGATTTTGCAAGTAATGAGCACCCTTATTGTTCAAAGGCCAAAGGTCTGAGAAGAATGTGCACTGTCCAACAACAGAGAACCTGATTCAAAAAGGTTTTCTATGGGTACGTCTGACTTATGCTGGTAGTGTTACTTGCTTCTAAATTCCAGCAATAAATTAGGAATGAAACGCAAAATCTTTGGAAATTTGGTCTACAGTCTGGTAATAAAGATGGTATTAATTGAAGGAAACCAGTTAAAAATAAATCAACTGAGTCTTCTAGGACATAATAAATGGAGAATCCTATCCATGAAAAACCCAGAGCGCATGCCACAAAGACCAAAGCAGTAATTATCATGTCTATTGCCATAATGTATAAGCAAGAAACACTCTGTCAATGGTGAATGTTGGAAGTAAAAGCGGAAACTGAGTTTTAGTTGTAGTAAACTAT
Source organism: Lissotriton helveticus (assembly GCF_964261635.1). Classification (NCBI taxonomy): domain Eukaryota; kingdom Metazoa; phylum Chordata; class Amphibia; order Caudata; family Salamandridae; genus Lissotriton; species Lissotriton helveticus. Next base: position 1,696,588,709 of record NC_136059.1, on the reverse strand, counting down.
AAATTTGCATTTGTAATTAAACTTGCAGCTCATACAACAAATCAGACTTTTGATCCAATCAGTCATCGAAGTTATTCTGTCTCCGGTTTGTCACTGTGTTTACCACATGACGCAAGAAGGTGAAGAGTGAAAACCAGCTAGTGGGGGCTAGGCTTTATGCACAAAATGTAGGACCCGAGAGTGTCTCAAAAACCCATAGGGTGCGACTTGAGCGGCAATGTTCTGGCATACATCTCAAGTTCATCAATACCAGATGTCGAACAAAAGCCACCACTATCTTTAATGTAGTTCTGCCCATTGCAGTGATCACTACTTATTTTTTAGCCAAGAAGTGGACCATTTCAATAAAGCATCTCACTTTTTTGGGAATGTCTGATGTGGCACAGAAAAGGGCCAAATTTGGGTCTCTCATGAGAGAGGTATTCACCATATTTTGTAGTGAGGAGAACACATTAATCCAATAGTCCAGTGACTTCCGACAAGCCAACATTCATCATTCCGCCTTTTATGCATGCAATATTCGTATTAGGTGCAAATTTACCCATTCTTTCTGGGGTGTAAACGAAAAGATTAGGAAATTAAGCTGTAATAGTTAATGCCTATAATTAAAAGGCACATGTTTAACCACAGCACAAGAGTATATAATAATATATGTCTTAGCTACTTCTCTTTCCAAGTCCAGCCTAAGCTTCAGTGGAGGGTATTCACCTAACGCCATCATTTCTGGGTTGTTTAGCTCTTAAAGAGTGACTTGCAACTCGCAAGGCAACAGACATTATCCTCAGATGGCATTTTTAGAAATAGCTAGTTGTCATTGTAGCCATGGACTGAAACATGGCTGCCCAGCACTTAATCCCTAGCAACTCCAAGGAAGGATTGAAAACTCATGTTAAAATGGACATCTGATGCAGCACACCGGAAGTACGTGAGTCCTATCTGAACAAATGTACATCTGTCAGAGGATAAAAAAGTAACATTACTCCATAGCTTTATGGCAAAGTCTGTGGAGTGATTGGATAAATAATATGAAAAGGTAACACATATAGTTGTGCAGCAGAAATCAATTAGCAATATGTGTCTGATTTACAGTGGAGTTTATGGTACACATGTATGGATCTGAGGGCAAGAACAGACAGCTGGGAATCATTACGGAGAGTACGGAGAGGTTTGAATGATGCAACAGGTAAACCCTGATAAACAGCAGGATCAATATCTAATAGGTATTATATGTACTTTAGTTCATGCAACAAAAAGTATTGTACAGAGTTCCCCAATGGGAGCTAAAAAATTAGCTCAGCCTATCTTCTCTCTCGCTCAATAAAAGGTGGGGGTTAAGTGCATAGTGTAGACCCTTTTCAGAATGTAAGGATACCTCACACAGGCTAACGGCAGGACAACTACTGTTATCCCAGCCGATGACCGTCCAGCGTCATCATCGGTACCCTGCTCCTACGACAGGCTGGCGGTGCAATGCCCGTCGGGCAGCAAGGGAAGCTGCACTTTGGCGGAGATCTTCTATTCCGAGCCAACGGGTGTGTGGGTGTGAGGGGCCTATGAAAGGTGCAATAGTGAGCGTGGTAGTGTGTCTTAAAAAAAGTTAGTAGAGTCCTAATAGAGATTTTATTGGTCAGGCTCACTACTTTATTAAAAAAGATGAAGGGGTATTAAGGAGTGGTGAACAATGAGACCAAACCTTTATTCAACCCTTGTTGTGAAAACGGTCAACATGTTTCTCGCCCTAAGGGCGATTCATCAGGACCTTTGTGCTCATATAATTGCTAGTATCCTCCGGATTAAGAGGACACTGGTATACGACCTGTGTAGTGTCGTTCGGAAATGGTTCCTTGCGAGGGACCTCCCGTTGGGATTCCTCTTTAAAGCCTCACGGGCTGTCCAGGTGGGGCCAGCAGCGAGTGAGGAATTCCTCAGAGGTCGCTGGTGGCGGACAGCCGGCTGTCCAGTTATCTGAGTTCCAGTGGGAGGGGTAGGTGCAGAGATGTCCGCCACCAGCGACCTCTGAGGAATTCCTCACTCGCTGCTGGCCCCACCTGGACAGCCCGTGAGGCTTTAAAGAGGAATCCCAACGGGAGGTCCCTCGCAAGGAACCATTTCCGAACGACACTACACAGGTCGTATACCAGTGTCCTCTTAATCCGGAGGATACTAGCAATTATATGAGCACAAAGGTCCTGATGAATCGCCCTTAGGGCGAGAAACATGTTGACCGTTTTCACAACAAGGGTTGAATAAAGGTTTGGTCTCATTGTTCACCACTCCTTAATACCCCTTCATCTTTTTTAATAAAGTAGTGAGCCTGACCAATAAAATCTCTATTAGGACTCTACTAACTTTTTTTAAGACACACTACCACGCTCACTATTGCACCTTTCATAGGCCCCTCACACCCACACACCCGTTGGCTCGGAATAGAAGATCTCCGCCAAAGTGCAGCTTCCCTTGCTGCCCGACGGGCATTGCACCGCCAGCCTGTCGTAGGAGCAGGGTACCGATGATGACGCTGGACGGTCATCGGCTGGGATAACAGTAGTTGTCCTGCCGTTAGCCTGTGTGAGGTATCCTTACATTCTGAAAAGGGTCTACACTATGCACTTAACCCCCACCTTTTAATGAGCGAGAGAGAAGATAGGCTGAGCTAAATTTTTTAGCTCCCATTGGGGAACTCTGTACAATACTTTTTGTTGCATCTTCCTAGGACGAGTGCATTGGACCCCACTCAAAAATCGTCCCCCCCTATTCCCCCTGTTTGATACCATGTACTTTAGTTCAGACATTAACTTTGCTTGTTTGAATAAAGAAACTTCCTAGAAACTAACGTAGTTAGGCATCTCTCAGAAACAACATAGAAAGACTGAAATAGTTGCGGACAAGGCTATGGCTTGATTTCAACCGGGGGCAATTTTCAAATCAATAAAACAGGTATTTATATCTAAACAAATTTCAAGAGCCTGTTCAAAAGATTTTTTATGAACAACCATCAATAAATTATGAGATTACTTTAACTCTTCTTTTAATGTGGTATATGTAGCTTTGGCTTCCACACTAAGCCATGTCATACATTCCGATCTTCAGCGAGGGAGGCGTGGTCTTCAGCTGACCAAATAGTGCACTACTTTTTCTCAGCTTTCTGATGGTACATTTGCTATGGTGTTTTCCCTGTGCACACTAGCGGGTGGTCTTCTTTAGCAATGTATATGCTACACTACTTATCTGATGTTCCTCTGTTTGGAAAACATGTTCTTGTAAGAAGTTTTTATGTTAACAAATTCTACCATTATGTGCATGTAATGATAATGACATATGTGGTACCACAAGGTCCTGTCCTATTTCTTTCTAGTGGCTTATGGGCATATGCGACCCCTAGAATCAAGTGAAAGGAAAACACCAGCTGTGGTTCCACATAGGTGTTGAAGATATTAAGCTACATCTGAATGTAAGTGGATTAGAAAATGAAGCAAACTCCACACCCTGTCTTGAGCATAGTATTCTTTGGATGGGGAAGAAATTCCTATTGAGATACAGTTCCAAGAAAGATATGCTTTTGGTAAGGAGCAGACTGCCAAGTGCAATCCAAATTGACTTGGCCACACCAACTAGAGAGCTTTGGGATAGATGTAATTGCCCAATCAAAGTTCACATACATTTTCTTAGATTTTGGAAAGATCTGAATACCACACTCTTCACAAAACCATTCACTCAAGGATCTTGGTCAGAACCCTAGAGAAATGTTCAGGATGCATGAAATATACTGCCAGATCTTTGATGCTGGGTTATTTATTTGCCAGTGCATCAAAGAATGTACCGCAACAGCATATTCTAAAACGATATTTATTACAGATGGAAAAACAAATCACAGCGGTATTTTCAAAGAGATTATCTCCTATATTTACACGTATTTTCTTGTAAAAATAGCATCTGGCAATTGCATAACATTCAGTGTATAGCATGAATACGCTTGTTAACAATGCAACGATAAACAAAAAAATCATTAAAGTAAGGGAAATGAATATGTGCAAGGAAGCACAGTCACCAGTGAGCAAGCTAGGTGTCTTCAAGTGGGAGTAGAGTAAAAAAAAATCATAATATGTCAACATAAAAACATAATTTACAATACAGAATCAAAGGTCCACAGTCTGTTACTCTAGTACTACAATTAATTTAAAAGCTCATTGATTCCTGAATGAGTTTCAGGTGTTCTGAGGGAGAAACCATAGAAGTCCTCTGGGGCGTGGCAGTTCGTTGTATAGTGATATGTTTTCTAATGGTCAGTTGAATGGTGTCAGGACCCCAGTATGATTGCGTTGAGTCAACATACTTTGGCCTGAATTAATGATTGGTCTCTTTAGGACAAAGAACTTGCAGAAGGTAAAATGAGGAGGAAAATCTCAGGTATATGGCAGCTCTCTCAGGGCACTTTACAAAAAGTACAATTGTATCTAAATATGTGTTTCAAGGCACTACAAGACTCCAGGTTCCTTCAAACCCAGTCTTGAAGAAGAGTCCTACTGCTGTTTCATACCTAACATGACTTTAGAGGGTCGAAATGATGATGATCGAGCTAACTTACCTCCATAAAAGCAGTCCTGGAGGCAGTTTAAGGGAGATAAACATCTGCCTTCTCTGTCGACTCAGAAACCAGATTATTCTAGACAGCCCAATGACAGTAGGGTTGATAATCTGTTGCATACTCCTTGTGAACCAAATCAATTGTATTAGTTTTGTATATTTAGTCACATTGTTTTCACTTGATGCACTATATGAGCACTTTTCACCTATTAAGCAACCCTGTCAGTAAAATATGTGCAAAAATAGCTTTGAACATATCACATTGGAGACAGACTCGTGTGTGTTGTTGTTCTTTTATTTATTGTTTTGGCATTTTTCTTTTTAAGTCCTTCCCTTCTAAAGAAATTGATGCCTTATTGATATAGTTACTAATCAACTGTATATTCAGAGTTGTCTTTTTCTAAAGAGAATGATGCCTTATTTATATAGCTTCTAATCATCTGTATATTCTGGGTTGTCTTTGTTCCAACAAACATTCCAGTCAAAAATAACAACCTTTGGGAGAGTTCATAACTTTCTATGTTCCTATGTATAGGAAGTTACGAGGGATTGATTATCGTGTTCTTGTTTTCCTCCCCTTCTCCCTTTTTTCCATATGCAGGTTTTGATATTTTGCTTTCCACTTACTGAGATTGGTTTATGAGGGGTGTCTTTTTGTAATCTCAACAATCTGAGTGCTCCACTCTAGTGAGTGAACTAATTGAAGGATACATGGTGAATGAATGTGGTTTTTAATCCCTATTATCAATGGATGGTTGAGATATGTATAGGAAGTTCCGAAGTATTGATTATCATGTCTTTGTTTCCCTTCCTCACCTTTCTCCCTTTTTTCTATATGCAGGTTTTGCTATTTTGTTTTCTACATACTGAGATTGGTTTATGAGGGGTGTCTTTTTGTAACCTCAACAATATGAGTGCTCCACACTGTGAGTGAGCTAATTGAAGGATACATGATGAATTAATGTGGGTTTTAATCCCCTTTATCTATGGATGGGATGCAATGTACATGAAGAGTGTAATTTGAGGTACACCAGTAATGAATAGAGTGCAGTGGGGCTTGTTTTTTTTATTATTAAGTATCTGATCATTTGTTTTAACAAAGAATGTTTATATGTGAATGTGTTAATAATTGTATGTTAATGTCTTATGATGATGTGATTTATGTGGTCTCATGGCTTTGTGTATTTATACATTTTTATGTTTTCCACACAGGATATTTTTGGATAGTGATATTCTTAGGAGGGGAATATCCCATTGACTTGAAGAAGGTGGTTTCATGTTTTTTAACCCACCGAAATACGTGGCTGCACAGTGTGTGTTAAATTTGAGGAACAAATGATCACATTAGAAAATAAACTGGTTTCTGCAATGTGGTATCTTTATTGATTCTTACAAATTAACCCGAATTTCTGACAGGTGTAAATGTAAATGTAAATGTAGTGTACTTGTATAGCGCACAAATCGACCCCAGCTGGGGTATCTCGGCGCTTTTACGAATACCGCTGTGGAACCCTTTCTGGCTTTTCCCTGTGAAGTGCCCACTCCTGGGCACCCCCAAGGTGAAGCCAGGCATCCTAGCGTTGTGGGGGCCGTTGTGGAGATTAAGCAAGCTATTGCCCAGAGTTGCAGAGTGGGACCCATGATTAGAATAGGCACCGAGGCGAGAATTATCAGGTCCGAGGAAGTTGAGCCCAAGACCCGCCGAGGCAGCAATTGAACCCTGATCCCGGGCTAGACCTCTGCATCAGGGTCTGCCGCTCTAACCATTGAGCCACACTTCTCCACTGTGATTGTCTTGTATGTTTTCGCTCCTCTATATTACTGTATTTATGTTGGAATTTATGTATAATCATTTTTATGTCTTGTTTTTATTGATGACATTTTAACTTTAGGCAATGACTGTAACTAATTCAGATATATTGAAGAAAAAAAGCTTTTATTAAATTTGGAGACATAAAGATTCAAGTTATTGTGCAGCATTGAACTCATTCAAGACTGGGGTCATGAATGTGCAGTGGGTGAATGTTTATATATCCAGATGATTGCACGTTAGTGGTTCCCAAAGGGAGTTATTTATAACTGAAAAGTCTATTACGCAGCTCTGTCCTTTTGGATTGTGGAGGCCCTCTCTCTGCATTTGATGTGATGTGTTCCAACAAAACCAATAGTTTCTATATAATAAACGATACCCAGGTTCTGAGAAATACAGGGTCACCCCATTAAGGCTTGATTTCATGTCAGTCAGCAGCACAATATTGCATAAATGGTGAAGAAACAAACCTATTAATAACTAGGGGTCCTCAACACCATAGTATATAGGGACAGGCATATGAGAGTTTTTGAAGAAACTGTGTCACCAGATTTCTCAAGAGTCACTTGGGGATAATTTCATTAGCCATGCTTCAATAAAAAGCCAATTTAGCCTAACAGGCATTGCACTGTGGCACACAGGTGACCCTCTGTGAGATGTGTACTTGAGGTAAACCCTCTAGTATAGATCTCATAGCAGGAACAACTGCGCAAGGACAGGCCAGGTAAGAGGAGTGGACGAGCCAACAAATTAACGGGGAGAGCAGAGTCAATGGTCTGGCTCGGATCTTAGGGCCCGTGCACGACCCGAGCACTGAAAAGGTTTGCTACGCAAATCATACACCAAACATTATGTAAAATATAATAAAGTCTCCTCAAAATTTAAAAAAGCTTATTTCTTTAGCATGTGGATGTTTTGATATTAATCGGGCACATTATGGCACTGCGTTGAGAAGCACTTCATTAAAAGTGATAATTTTAAAACAGGAACCTTTAGAGAACTAAGAGGAAAGACAATTGTCAAGTAAAACCTCTACTGGCCTAGATCATTATAGAATATCATTCCTTACATAAAGACTTTGCTTTTAACCCTTTGGGCACCTTTCATCAATTTCGATATAGCACAATTGCGTCCAAAAGTTATTAGAGAGCTTTACACAAGCAAATGTTACATTGCACAAGATGACCATTCATTTTTATAGGGATGGAACAATGAAGTGATTTGCCCAGAATCACAGGATGTTGAGCCGACGCAAAGGCTCGAAGTAGATTCCCCAGGACCAGATTCGACGCTTTGACCCTAACACCACATCCTGGGTACAGGTAGGGAAGCTTGTTATGGGCTCAAGGTTCCAAATGGAGCTGGAGCTGAGCCAGAGTCAGGCTTCAGTCTGGAGCCTGGCCCTTGCTTTCAGTGGCTCGCCCACCTCTACCGGTGAGAAATGTAATTTTGCTACAATTATACGTTATGCATATGAATAATGCACAAAATGTTACATGTCCCTCGTATGCACATGGATTCCCTAGGCATTGGGATCTTGGTTTAGCGCTGAAGTCAAAATTTAGAGAAATAAAGTGTTCGCGTTCAAAAAAAGATGGCGCTGCCACCTGTACAGTTTTGCGCCGGCATATACACACCACAAACAAATAGCACATTTTGGCCTGGCCAAGCAACTGAGTTTTTTGACAAACAGAAGACATTGTTGTAAAACACTTGCATATTAATCGCTACAACATGCAACAAAAAGCTGTAATACATCGATAATGATTAGTTAAAAGGCATGGTTCGATTCCCAAAGAGCTAAAAGCAGTAAAACATTTTAAAAAGTGCTTTGTCAGGGGGACTGTCTCCAAAGCACTCTGCTGGAGCTGTATCTTTATAGCACCCTCCCAGCAATTCCAGAGACAATTACAACTTGTTCCTCTCTCGAATGATTGCACATGCATCTGTAGCAGGCGAGACACGCATCTACAGAAGACAAGATGTGCGGAACGGAGACATATGCTTCAACTGAAAGCTTGAAAATAAGAATGAATGCTGTAAAATGCAAACCCCGGTTGCACAATTCTATTGTCTCTCACTGCATAATCTCAAGTTTATTTCCATGTCCTCGCTTTGAACTCCAGCTAGACATTGACTGTTCAGCCAGTCATATTGAAAGAGACGAATATAAACTCAATTGGGCCAAAAATATGGAATAGAAGAATTTGAATTATACAAATAAAATGAAGGGCACCATGGCTCACAATTTCACAGAACAATAAAATATGGCCTCTTTTATTTTTTTTGTATGTTGATTTTTAGCAATGGGTGAAAAGCTAGTATTGTGATCAGGTAAAAGTATTGCTTACTGCTTTGCACTCCAGCCCTGTTACCTTCTATTCCTGCATGCTGGGCAGCCCCCACCCCTACATATTTATACAATTAAAAAAACATGGGGCCTCATTTATGAGGCCGTGCATCACTTTTACGCCGCCGGTGCGTCACTTTTTGTGACGCACCAGCAGCGTAAAAATGTTCCTTGTTGCACCATATTTACAAAGTGACGCATCAAGGTAGTTGCGTCACTTTGTAAACCCCTGCGCTACATTATACCTACGCCAGGTATAATGTATGCAGGGGGGCGTTCTGACGCAAGAAAAGGTCATAGAAGTGACGCAGTGAAATCTATAAGATTTCACTGCGCCACTTCTAGGACACAAATGCGTCAGTTTCCTACGCCTGCCTCACAGCAGGCGTAAGACTGACGCAGGCCCTTTCACATGGGGCTTGCCCCATGTGAAAGGACACATTGCTGGAGTTGCGTCACTTTTATGACACACTCCAGCAATGCGTCACTTTTGCACCATACAGATACGTCAGAAATACTGACGTATCTGTAACTCCTTGCGCCATGATGTGTCATACTGTAAATATGATGCATCATTGGTGTTGCAAGGAGGGCGCAGTGAAAAGTGACGCATCGCTGTTTTCACGCAGCGATCGTCACTTTTCATAAATGAGACCCCTCCTGTCAAGCGTGCTTGCATGCAGCCTCCGAAGGGACACATCAGTGGTAACAGCCTCCATATACTCCTCCCGGGGGGGCGGAGGGGAGCAGAAAGACTGCAGTATAAAAGTTGCTAAGGGGGAGCACAAGCTCTTGCCCTAGGGACGCTACCCCTTCCCAGATGGCTAGTGGGTGGATTCCTGCTTGTAGATCGCTCTCCTGCGGCAATCCCCAAGCAGGGATGCGATGGGCAGAGCTACCTTTGGAAAGGGGAGATTCTCCCCTTTGCAACAATATCGTTCCTGTGAGAATCACTGGTCAGGGGGCTGCTATATGCCCCGAGCACTGACTTAGTGAAAACAAAACAAGCTCATCGAATCGTTTTACATTTATTGCAATGATCTCTGTGCGCCATGCATGCCTATGATCATTGTAGTAAAAAAAAAAGCAGTCAGGCTGCTAGCTCTTACTGAGCAGACTGATTTAAGAAAAAAAACAATTCTGCATTCTTTCTGGTACAGAACACCAGAGTGGCCTTAACATACCTCCACAGGTTCGGACAATGGCCGACACCCGCACTGTACAAGTTAAGGACATATATTCACCATTTTAAACAATAGATGTCTTTTTCTTTACTACAGAAATATTTCAGACTCAGAATGTTAAAATAAAATCATTCACTGCCTATTATGTTTTGTTGTTTCAATTAATATTCTTTACTTGATTTTGAGCCTTACCCAGGACACATGGAAAGACTAGATTACTTCAGCTTGTGGCCAGAACTGAAACTGTCCAGTGGTGGTTTAAGAGCTGCTGTTAGGAGGTTCTGAAATAATGACACATCATATTTGTCAAAAGGTATATTACTAATTTAGATCACATATAGTTTACACTGGAACTCTACTCCTCTCCTGGCAGGTATGGCACAAGCAACAGGCTATCCCCCAGCACAATGCATGATAGAGTCAAGCAGAAACAAAAAGCATTAAAGTTAAGAAGAGAACACAATCAATTTCCCAAACGACCTTATAAATATCAAGAAAACCTTAATTAACAAAATGATCCAAAATATTTATGTCTTAAAGTTTGAAGGTAAAAAGCACAAAAATATCAATTGGCCAATTAAAACAAATTTTAGCAGTAGACTGGGACCTACGCATGAATTCACCCTTGTTGATGGGTTGGGCGACAAGTACGTTTTGCAGGTGACGGTCTGCATCACTTGCAAAACATAAAAAATATGTTTGAAAAAAAAGTTCTGCAGGTCACTCCAATCAAAGTGTTGCCTTGGGTATCTGTTACTTTTTTGCTTCTCAGTTTCTTCCAGCGGAGCAAGGCAGGACACTGAGGCTGGCAAGAGTCCTTTGAAGTCAGATGTGCTGTCATCGTGCTCCTGCTCAAAAGCTGGATAGCCTAGCTGCTGAAGTTGCTTTACAACTGGAATTAATGTATAGCCTTGTAATGCATGGTCTTACTTTCTACGATTGGCAGTTGGCCCTCAGCAGTAGCTACTCTACAAAATCAGTGTTATTTTCTCACCCCCGAATTATCACAACTGGAGTTCCTGTAATTTCACGGACAGGGAAATATTGGGGATTATAGGTTTTTTGGAACTAAAATGCAGAATTTTGTGTTTCTGAGCTTATTCACACGCTTTCAGCAGCTAAAATCTTTATGTGAAACACTAAAACTTGTCCTCCAGACGAACTATCCTTGTAGGCCTCTTCGTGATTACTGGGGGCACTTAGAATGAGGCTATTCATAAATTTTTGGTCCTCAGATTTAATCAGAGGAGCAAAACAGGAGGCTGTAAAAAAAAAGGGCTCCATAGGATGGGTACTTATTTTGAGAAGTCCTGTAAATAGCTTTGAACTCCAGTACATAAAACTCTAAGTGGAAAAACTGGCAACTCATTGTTGGCCAGGCTAAGCTTTTCTCAAGGAGCGACGTGTTCTACAGTGTGGCAAACAGTTTTAGCAGATGTTCTCTGTTGGGATTTACAATTATTTACGATTTAGAATACTCCACATTTGTATATTAAACATCCATCACTATTAGCTTATAGGGAACACTTAGTTTTGACTTAACTAATGAACAGAAGTAGGCTTTCCTACAAGGAAGAGGACATTACTCTGTGATGTGTTACTGCAGGGTTTTAAACTGCAGTCAGCAAGTACACAATGGTGTCTTTGGCGCCATAAGGTTTTAGTTATATATGTGAGTGGTGTAAATATACACTGTAGCCTACATTTAACTTCCAAGCAACTAGCCCGTGTCATGTGCGAATTTACCATGATCTTACTGGAAAGTTAAATAGGCTGATTGGGTGTAACCAATTTCATCTTATGTTTAGAGAAAAAGAGCACGCATGCTGTGACACTGAATGTCAGTGCCACAGCATACGGAGTCATAGTGCAAGTATCAGTCCACAAACAGTTAGAAAATAAAGGTAGACCATGCTGAAAAGGTGATATTGCTATAATATCCATAGCCAAAGCCAAGATAGTATGCAAGTGGTTGTAGGTCACTTGAATTATGGTGCTAGTCAATTTCTTATCTCTCTATGAGGATGGGACCTCTGTGAGAATAGAAGAGAGATGGCAATGTTGCTATATGTCAGCATTTAAAGTGGAGAAAATAGGTAATCTATCTAAACAATTTAGCAAGATTTATCTCCATCATATGAAGAGTCCAGGTTCTCCATAATACAAGAAGGTCTCCTTCATTGATCAACTGTCAAGTATAGGAACTCTAATGTTTTAACTCACTAATATGTTGGGGAAACAGATGCCAGTGTACATAGCTTTCAAGTAATCTGAAATAGCTGTGGGGCCTGTATTGGCTGTTTTGCGGCTTCCATTTTGGTGGGCAAGGATAATAAGCATATGTCTCTTACCCCACCAACGAGGGCACTACATATTCAAGGCTTCTTTTAGTTCTGCCAACTGCTTGCACACCTTTCTGAGATGATATATTATGCTATATGGTTTGTACTACTTGCCTTAATGCAGCAGCAGTATAGTACATGGAATGCATGACGCAAGTGTCAGAAGATCCACAATTGTACAAGAAAATTCATTATGGTGGTAAGAAAGGTTGGGAAAAAAGTACAGCATCATGGTAATGGAATAGTTGCCTTATCACAAATGCTCATTAACATCTATGGGTGCAGTTTTCAATTCTAAAGTAACCATGAAGGCAGGGGAACAGACAAGGAAATACAAAACACTGCATCAAACATGCTATAAAGAAACAGCATTTTGAAAATGTTCCTTGTAATCTGACTTTACTTTAGCTATTTTGAATTAAAAAAATTAGACCCTTTTAAGAAAGAAACTGCATGGTGAAGAAAAGTGAGAACTGTGCATTTTCAGTCCAAATGAAAATGCATTTTCGTTACCATATTCTACATGGATCATACCTGTGAACACAATTATTAATTATCTGAAAGCCACCAGCCAATGTGAGTTTCACACATCACCATGTTGTACTAAGATTTAACAAGGGTGAGCCATTTAGCTCACTGCAAGGGTGCCAATGGTATCAGCATCATGGGAATCCAAATATTGCTCAGTTTTTATGGTGTTAATTGAAAATTGCTAATTATGCAAATTTTCTCTGAGTGTGAAAAAATGCAATTCCTTTGGATGTACTGGGAAGTCAAAAATGATATTTACCATTCTGTGGAGAAGAGGCTACGGATTAGGCCTGTGTGAAATCTTATTTTCACTGGCAAAGTGTGTGTAGTTCATGAAATTCGCGTTACACAAAATTTACATAACTTCTAAAAAAATTGCATCTAGCAGTTCTTTGTCATTTTTGCATGGGAGAGTGGTTTGCACAGTAAATGTCTCACTGAAATATATTCTCTGCTCGTTTGAGGTATGGACTTGTATAAAAAATGTCATGCAAGATACACACAACCCATATGTTGAACTCCACCCTTGAGTTTGCAAATTCTTTCCAGAAATGTCAGTTATGCATTATCGCACACCACTATAATGATGTACACAAACTCATAAAATAAAAGTGTTCGTGTCTATATTACAAAAAATGCAGTGATAGATAATGTGGCAAAAGTACACCAAAGTTATCGTTTTCCACTGACATAAGCACTATTTATGTAACACAATTACTGGAGAGGTCCTAAGCCCAATTTACAAACCCCTGGATTAGTACAAAATATGATACTGCGTTTGGAGATGCAAAAAAAAAATCACAGGAATGTTCTAGGAACTGTTAAGTAAACCTGACACAAATAGCATCTAACATTTTTTGTTTCTCAACGAGGAAAATATTTTTCTCTTTCAAGAAACAGCTCGGGTTTTTATCGCTACTGGTGTCCTGGGGCCCCTGGATTGTAGAACTCCCAACTGGAAACCAAGGGGCATATTAACAAGCCCCTTATCGCCGCGTTATCGGCACATTTCTGACGATAACACACCGATATCTGCTTCGCCCTATTATCAAGGCAGCATTAAGTCAATTAACGTGGCTTAAAGCAACGTTAAGTAACTTAACGCTGCCTTGGTAATAGGGCCCCTTTCACGATAAACTCATCGTAAAGGGGGGCGTGCAGTGGGTGTTGCGGTGGGCGTTCCACCGCAACACCCATTCACTTCGACGCTGCCACCTATGATCAAGTTTGGCGATAGTAGGTGGCAGCGCCGAACTTAAGAACAGGTCAGACCTGTCCTTAAGGTGGTGAAACGGGGAGAAATGCTTCATTTCTCCTCGTTTTTGCTTTTTCCATGTGTGCTGCCTTGTGCAGCACACATGGAAAAAGCAAAATGCCACGGTATGTTTATGTACAGGAAGGTGTCACTTCCTGTACATAAACAGACCTCTTTGTAAAAATGCCAATTTGTAACTTATATGTGTGCTGCATAAAGCAGCACACATGTAAATTACAAAATGGCATTTAAGCTTTGTTTATATGCAGGAAGGAACTCCTTCCTGCACATAAACAAACATTCCCTGCCTGCGCTGGCGTAAAGTTGTAAAACTTATCACCATCGCAGGGGGAAACACTAGTCTGCACCATATCCTTGGTAATATGGTGCAGCCTAGCGTTTCCGAAGTGGCGAAGAGAGGCGTTAAGCCAAGGCGGCTAACACCTCTCTTCGCCACTTTGTTGCTAATATGCCCCAAAATGCCACTTTTTAGCGCTTGACTTTCAAGGTAGTGATGTTTATCTGTCTAAGGCTTATTCAGGGGAGGAGCTGTGAGCTACAGACTTAGAATTCACCAACACAACAAACAACCCATAATAAATCATTGTCCAGCTGCCACATTTTTCATAAAAATGGGAAACCATTTTATAACATGCTACTAAATATATACAAAGTGGCAGTTAGAAATACCAATGATGACACCCTCTACAGGGCCTCACAACCAACAGGGGGCACACAGTAAAGAGACAGCCAACACGTCAAGTAGCCCCCTAAATGTACCCTAGACCTCCTGCACTGGAAACACCTCCAAGAGCCTGTGCACCTCCAAGCCATGAACCATATATGTCTATCACAACATTGTGGATGCATTTACTAAAACTCAGGCTTACCTGCTTTGTCAGGCTGTCACCACAATAATAACATGCAAGCTTACAGAATCAAACATAACGCAATCTTTATGAAAACAATTCAGAAGGGTATTACCTTAAAATATCATCCAGCACCATATGCAGTAAATTATCAACAATATGTATGTCAATACGGTTTTTGGTATTCAATATTATGCAGAGCACGAATCTTCATTTACCTTAAATCTGACTACAAAGTAACCAACCACATGATCTAGTATGAAACGCCCATGCACTACCAAATCATAAGAATAAAGCCCGGCTCAAATTCCAAAGAATGTGCCAAACTCCAATGTTGCTTGGAAACACCCACCGCAATGCCCATGGAATGCCTCTTTGACTCAGAGTAAGGCAACGCAGCAAATTGCGCTGCTTTGCCTTACTTCATTTCCACGAGTCCATGAAAAGCCACTCAAAGTGGGTTTGCGTGGCTCGTAGATATGGATCTGGACTCTGCACTGCCGGTGCGTCAAAAAAAGTGACGCACTGGTGGCACAATGGGCTTGTAAATAAGCCGCTGGGTATCATTACTTTGGCTTTTAAAATAGCAATTTAAATATGTCTACAAATCTTTTATGCCATTATATCAGTTTAATACTGATGTACTTGCTTAGTAATAAATACTGTCTGAACTAATGGAATTTTGGAATGAGGCACCAATGCCTTTTTCTTCCTCCTTCTTATCCCACACCTCATTCCTTATTCTTACAAGCCTGAAGCAATATAGAGGGGAAGGTCCTTAATGTTTATCCCTCCTGGAAGACAAAGATATCCACCCTGTCCACCGCTTGCACCATGGCTTAATTCACGCTTTACTTTCTATGTAGTAGCAGACGTGCTGCTACAGTGAAATCAGCGTGCACCATTGCATGTTGTTGAAGCCCAGTTACTACTTACAATCCTAAAAACACAGCTAATGCATTTCCTAAAATACAATCTACAGGCCTGCTTCCCTTTTGACACCCGTTGTGAAACAGAAACCAACCATGTCTCCACTTACCGTGGACCAAACCAAGTATTTAAATTCACGATCTTTAAATTAATTTTGTAACAATGACAAATGCATTATTAGATACACATTTGAACTGATTATACAAGCTTTGACAGCATACAGTGGTTACACTATCTTTTTTGTCAAATCTGTTTACTGGCAGCACAGTTGGCAAAGCACGGGAAATAGTAGAACTCTTTGCTCAATGCAGTTGGAAACAATGTGATTCTAAGGTGAGTATCAAGCAGAAACCTGTCAAAGCCATCATCAAAGTTACAAAAGGAAGAGTAGGATACACTGTGCCGCCTTCAATCAGTTGAACAAACTGAGGAGAGGAAAAAGAATTGGGGATCAAGGAAGGGGGTGTAAGCATTTTGGGCGGGGTGTGTGGTCGGTTGTCATGCTGGGTGGTGGGCAACAGTGGAGTGCGTCTTGGGGGCCACAGGGCGGGTGACAAGCTATGATGTGGAGGGTATACTAGCATACACATCTAGACATCATGTATTCGTGTATCGCAAGTGTGATCATAGTGCCACGTGCTCAATGCAGCAGGTCATTGTTCTTGGCCTCAACTGCCAGGAAATAGGTTTCCCAGCAGTTCTGTACGGGTAGATGCCAACAATACAGTCAAAGCCCGGGATGTGGGCAGTCAGTCCACATGGGATGGGCGGTCAGTCAGTACCTTCACTTCCAATGCACAGTAGTCCGCAGCAGACAATGACCTGACAAGGTGTGCGCCACCAATTCTGAAACGACCAGTTGGGTTCTGAGGCCGAGTGTGCAAAACAGGTGATCAATCCTGGTGTGTACATTGTGCAAGAGAGAGTAAAAGGAGTATTCACGACACCCTGGTTGCAGAGATCACCATGTGTCCAGAAGATGCATCTGGGTCATCCAGTAGCAAAGATGGAGAGCAGCAGGTCCAGAGTTTGTGGCTCGGAGAGGGGGGATAGGGCGATCAAGCACCATATCCGGATCGCAATTAAAGTCTCCTCTCCAGAGAGTGGGGGAGGACGGGTCACAAAGAAGCACTGGATTAAGAGTGTCTAAAATTTCTTTCTGACGCGTGTGCTGGGGGCATAGAAAGCAATCAACTACAGCAGCAATCAGTCAAGTTGGCCATCCAGTGCCACATTTCTTCCTGCCGCGTCTTATGGACATCCACAGAGTAAGAGACACCAGGTGCGATTCATGATAAATGAGCACCCCGTGGGCAAAGGAGGAAGCCTCTGTGCCATACACTTGTACCCTC
This sequence comes from Lissotriton helveticus, assembly GCF_964261635.1. Classification (NCBI taxonomy): domain Eukaryota; kingdom Metazoa; phylum Chordata; class Amphibia; order Caudata; family Salamandridae; genus Lissotriton; species Lissotriton helveticus. Next base: position 1,696,571,502 of record NC_136059.1, on the reverse strand, counting down.
CATTTGGAGCGAAGTGTGTGGAGTTCGGTGGTGGTGAGGTGTGTCTACTGGAGCAAAGCAATATGGACATGGCGCCACTGGAGATAAGCATATATGTGATAGCGTTTAACTTTAGTCAGATGCTCTCCAGGAGGCCAATGTCTGTGGCCTCGCGGTCTTAGCTCCCGCCAGTCGTCTGCAGAGGATTTGGGGGAATCGATGGCAGTAGGTCCTGTGCATGGAGCCACCTCCAAATGTCTTCTGGAGATTGGAAGATGGTGGTCATGTCCCCATTAATGACCCAGAGCAGGAAACAGGATTGTGTACTTGAGGTTCAAGTTCTGGAGGCATTGTTTGCCCCGGTATATGATCCCCGGAGATATTGGACGTCCATGGTGAAGTCGGGTTGAGCCAATATCCAACACTTTCCGTGGGACATGGGTCCCTTAGTGTGGAATAGTTGCAGGATCAGGTTGCAGTCTCGGTAATTGAGGAGGCGTGCAATGATGGGTCGAGGAGGCACACCTAGGGAGGGAGCAGGCCTGGGATGCAGTGGGCCTTATCAATTGAGAAATGTTCAGAGTCTTGACTTTTAGGATGTTCTGTACCAGCCATTCCTCCAGGAACAGTTAGACGCTGGGTCCTTCCAATCGCTGGGGAAATCCCACCAGATGGATGTTATTGTCTGGACCTACCCTCAGCGTCCTCTGCTCTGTGGTGTAGCATGAGAAGCTCTGGTTCTATCTGCTCCAGGCACTCTCGTAATTCCTTGGTGGAGGGGTGTAAGGCCACCAACATTGGTTCAGCCTCCCCCACACGGTTCAATAACTTGCGTTGTTCGGCCTGCAGTAAGTTCACCTCCACCGTAACGGAGTCTATGAGAACTTCCAGGGAGGTGTTGGTGTCCAATATAGCCTGTAGCACCCTGTAAAACATCTCGGAGTGTGTTTGGAGAGTCTTTTCAAGTTAATGAAGACTGCTGAAGGCCCATCTCACCGAATTAGGTCCATTTCAGCATTTCCGCAGCCCATTTAGGGTAGCCTGGTGCACTTGTGCTTCACCATGTCTGTGACGAGGAGCTGATGTGTGCTTCTGCTCCATGCCAGGGCCAAATACCTCTTGCGCCTCTTGGGCCCTGTGGAGCAGCAGGGCAGTGCAGCTGTCTGTCAGGAAGGGAGGTGGAGTGTGTGCGCGCTACCCCCGCCTGGGGTGTTAGGCTCTGCGTGCAGAGAAGGAACTTATGCACAGTCTCACTTGTAGGGTCACAGTGACACATCGTCTGGCTAATGCAGTGATAGAGCCTACCGCAGATTGCTGCTGCCACCTGTGGGGGGACACCACCACGCACCTCACCAGTGGCAGCCCCAATGCGGTGGTGATGCTGCAGGGATCATTGCATGCTTCAGGGTCTCCAGTCCGCAGTGGGGGTTAAAGTGATGCCAGCTGGGGAAGACATGCCTGTGTGTGTTAATAGACAATCACCAGAGTCTGTGCACCTCAGTTGATATCACGCTGGGCCAGGAGTCGTGATCTCTGGGAGCCCAGCTGCAGTCAGGGACAGCCGCCACAGGTACCCACCCACAGTAGTTGTGCGGCAGTGCTGTGTACCGCGGTGGAGAGATCCCTCAGCACCTTCTGCCATTCAATGCTAGGCAACAGGGGCGCGCACACCTCCTACCATGCAGCACAGAGATCCTGCGCTCTCAGGCACCTCCATGAGATGCAAGGCCGCCCCATGGCCGTGTCACAGGGGGAACTGCGATCACAGTCCATGTGGGTTTGCGTACCCACCGTTCCATTATCCTGTTTCTGTTGATGGCAGCGCCTTGCAGTCTTCAACCCCATCGAGCGCTGCAATCCAGTGCTCCATGCCTTCTTTGCCCACCACTTGCATGAGCGGCCAGAGGTGCCCTGCATTTCCGCTCACTGCTGGCTCACTGGGAAGGCCTCCGTTCAGGCACAACCGGATCAAGAATGTCACCGCCCCGTGTTCCAGTGGAGGGGTCGGAGTGGTATCTAGGGGGCACTGCGATGTTACCCTTACAGAAATGCGGCGGAATGGGGCGTCTGAGTGCCTGTTAATTGTTGAGTCTGGCACGGAGATCTGGCTAACACGTCCGTGGTCGCCGTCATCTTGGCCACGCCCCCAGTAATAATACTATCTTATCAACCTTTGATACATCTTTATGTTCAGATATTTCTATTGTTTAACGTTTGCAGATTGAATTTAAGCAGCCTATAGCAAAATCAGGACAATTTAGAGGTAAAAAAGCATAGAAGAATAATAAAAGAGACTGGAATGCCTTTCAGCTTACAAGCTAAGAAGGTGAGAATGATCTTTTATTAGTAAACTATTGCCTTAGCTAGAAATGCCTTCAAGTATAAATGTGTCATAACCACCTTGGCAAAGACGTGTTGTTATGGACATTAGGGGGCTCATTACATTACCAATACAATCCTGTTGATGATTGTGCACTTTGTTAACACCAATAACAGGGTGTGTGGACCTCAAAATGGGTATATAAATAAAAATCGGCTGTATTTTCCCCCATTTGGAGTTGTGAAAGTTTCGAATACAGACTTTTTGACCATACAGTCTACGCCATTTTTTTACTTGGTGAAAAATGTGTCTAAAAACAACAACGGATGTGGGTCTAGCATGTAAGTCAAAGGGGAAAATTTACTAGAAACTGGTGGAGCACAGTGTTATGCCAAAATTGGTAACGCTACGCTCCGTCAGTTTCAAAATGCAGGGATGTGCTATATTTTCAGGAACGGGGCACACCCTTGTGTTTCCCCTAGCACTGGCACTAAAGAAGTCAGCGTAGGCCCCATTGCGCCATGTTGCAAGGGTGACTGCGCTGTAGGAGTGATTGTTTATGTGCTGGAAGTAACACATTCCTGTACATAAGCAATCTTTACAGGCAATTTGCTGTTTCCATGTGTGCTGCAGAATGAAGCGCACATGGAAACAGCAAAATACGAGGTGAAATTAAACGTTTCTCCTTGTATCGCCTGCTTAAGACAAGGTACTCCCTTGTGATATTTTTGGCGTTGCCCCATACATTGTAAATATTGGGCAGCACCACAAAGCTATGGGTGTTGGGGTGGAACGCCCACTACAGCACCTATTGCCTGCCCCTTTCATGCTAAGTGCTGCTTGAAAAGGGGTATTAATTACAAAGTGGCGTTAAGCCACGTTTAGTGGCTTAATGCTGCCTGATAAATAAGATGAAGGACGTAATGCCACCAGAACTTCAGTAAAAGTGACATTCTGGTGGCGTTAACTCCTTGTAAATATGCCCCAAAATCTCGATTCAGACAGAAACTCCAGTTTGTGCCCCAATTACGATCACCAGCAATGACAGTAAAATACAGAATAAAACAAAAAGCACATAGTGCATGATCTTAACAGTTACCAAAATGCATACATTGAAATAAACACCTCTACTGATTTTTATTTTCATGTTTAAGACTGCTTCTTTAATCCTGGCTTATGCAGGAGCAGAGGGGGAGACATGTTAAGTCAGAGTGTGAAAGTGAGAGGGTGATAATGATGAAAACATCTCCTCGAAAGGCCATTCCGTGCCCTCTGCAGAAAAACCAAAGCTACAGCTCTTTCATCATGGTCAGATGATTTATAGTTGCAGTAAAAACAAAGAACGCTTGCTCTAGTAACAGTGCTGTAATAAATGTGTAAGTCACTGGATTCGTGAAGCATCAGAGGTTATTATGTACTGAATGTAAAATAAATGTATAATGATGGTATGTTTTTACAATCTCGTTCTGCTCTTGTTTGGAAATATACATTGTACTATACAATGTAATTGCTGGATAACAGTGCAAGATGATGGCTCTAGTAATGGATTTACGATACAAATATCTGGAATGTGAGAAATGTAAATTCCTTTTATGAAATTGGATGGGACTCATTCGTTTTCAATTCATGAAAGTACAGCATGGAAGTCGGTTCACCAAAATCCCAGCGGTAGAGGAAGTGGCATCATTTACCGTTTGACCTTAATAATGTCACAGGAAGCGACATCGTATGACCTTTGACCCTGAATTGTCCCAAGAAGTGATGTCACACAACCCTAATCCCGATGACATCACAATAATTAACAATGCTTAAGTTACATAATAATTGCACAATTAATAGTCCATAGTCATCTAGGGGACAACAGAGTGGTGAGGGTTTCTCTCCCTGAGAAAAGTTTAAAACAAATAGTTGTACTAGGGCATTTTACTGCATAATTTTCACATAAAATTTGCTAAACAGCCATGTTTATGTTTATGTTTGGGGGATTTATAAATCGCACGTACACCAAAAGATCTCTTGGCGCTACTGGAGGTTGAAAAATGTCCCGGGTATAATCTAACAGTAAGCTTGGGTGAACAGCCAAGATTTCAGTTTTTTTCCTGAAACCAATGTAGTTCGGTGTTAGTCTGATATCATTCGGTAGGGAATTCCAGAGTTTGGGGCCGAGTATAGAAAAATGTGGGCCACCCATTCTCTTGCGCTTAAATCTAGGGGTTGTCAGCCTATTCATTGAATCTGATCTGAGATTCCATTTGGAAAGGTGTGGTTAGATCTTTGTGGAAATAAATTTAGGGGCCCTATCGGGAAGCGCATTGAAAATCATGCAGCCTGTCTTGAATATAGTCCGCTGAATCATGGGAAGCCAGTGAAGATGCTTCATTAATGGCTTAGTATGGCAGTGTCTTGCTTGCTGGAAGATTAATCTAGCTGCTTAGTTCTGAATTAGCTGCAGTCTGTGGGTTTGATTGGCCGGGAGACACAAAAGATAGCATTGGCATAAGCCAGCCTAGACATAATCCCAGCCAGTATGATCAGCATACTTGCCTCCCTAGTGAAAAATCTCCTGATTTTCTTACAACTTCTAAGTTGTTAAATGTACGATGATGGGACCAGGCTGAACTGTTCGTGCATAGATAAGTTGGCATCAATTTTGATGCCCAGACACTTGACAGAATTTTTAGGGATAGGTGGAGTACCTAATGTTGCCGACCATTGTCTTGGCGTACAATGGTGGAGTCTGTTATTTGGAATGAATCTCTGTTTTGTCAGAGTTCGGTTTGAGATGGTTGTGACTCATCCAGTCTTTAATAAATAGCATGGTATTTCGGAAAAAGCCCTTTGAGTCCTCCGTCTCGTCTATCAGGAATATCAGCTGCATGTCGTCTGCGTAAATATATACCTTGACCCTCCTGCTTTGGAGGGAGTGAATCAGGGGGCAGATATAAAGGTTGAACAGGTGTGGGGAAAGGGACGAGCCTTGAGGTACAACACAGGTGGTATTGACTCTAGCTGAATTAAAGGGTGTCAGTCTAACTAACTGGGTGCAGTCCAGCAGGAATAAAATCATCCGTTCCAGGGCTGTGCCTCTCAGGCCTGCCGATGGCATTATGTCAGCTAATATGGTGTGATCAATGGTGTCGAACGCAACCAACAGGTCGAGCAGAACCAATGCCTGCGTGCACCCCTTGTCTGCTCCCTCCTTCAGGTCGTCCACTACGCTTAAGATAAATGATTCAGTCGAGTGTGATGACCTTAAACCTGCCTGGTGAGAGACCAAGAATTTAGTCCCTTCAATGAAGGTGCATAGGAGTTTCCCTACGTGTGCTTCAAGTACTTTTGCAGGATACGGGAGGAGCATTATGGGTCTATAATTACTCAGTTGATTAGGATCTACTTCGACTTTCTTTTGAAGTGGGACTAACACTGCCTCTTTGAATGCACGTGGGACCACACCTTGTTGCAGGGAGAGGTTGAGCAGGGAGAGAAAGGTATCTGGGAATTTGCAAGAATGTCTTTTTGTATAGTAGAAGGACAGGGGTGTTTAGGGGAGCAAGATTTTACCTTGCTTCTTAATTATGCAAGTTGATCTAAGATAATGTTCTGAAAGGTAGAGAGTATTGCAGAGTTGGTAAATTGCTGATGTGATTTCCAGTCTTGTGAACTAGGAGTGATGGAATTCTGCATAGCCTTAATTTTGTTCACGAAGAAGGCTTTCAGATCGTCACATAAGGCCTGGGAAGGAGTGATGGCCAGAGTGACAAGGTCGGAATTGGAAAGTTAACTATCTTAAAAATGTCTTTGGATTTATTTTTAGAACTAAGAACTCTGTTCGTGTTGAAGGCTTTTTTTGCCTCCAAGATGGAAGCTTTGTAATCAGTAAGAGCTATTTCATATGTTTCCTTTCTGCAGGAGAATAGTTTCTCCGCCATTTCCGTTCCGCCTGGTGGGTTTTAAGCTTTACCGATTTTAACTCTACTGTAAACCATTTAGAGGCCTTGTGCTACCTCATATCTCTCTAGTAGACCACTAAATGTGAAATGTATTAAGTGGTGGTCTGACTAAACACATGGCTTGACTGTTAGGTTGTGGACCAAAAGGTTGGTGGTCCATAGCTGGTCTAATGAATGCCCATTGATGTGTGTGGGTTCAGTTATGTGTCCTTCTAAGTTCAAGTTATTCAGTAGGTCTGTGAGGTCCTTAGAGCCCCAACTCCCCCCTTCCTCGGTAGACCAAACAATTCAGGTCTCCGACTAACAGGATTTTCGCATAATCTACGGTTAAAGGGGTCAAATAGTTAGACAATTCAGTAGTGAATGCCCCCATTGCAGTGGGGGGGTCAATAAATCAGGATGCACACCAATGTGGATATTGGGAAAATTAACTTTAGCGTGAGGCTAGCCACCGAAGCCACTTCAAATGGGGCAATGGAGGTAACTGAGAGATCTTTTTTAACAACTGCTACTACCCCGCCTCCTCTTTTCCCAGGAGGTCTGTTAACCTGCATCAGATAGTAGTTGCCAGGTAACGCTGCTAATATGTCAGGGGTAGATTCCATAGTTAGCCAGGTTTTTGTGATTAGTAATAAATCTGGGGCTTCAGTGTCTAAAAGGTAAACCATTTCTAGCTGGTGCTTGACCATGGAGCATGTCTTTAAATAAACTATGTTTACTCTTTTGGTGCTAAGGGCTTTGCCTTCCGAGTAGTGAAGTTGTGCTGAATTGGAAGGGGTTTCATGCACTGGGGTAGTTAGTGGTATGGCCCGAACGAGATTAAGGAGGCCATATTGACTAACTTGTTTTTTGTTATAGGGTCGATCTTCTGGGTAGCCTTGGGTGCCAGAGAATGCAATTCCATTGGAGAGTACGTAACTAAACGCACATAGTGGTTGAAATGGGTGTTTACACCAGTAACAATGAGATAATAATGGCAATATAACTTCTGTAGATCTTGGTTACTGTGTGTCCATATGTATGATATTTCATGTACCCCCCAAGAATATATTTTTCTACATAAAGTTGTACTTTAAGAAGTATATACCTGTTTTTGTTTTGTTTCTTTACACTCCTATAATAATTGGATTCATGTTAGAAATAGACGATTCGTTTTTATGAATAAGTTGATGTAAGTTACTGTTTAGAGCTTACTTTAGATACATTTCATACAAGTATACAAAATAGTGCAGAATAAATCCCCGGTAGGCACCTTTACCTGTTTATACGTATCCTGCCCGAGTCTCCAAGGGTTTACAGGGTTCCCAACTTTTTTTTACTTATGCTTTCAAAAACAGCAGCAATAAGCGCATTGTAAATGCATTTGATAGTATTTCCTTTTATGCTGCCACACTTCCTGGGTGTTCTTAGCAAAAATTATCGCAGTAATATAAGTTCCTGGGGCTTGATTTAGATTTAGAGTCCACATTATTCAATGTGGTATAGGATATAATGCATTTGTAATAAGGCAGTTGGGATATCTGCAATCTTTGTGATGGGTAACCTGTTCATAAAAGTCTAAATCAGGCTCCCAGTCTGAAAGACTGTAGCATCCATGCAAGGGCATAAGGAATTCTCACCATCTCATGGCTTTGTTTAGAGGACCCGGAGGTAATACGATTGGGTGAACTATCTATACAGTGGAATTTGGTTTTTCTTCTCCAGTGCGATATTTCCTCGCATTTCTGAATTCCTCATGACGGAATGGGCAGATAGCATTCATTATTTGAGTTGTTGTGATTTAAACATTAACATTTTCTGAATAGTAGAAGAAGAGAACAACCATTTGAATAACAATTATCTGAAAGAGAATAAGAGAGAATTATGTGTAAGCCAACACCTGAAAGCACTGGAGAAAGGAGAGGCAAAAACCGGCATGGACCAAATCCTTTTGCATGTGATAGGTGATTGCTGCTGTTGTTTGCACCTCTTTGCACCTCTTTGGGTCCTTTGGGGCTTATGAGCACTTGTCCTAAAGCTTAGTAAATCTGAGGCTTAGTTCTTCCTCTTGGTTGCTCAAGACTTTCTATTTCTTTTTCCTTACTGTATTTGCAATCTACAAAAGGACATCAAAATATTCCTCGTTCCATATCTCACCCATGGGGTGTAGTGTTAGGAAGGTACTGACAACATAGAGCTGATGCTATCCCTTCAAACACTATCATCTTTAGAGCCTGACCTGTTATCCCTCTAGACTTTAATGGAGCATTTAGGGCCAGATGTACTAACACATTCACAAAGGGGAAGGCGATCCCCAGGGTCCATTTCCCATTTGCCAATGGGTTACCACTACATGTCTGTAGTCGGTAAATTATTGTTTTGCAACCGAAATTCGGTCACAAAACATTACTTCGTATCACAAGTGATTTGGTAACATGTTGCCAAATCGCAATTTGATGTTTGTACATCTGAAAATGCATTTTTGTGATCGCAAATGGCGATTCTGTGAATCGAGTGGTTTGCGACCGGAAAAATGCTTACTATATCTGACCACCCAGTCCAAATGCCCCTCTCCTATCTACATCCATAGATGAGTTTAGGGTATTTAGCATTAGTCTTGTTCATAACTAAACTAGGAAAAGTTTACTTTTCCGATGTAGCAGCTGTTGCTGGACAAGGAGGTGTATATAATCTTTACTATGTGAATAATTAGCCTCTGACTACTTCATTTGAACATTTTCAGACCGGATCTCATAAATACTTTCTGGATGGGCGCCGATGAGTGGCACCTCCTATGTCTGTTATCCTTTAATTCATGTCAACTGCATGATGGCAGGCGACAACTGTATAGGTACAACCACACAGCCCTCCATTAGTACTGTAAGGGCCCAAACATTGTAGATAAAAGTTCACTGGAATACAATCTACAGCTTCACTAAAAGGAAGGTGAATGGAACCAAACACTGATAAATCCAAGATTACAGCATAGCCCATCCGGTGACATAGGTGGGTTGCTTATCGTACTACCTCATTGCAAGCTGCGGAGCTCATACTCTAACATCAGTAAAAAGATTGCGCCTCAGAACGCCCTTTTTTGTTGTTCTTCCTCCTCGTCTCCTCTGTGATGAAAAGTGCTATTTTCTCCATCTATTTCTTTCCTGATTCCCTTCACACATTACATATCCATCTCTTTCCACTTGTCATTGCCAATCTCTTGTGGGCCATTCTGATACATGCTGCAGTAGTAGATATCTTGTTGTATCCGCTTGTATCAATACATCTATTGATTGTTACTTCATTCTTCCATTAATGCTTCTGACAATGAAGTGTTCTCCTTCACGAGTGATAACCTGATAAACCAGAACCCCTTCATGTGCTATCTCATCTTACCACATCACTGCCTATCCCATCCCAGTCAAGCTGCTTCTTCAAATACTTTATATTCGTCATTTTTTTTTATTTATTTAACTGTTTTCATCTCACATACTAGCAGTTGCCTTGTATTTTCAAACATGGACCCCCATTCCTTTCTCACTTTGCACAGCGTCAGCTATTTCCTCATGGCTTAATTTGGGGCAGTTTTTACTAATGCTGTGTGCCAGGGACCATATTATACATGGTGCCCAGGTGTGCAATAGATGTTTGCACCTGCTTTTTGCACACCCAGGGAACTTCCATATTACAGAAGAAGCTCCTTCAGTAATTGGATTTCGATAGGACACATTTTTTCCTGACATGGTAACAAGGAGTGTTCCCTCATTGCATGTGGGTGTGGCCCCATGCAAATAAGAGAACCTTTTCCCTTTAAGCACACACTTTATTACAGACACAGATGCAGGTGCATGGGCGAAGCACCAGTCAAGAACCACTCTGATTTTGAGGTGTAGCACACACAAGGCACAAAGGTCTTAGGGACCCCCAGGGATTGATCTGCTAGTGGGCTAAATTGCTAAGTATCCACTGTGACAGAATCTCTGCTCCCCCTTCAAAGTGAGGCATGGTCACTACAGGCAGCAAAAAGTAGGCTGACTGCTTCAAACAGTTGGTTTGTCTTTCACTAATACTATGTTGACAGTGCAGATTCGAGCTCATATCTGCACTGTGAAAAGTGCATTTTAAAACTCCATTACACTGCTCTGTTCTGCACTGGGCACAGGCAATTCAGAGTGCACCATGGTGCAAACAGGAACAGTGCTCTCAAACTGCTATTTAGGCCTTAAACTCTTTTTATGGGTCCGGTAATTCAAGAAGTACTTGCATTATGTAGTAGCACCAGCTGCATAGACAAGGCCAGAACTGCCTTTTGCTAATTTTCGAGAGATAGTAATAAAACACTGGTTTACTAGGTTAGGCTGTAGATCAAAATGCTTTATCTTGGAAGGCACGGCTAAAAATTTAGCAACACTGCGGGGCATATTCTCAAGGAGCTATCGACAAGTTAACGACACCTTATCGGAGCCAAAGTCCCCATAAATGTATCGCCCCATTCACAAGCTGGTGGTAACAGCCCATGGCACCATTTTACCTGTGATAGAGACCGGCTAAAACATCGGCACAGACGACCCGGGCAACTATCGCTAATGAGATGCAGAACAGACTTTCCCGTGCCAAAAGCCGAGACAACAACACTCCACAACATTCTCAACGACCGGCCAGATCGGTGATAAGATCACAAAACATGTGATAAGGCACGTTAGCAGCAGGAAACTAACACCTGCTTTGACCTGGTGTAAAGTCAGACCACAGCTCGCACCATAAAAGGGAGCCTAGCCCAGAGCCAACCCGAAGAACATCAGATACCATGGAGCCACTGAACATGCGGGACGGACACCCAAGTGGGCCACAAACCCCCCCAGGCCCCCATCCCCTCCCAGACCAACACCAAGGCAGCGCAGAGAAAGACAGCTACCCCAGAAAATGCACCAACCTCACAGACCCAACACCAGAGAATGTCATTGCCTACTACATGCTGAAAGGGACAAACCACATCCGCATCCTGACCACCATTGGCCACCGGCTGACGGTACTAACACAGCGGACAACCAACATCCCACCTCAGACAAAGATGCTGGCCATGATGTATCTGTTGGCCTCTGGTACCCACCAACCAACAACTGCCCTAGTCGGCGGAGTCACACAGCCAGGCCAATCCAAGTCCCTCACAATGGTCATGGATGACACCATCAGCTTGGTATACCACTACTATACATCCACCACACTGCGTGGGAACAGCCGGAGACCAAGCAAGGCGTCTACACCCCAGATGGATTCCCGCACATGTCAGGGGGCAATTGACTGCACACATGTTCCACTTGTGCCCCCTGGCAAAACTGCACACAATAAGCGCTACAGAAAGCGCACGTATCCCACCAATGTGCAGGCACTGGTGGACCACTGTGGAATGTCCACCAACGTTGCCGCCAATCACCCAGGCAGTATGCATGATTCATACACCTCCGACAGTCCATCATCAACCTGCGCCACTAGGATGGCACCCGCGGTAATGCACTGCTCGTTGACCAATACCAAATGCACACACCACACACCTCAACTCCCCAAAGATTCAACTCACAGCACAGGAAATGCACACGTCACAAGCTCACATACAACATGCACACCCACCAGACACAATAGCACAACTCACTGTGGGAACCTGGGCCAGCCATGTACATTAGTCATCAATGGCATGGCACTTCAGCCACACAATAGCAGGATGTTGGAAGAGGTGGGTACCAGGCATGTGCAAAGGAGGCAAGTGACCCATGAATGAGAATGTACACAATGCAAAGTGTGGCGTGGATGTGATAGCCAGTCTGCAGTATGAAGACCACACACATATCTATGTCAACACACACCGCTGGTGTATGGAGTGTAGTGGACAGTGGACACAACCATGTCACCCCAGCCAGTGGGGAAGATCGCGGGACTGTAGTTTGTTACGTTCCCCCCATAAGCTTGAGTGGAGTGGGCTGTCCCAGTGTACGCCAGGACAGCGTAGGGGTGTGAATGAAAGGCACGTAACCCTGGGTGTGGTCCTCTTCTGGAATGCCCAACGTCTCTGGCATGGCAGCGCCTCTCACCCCGCCATGAGGCCGACGCTGTCGCCGTGAGTGGAGTTGCCTGCGATCCTGTGTGCCTGCTGTACCCCAGGCTACTGGTCCCCGAACCATTCCTGCCCGCCCGTGTGCACCCAGGCCTCAATGACCACCTGCTGCCACCAGCGGGTGTCAAAGATGGCCCACCAGGTGCCGGTGCTTGCTCCAAGCCAGAGGCCCGCAACCCTGGCAACCTGCAACGAATGTCACGGCCTCGACGAGGAAGGCGCGCAGGACTCCTTTCTCATTTATGTACTATACCGGCTGACACAGCTGACTAGTAGGTCACACATTTGGAACTGATTCTTGATTACACCATGGCAGAGGACAATGTTTATGGCTGACTGATAATCACTATACTCCCTTTGATGTGGTCTGGCCTGCTGAGAGTTTTACCCTATATCCTTGGTGCAAGGTCTGTGCAGTGGTGCTTTACGAGGCTTCATGTCTCTCTATTCCAGTTCCAATGAAGCTTAGAGCTGTGCAACAAGGATTTGCGGGGTTTGCATTGCTCTGCATTGGTTCCAAAGATGCTTTCAACTGTGTGGCAAGGTTTGGCGGGGCTGTGTGCTGGATTTGATGTAACCTTCAGTTAAGCCAGGAGGAGTTCTCTTGGTGCCAGCCAAGGATCTAGTACCTGAGAAGGCACCTCTTGGGGATCAGGAAATCACTCCAGCAGAGTCCAATCTTCCTTCCCAGCGAGAAGGGCAGGCCTCAGCATCAGGGCAGTCCTCTGGGGAACAAGGCAAGTCTCAAGTACTAGGGTAGTCCTCTGAAAAACAAGACAGGACTCATACAGCAGAGCAATCCTCTGAAAAACAAGGCAGCCCTTTCTTTCTAATGTCTGCAGGTCCAGGAGTGTACTGAACATTTGCTCTGAGGTTCCAATATGTATAGCTGATGGCAGCCCTAGAAGTGGGGGAATCTTCTATGATACCCCCAGATCTGGTTCTGGAAAGTTGCTTTCGTCCCTTGCAAGGCTCCAAGACGTATATGTTGACAAAAAGATTGGTGTCAGGTCACATTGTGTGTGGCAACACGTTGAAGTGTAAGTGAGCAGGGAACAGCTCTGTCCTGGACATCCGGGCAACTCGTAGTCCCCTTTGTCACACTGTCTGGGAAGAAAATAAAAAACCCAACAGTACCGCAGTTCACGTGTGAGCCAGAACACTGGCAGGAGGCACCAAATGGTTAGGACAAGAAAATGGCAAATTTCTAAAAGTGCCATTTTCAAGATTGTGACTTAAAATCCAGCTTTATCATTAAATAGGATTTCCCAGATTACAATTCATTAAAGTACAAACATTATATGTATACCTGCCCCAATCAAAAGTTAGCATTTATTTAATGTAATTAGGTAACCTAATGTTAACCTACATTAGTGAAAAATGAATTTCCATGCTTTTCACTACCTGAACATGTAAAAACTTAAAAACACATGTCCTACTTTTTAAATACAATGCACCCTGTCTTATGGGCTGTTTTAGAGTCTACCTATGGGATGACTTATATGCATTAAAAAGGAGCTTTGGGAGGGGCAAAGGGCCTATTCTGCTAGGTCCAATTGCCAGTGTAAGACTGCACTACAGGCTGTACTGGCAGGCATGAACCGTGTTTTGAAGTGTTATTTTAGTGGGTATCACAATGAGTGCTGCAGGCATACTAGTAGCATTTAATTCACAAGCCCTGGACACATGTAGTACTACTTCACGTGGGACTTACTAGTAAATTAAAAGTGCAAATCAGGTGGAGACCATTTTAACATTGTTCAAGGGAGAGATAACACATGCCTTTAGCACTTGATAGCAGTGGTAAAGTACACCGAGCCATAATGCCAACAAACACAAATTTCTAAAAACAGGTGTGCTGAAGGCAAAAAGTTTGGGGATGACCCTACAGAGAGGGCCAAGTCCAAGAATAACTAAAAGCTTTATAGGGTTTCCTCTTGCTAGTACCATTGAAAGCTCAGGCCAGGGTTATATCTTTTTCTCTGGTTGTACATTTACAATGAGTTGACCGCAATATCATAGTTAACTTATATGATTAAGCTTAATACATGACGTGAAGGTGGTAATTATAATTATGTTACTATTGAATACGTTCACTGCACCAGGAGAGTTTTTGTGCTGGTGTGGAGCAATTTCATGAGGAATTCAAGTCGATGATTTTTTTATAGAAATCATTTGGAAGACAAACCTCCAACAACATTTTCCTTCTTCATTTGTTGTCTCAGAACGCATTGTACTGACAAGAATTATTACACTGTTAGAATTTGAGAACAGGTTGCCTGTTTACGATAAAATATTCATAATTTGTCTTTGTTTTTTCATTTTTGTGGAATCCGAATCTCATAGGTCAGTTTCGTACCAATCTAACTGTATTTTACTATTCCTTTTCGATGCCTTGCTTTATGGGTTCTAGAAGTATATTTGCTTCTGCGTTTCACTGATAATAGTATACTGACTTGAGCCACCCACTCGTAGCTTTATTACTTTTTAGCAAAAATCGTGTTGTCAGCACAAACTTCTAAAATTGTAAAAAAATCAAATGACATGCAACCATGGCAACGTTGACCCACACTCTATTCCATCTCCCTACAGCAACATTCCAAGACGTGTTGTCAAACAGCAAGCTGCAGTATAAACCAAGAAAATAAAATCTTTATGGAAAATGGCTGATTGTACTGTGTGTCACAGGAGAGGCTTGAATAAAATAGCAATTTCTAGTGATCTGGTGGTCAGACAGGCACATCGATTTTTGTCAACCTAGGGTAAGTGAAATATTGAGGTGTTCCTCCCTTGTTAATCAAGTGACATTAGCTTTTGTTCTTAGCCCTGTAGCATAGCCCTACGTTAAAACCGGCTGTGCTGTTATTATTTTGTTTGTAGAAGAAGTGCACATAAAACTTGACTATTGAAAGTGGCACAATGTGGTTTGCAATTGTCCGGTGGACTGGGGGTTCCAATTTTGAACTATAATATAGTGCAAATTCTGCTGATACTCCACAACCTCGGGAAAAACGTTCCTATTATTATCTGCAGTTGCTGCCCTGAGTTAGTGTAATTAGTTTAAATGATCCTTTACTATTTATCCCGGCTGCTTTTGATAATCAGCCTTTCTCCGTTCGCTCTAATTTGCAACAGAGACAATTCATATGAAAACTCAAGCAAAACTTTCCATGTCAGAGTTGTATGAGATGCTGCCAGTAAAATGTCACGTTCAATCAGTATGGGGTGTGTGTTATTCTCTTTCTTTAATATTAATTCAACTTTTTACCTTGCTGCATTTTGCAGGAATTCACCTTTTTCTCCATGGTGCCCCTGATTATTTGCTTTTAATAAGCTTCTTTTTTTGACTCTTTTAACTATGTTGTTACGTTAAGTATAAAAACTATAAATACGCCATTTTTCCAAAACATTTACTTAATGAACATATACAAAGCAAAAACATACAGGCATCCTAATTTAAACATAAAAATGAATATAAATATACCAAATGACATATATGCGTATACATAAATTCTTTAAAAACAAAAAATCAATTAATACCAACAGTAATTTAAAACTTCACATTAACAAAACAAATATCAAGTTAATTAAACTAATTAAAAAAAGTAAAATGTACATAAAACATTAAAACATGTTTAAGTAATATAAACATTAAGGAAACATAACAAATTTAAAATAACAACAATCAAAAACAAATAACACTAACAAAAGTGTTGAACTTCAAAGTAGTCAGATTGACTATTCTAACTCCAATTTAAACAAAAGTTGGAAACATGTTGGACTTTGAAGGGGTTACAATTTCTATTCCCATGCCAACATAAGCAAAATCAAGGAAAATGACTTTGGAAGGGTTAGATTTACTTTTCCTACTCTAATCAAAGCAACAGTAGGGAATGTTTTGGACTTTTAAGAGGTTAGATTTATAATTCCCACTCCATTCTAAGCAACAGTAGGGGACTTGTTGTACTTTGGAGGGATTGTATTTCCTAGTCAAACTGCAATCTAAGTAAAAGTAAAGAAAGTGTTGGACATTGAATGAGTGACATTTACTATTCCCACTTGAATCTAGTAAATGCAGGGACAGTTGTTGAAACCTGAGTCGGGTCGGGGACAATCGATATTTGCCCGGCGGTATTGCCTCTGTGACCCTCTAGTTATTTAATCAATGAAGAGGCAGGCGCTGGAGACTGGAAAGCAGGAAACAAGGTTTTTATTCTCTCCGGAGGAGAACACAGCAAAACGGACAGAAGGTATCGTTCTGAGGTGCTCTAACTTACGTTTTGGGGCATGGCCCCTTATATACAGTGTTTGTGGTTTTTATTACAGTTTACATACATATGATAAAGCTTTGATGTACGAAAAGACATTCCAGGAATCCCCCTTCGGGCCCGTTCCCACACATATCTACAGTAGAAATCCCCACCCTGGTCACAGCAGGTGATAACTATCGCGCAGCTGGATATTCCGCCAATTCATGGAATGCGGGGTTCGATCGGATCTCATGGGGTGGGGGGGCTTTGATCAACTCGGGGGTCCTTTGAGGAGGGAAGCTTTCTATTGTACGGGGAGGGGCAAGGGATAGTATCGGCAGAGCTGGGTGTCGGCCTGGGAACGGGGAAGACAAACGGGCACACGGGGAAAAGGGGGTTTGCATCTAAGGGCCGGGGATCATGAAAGGGAAGAATGGAGGTGTCGCGCTGGGAACAGGATGAGGGCCTGGGGCAGAGCAGCGCCGAAGAGGGGTTTATGATTCAAGGCAGGTGCAAGCAGGGGGGGTGGTCAGCGTGCAGGCTTAGTGAAGGCGAAGGGCTATGTCAGGGGCCAGCGGCATGCAAAAGGGTTCGTTCTGATCGGGGCGTCTTAAAATGGCGGGTGCGCACGACAAAAGTGTGGCATCAGGGGAAGAGGCAAGATGGCGCGGATAATGTTCACCAAAACGTACTAATTTTCAACAGTCCTCCCTTTAACATATTCAAGACATCTTGCTGGTTCATTTTCTACTTGGTTCTATTGCGGTGGGCATGAGAAAGAAACGGTAGGAACCCTAGATGAAAGAGTTGTAAACAATACATTTTGAGATTTCTAGTTTTTAGGAGCTGGACCTATTGGATAAACTTTGATAAACTTGTTCAGCAGGAAAGTCATAGGAATGTAATACAAAAAACGGTTCTGTAGCGAGAGCAGCAAGTACATATCATAACGTGAACTGGCAGGTTATTACATATCTCAGATTCGGATTGGAGCAGGATCAATACAATGGCGGCTGGGAGAGAAATGAGGCATAGCAGAAACGGTGATTGAGGATGTCAAATGTTCGAAGTTAACGAGTTCTCATTATTCTTTGTGGTCTTTCGTTGGTGCTGTGGAGCACCGGCGATGGAGCTACGGGTCCAGCTCTATTCTAAGTTCTGCGTTGCAGGGCACGACCCTTTCCTCGCGTTTCTGGTCGGAAAGGTCCCTTTCGCCCTGTGTCCTTTGAGGTGATTGTCAGAAAGTTCAGATGGAAGAAGAGCGTACAAAACAGTCCATAGGGTAGGTCGGAGAAAAAGGGGGATGGAGCAAGGCCAAATTAGGAACAGACTAGGGGAACGAGAGACTTCAGATAGGCGGGCGTGTGACCGAATTCAGAGAGCGGGGACTTTCGGCAAACACTGGACATCGAGCAGGGGCATCAGGTCGGCCCTTTCTTCTCATGTTGTCGAAAACAGTGCCTCGTCCTGCAGCTCTTTTCTGTCGTGGTCTCGCCTTGGCTAATGTCGCAGGTGTTCCTTAGTCTGCAGTCAGGCCTCGTGCTCCCACATCCGGTCCTTCTCTCCTCCAACAGCAGTACCCTTAAACAAGTTTGAAAAGACAGTCTTTAGAGAATTTGCAGATGAAGATAATCAAAAAGTCTATTTCTCTCCCAGCTCCAGGCAAAGAATGAAAATGCCCGTTATATTAGTGTTCACAACTGGCATATGAATGACCGGTGACGGGCCTGTTGGATCTACTATGACTTTCCTTCACAATTATTTATTACAGTCACGACAGTTCATCTGATGGTGACCCACCTTCGTGAGACGAACCTGGCAAAGATATGCCGTTCTCTAGAGTTTTACATTTACAAAGGGTACTGTGAGTTGTCAACATGGTACTACACAGGCATTTTGCTGAGAGACGAACATGGCTAAACATTTCTTTTCTATCGATGCATCCTGCTTTTCAACTACTACGGGGTTCATTTCGATGATTCACCTTGGACTAGTCAGTTAACCTTGTAAAACGTCATTCTGGGTCCTACGTAACTTCCTACGGCCTGAGTACTTAATCAGAAAAGACAGGGGTTTTGTGGGAGACGACTAGGGACATAGAAACTTGTGGTAAGGGCGTAAATCGACCCATCTCTCACAACCGGAAATGAGGGGTAGTTTCATAACTCCCGTTTTTGGGCGGCTGATACAGGGGATGTAACAGGGGTGATCATTTTTCCTGTTTGGGTATTGCGACAAGTCGGGGTGGGGAGGGTCGCGTATTCTGCGGTCCTTTCTTATACCATAGCAGCCGTTGACATGTAGTTCCCTTATTACGGGCCAGATTAGGGAACCTCTGTCGTCTTACCTGTCCTTTCCCTTACGGCCCAACCTCGGTTCATTGACTTCTAGAGGAAAAGGAGAGGTAATGACGCGGTCTCAGGGTGATTGTATTAAAGACAAGTTTTTTTTTTTTTGTGCAAATACTGACGGTATTTGAAGCCAATTAGGTGGTGTGCTAGGGGTGGCAGTCTGCCAATTTCGGGGCTAATCACTCGGAAGAGTGGGAGTGCAAAAATAGAGGGAGAGAGAGAGAGAGAGAGAGAGAGAGGGGGAGAGAGAGAGAGAGAGAGAGAGAGAGAGAGAGAGAGAGAGAGAGAGAGAGAGAGAGAGAGAGAGTGCAACGGCAGGCTAAATAGTACACGTGCAACAGAGAGGGTGGCAGTGTATTCAAGAAAGGCTATTTAGTGCATTACACAGTAAAGGGCATTCATGGGTCTGCGTTAGAATCTTGTAATCATGCAGTTTGAGCATTAGACAGGGTAGAGGGGACGCGCCTTGAGAAAAAGGAAAGAAGAAAGGAGGTACCATTTTGTCGCACTTTCTCGCATTCTCGGTCCTTCGACCAGTTGGGTCAACGCCTCAGTCACACACACACATTCTCTCATAGTTTCGCATCATATGTGACATGGGTTCATTCGTCCGGTCTGGTTTAAGGGTGATCACTTTTTATCAGGTTGTGCTAATTTTTCGGGTTTGTTCGATACGTGAGTAGTTTGCAGGCGTGCTTAGGCACAACCTTGCGGTGCTAGTCTGCTTCGTGTATTAGACATGGCAAGGCTTCGGATCTTCGCCACACCTCGGCTGTAATCTCTGATGTAACCTGCAGAGGGAAGGAAAAAAAGGGGGTGGGGGAGACAGCATTCGCGCATATTCAGATACAGGGATCCATAAGTCCTTTACTTACCTCTTACTCGTCTTCCCTCCTCGGGGCAGAGTCCCCGGGGATATGGTTTCTGGAGTCAGGGGGGGGGGGGGCAGTGTGCCCTTATAGGTCGTGTGCGGGGAAAACGTAAAAAGGAAACCAGAGGTGCCTAGTACGAGGTATCTAGTCAAAAGGATGTATCTCACTATCGGGATCCTTAAACCTCTTTCAACGCTGTGGCGTTCTAAGGTTCTTCGGTTCTTGGGTCAGCTCCGTTCCCTGATACCTTGGAACGTTGTACTTTATAACATTTACACCATTTCATTTTACCCTCCTTTAACATTCCCTCATTTACACCGTTCGTTTTACCCATCCTTGGAAGTCAAGGCCTTCCTCTACGCGAGAGTTCATGGGTCAGTCGCGTACTTTTGAAGGCGGGGTGTCGTGTTGTCGATCCGACCCGTCCTCCAGGGCTGGGCAACCATCTTCTTTTAACCTTAAAGAGAGAGCAGAGTAGGGTGCACGGAAAAGAACTTTCCCACCGATCCCACATTTTTAAAATAAAGCATGCAATACCCGTCCATAGTTTCAAAAAACTTTATTTTGCAAAATCATTTCAGCACGTGGATTATGAGGGTGCGGTCGTATTTGGCCGGTCGTGGCAATGGCTAAAGTGCGTACAGTGGGGGGTGTCGTTTGCAGCAATAAAAACATCGGAAAGTTTTATTCATTCATTTGTAAGAAACTAAAACGTCTATTAATTGGCTGGGGGTTCGGGGGGGGGCATTTATTTTCATAATTTAGAAGCATAATCATAATAGTTGCAATCAGATTTCCTATATGTATACCATATGTGTGCGTCGTAGATGAGGTTATACATCAGCTATAAAAAAATATAATACATTGTACATTTGTAATCAGCATTTGTAACGCGATCCTTTCATACTGTTCGTCGAGTGAGCTCTCCTTGTCTTTTCTAGCCAAGTGTACAAAGGATCATATAAAGTCTCAGAACATCAAGTTTATATTAGTGCGAAGGAACACCACGAGGTGTTCGTAAGTTCCGATGGATACCAGCGCCATCTTGGGCGGGGCCGGCTCAGTCCGGAGGCAGCATCAGGGGGAAATGTTCCCATTACTGGCAGTTGGACCAGAGTCCTTTTCGGCAGTTCTAGAATTCATGCTAACAGAGGGAGTGGCAATGTCACGTTTATTTCGTTGGCGATCAAGGCAGCCGTCCCTTACCGGAAACCTGCAGAGGCCGAAGGTTCCGCCGGGGACCTTTGTAGGATCTTCAAGGCTGCGGAGATGCTGTCGGAGATGGGGGCTCGTGCCCCAGCGGGCAAATGTTTGAGTTATATTGCTGGTCAAAGTTACTCTAGTGGCCGGGGCCCGCCTTCCAGCGGACCCAGACGCCATTTTGAGGCCCTACAGGGGCCACTCTCGTCGAGTTTTGCAAGAGTGGGAGAGATCCTTCGGAGTGAAAGGAAGAGGTCCCTGTTGTGTGAAAGCGGGACATTCAGCTGGGGTGCAGCTGTGATGCCCCCACCTGGGGGGGGGCGAGGGAGACTCGTTCGCGCCGTCTCCTTCTCCCGGTGCACTCCATGCTGTTCTTTTTCATTGCCCCGCATGAAGGTCTCTCCACATCCGGTGTTCCCCAAGTCTTGTGCTCAGTGCTGTGGGAGTATGGCCACCTGTGGCGCGCATTCGGCGCGGCACGAGTATCAGTGCAGTCATTGCTGGTTCGGTGTTCCGAAAATATGGCCACCATTGCACGTTCGGTGCTGCGCAAGTACTGGGGTGCCACCATGGTGTGTTCGGTGCTGTGGAAGTATTGGCACCATCGCCTGACTGGGGGTGTTCGGCGTCGGGCCGGGGGCTGGGAGACCTCCTATCGGTGGAGGTGGGAGAGGCTCGTCCGCGTCGCCTCTCCCTCCCAGCCCAACTTGGACAAATTGTTGTGGAGGTACGTGCAGGACATCCCGCCGTCCAGAGCTGCTGCGGCTGTTACGGAAGGGAAAAGAAAGAGGTGCCTCGTTCTTCTCTGGACATGTGGCGGGACTACTTAAGTCTATCCAGGCCCGTTGCGGCTGGCTGAGGAGACATGTGGCGGGACTACCTACAACTGCCCAGGCTGCTGGCTCCTGCCTCTCCTCCGGCTCCCCCATACGTTAAGATTTCCTGACCAAGAGTTGGCAGCGGGGCCCGCCTTATATGGGTTGTCGCTGGTTGGGCGTAGCCGTAACCCTGCCCTACCTTGGAAGGTTCCAGAATGGGGGGGGGTGAATGTTCTGTTTGACTTTCATTTTCTACAGTTTTACCGTTATTATTCCTTGTTTGTTGGGCTAAATTAAAAGTTCAAGTTCATCAATGGTCTACGGATTTTGTTTTGCCATTTCTTTCTTTCCAGGTTGCTTTTATGCTAAGTTTCTGCTAACAGAGGTCGAGTAACACGGAAACACGTGTAGAGGGATGACGCAGATTCGTACATTACATACACACAAACTCAGACGGGGGACAGTACAAGTACGACATACAAAGACCCAAGACGAATATAAAACAGTTATTGGTCATGATTATCTCTTTCCGTCTGTGAATTTTAAAGCGAGGCTGGGTTCCCGTCTTGACGTTGCCCGACCTAGGAGAACTT
This sequence comes from Lissotriton helveticus, assembly GCF_964261635.1. Classification (NCBI taxonomy): domain Eukaryota; kingdom Metazoa; phylum Chordata; class Amphibia; order Caudata; family Salamandridae; genus Lissotriton; species Lissotriton helveticus. Next base: position 1,696,549,087 of record NC_136059.1, on the reverse strand, counting down.
GAGCATGCCGCTGAAATTGTCCTGGCGAAATCTGTGCCATCGGGCATAATCAAACGTGGTGGTTCTATCTGGTCTGCCTATGTAAGTCGGGTTCTTCTTTGTCTCGCGCTTTTTCTCGTACTGCCGGTCTGTCGTTCCTGTCGGCCCTTTGCCTTTACTCACGCTCAGTAGAGTCGGGCATTGGGCTTTCCAGTGTCCGACATATCTACAAAAAGCGCATTGGTCTGGCCCTAAGTCTGGTCGTCTTTTGCATAGTGTCGGGGGATAAGTTGTGGGTAGCGGTGTCCTGGGGTTGTCCTGTCGGTATATTTCTCTACTTGGTTTGTCCTCGTCTTTTCTCTGTCGTTGCATAGCCTCTCTGCGCCACATACCGAGACTGTCGAGCATAATAGGCGTTGTCTTATTATTTCGAAGGGCTATTTCTAACGTTTCTATTTTATCAAGGTCAAAGGATCCTGCCAGTGGCCACTGTTTGTCTTGACTTTCTTTGGTATACCTGTGCCACAATTTATTATAGGCTATGGTAACTAATCCATAGTTTATGAACATGTCCTTATTAGGGGTGCCTTCTAGTGGAGCTATATGGTCCACCTCTAATACACGGTCCGGGCTGAACCAATTATCAATCAATGGGGAGAAGACAGACATGACGGCTCGTAACGAGGGACTAATAAGTCAGCAGTGCCTATCTTATCACTAGGTGCAAAGACTAGACAGAATATTCCTATTCTACGTTGTTTGCAGGCAGTGAATACCTCATGAACAAAAATAAAAAAGAGTAACCAAGAACGCGGAACAATCAAGCAATTAATAAATAAATAAATAGGATAGAAAAAGGACAATGGGGAGAGTAAGTAGGGCGCAAAAAGTCTGCGTCCTCTACCCTTTCACTAACCGCAAAGAGGAAGCTGTTGTTTCCGGTTTGCAGACAGAGAATCTCCAGAAGACAATCTGTGAACAGTAGTTCGGGGTTAAAGAACCCAGTTAATCAGTGAGGGAGTGGGGAGTCTCCCAAAAACCGTTGAGAAATAATAGAGTCAGTGGGGGAGAAAGATAGGCGCGACGGTTACGTTACCTATCCTTCACCGTTTGCAAAAGAGAAGGAGCCTACTGTTTCTCCGTGTGCAGACAGTGAATCTCCAATTAGGTCAAACAAAGAGTAATACTAGTATTTTATAAATAATCAAGCAATCAAACAATCAAGCAATCATTTCGCACCTTGTCGTGATTACACGACCTTACCCGGACCATGTGGACAGTTTCTTGTCTTCCGAATCCAGCGCCCGATCGTCCTCTTTTTCTCGTAATTCTCACGGCACTCCTAATGGTCCCCAGTCAGGACCGTAGATCACTCGAGAGAGGTCTGTTCGGAACTAGTGAAGTTCGGATGATCGGCTGCCAGACGAGGGTCTATTGGGCAAGAGCTCTCCCGATCGTTGCAGTCGTTCACTCTGTCGTCGGGACCTCTCCCACTGGATCCACGAGTCGCTGATGGGCCCCACGCTTGGGACGCCAATTGTTGAAACCTGAGTCGGGTCGGGGACAATCGATATTTGCCCGGCGGTATTGCCTCTGTGACCCTCTAGTTATTTAATCAATGAAGAGGCAGGCGCTGGAGACTGGAAAGCAGGAAACAAGGTTTTTATTCTCTCCGGAGGAGAACACAGCAAAACGGACAGAAGGTATCGTTCTGAGGTGCTCTAACTTACGTTTTGGGGCATGGCCCCTTATATACAGTGTTTGTGGTTTTTATTACAGTTTACATACATATGATAAAGCTTTGATGTACGAAAAGACATTCCAGGAATCCCCCTTCGGGCCCGTTCCCACACATATCTACAGTAGAAATCCCCACCCTGGTCACAGCAGGTGATAACTATCGCGCAGCTGGATATTCCGCCAATTCATGGAATGCGGGGTTCGATCGGATCTCATGGGGTGGGGGGGCTTTGATCAACTCGGGGGTCCTTTGAGGAGGGAAGCTTTCTATTGTACGGGGAGGGGCAAGGGATAGTATCGGCAGAGCTGGGTGTCGGCCTGGGAACGGGGAAGACAAACGGGCACACGGGGAAAAGGGGGTTTGCATCTAAGGGCCGGGGATCATGAAAGGGAAGAAGGGAGGTGTCGCGCTGGGAACAGGATGAGGGCCTGGGGCAGAGCAGCGCCGAAGAGGGGTTTATGATTCAAGGCAGGTGCAAGCAGGGGGGGTGGTCAGCGTGCAGGCTTAGTGAAGGCGAAGGGCTATGTCAGGGGCCAGCGGCATGCAAAAGGGTTCGTTCTGATCGGGGCGTCTTAAAATGGCGGGTGCGCACGACAAAAGTGTGGCATCAGGGGAAGAGGCAAGATGGCGCGGATAATGTTCACCAAAACGTACTAATTTTCAACACAGTGTGTAAGTTAGGAAGAATCAGATATACCATTCCAGTTGCTCATCATTAAAAGAAAAAAATTTAAACACCTAACAACTTCAAATTATTGAATTTTATTAGAAAATATATGCTTCATACATAAATAAAATCATTGTAATTGATTCTTCATACAAAAATAGTTTAACAAATACAAAACAAAATAAATACATTTAAAATATATAAACTACCCTTCATACTACCCCAACTTCTATGAACCCCCAGAAAATGTAACTAAAACAATATTAGAGTAGTAATTAAACAAATAATATTAAAATGATAATAAATAAAAAATGAATATTACAAACTTTGTTAATAATTACACCTATCAACAAATTACCAATTAATTCAAATGCAAGACATCATTTACATAACCAATAAACAATTAAATATGTATATAATTAATTACTAATAAAATATTTAATTAGCATAATATCAATATGTGAAAACAATTATAATTTAAACAATACAACATTTAGTTTTATCAATCAATGTTTTAAAATAATAATTAATCTATCGAAATAATTTACATAATTATGTATGTGATAAATATCTAATTAACATGACATGTATTTATAAACAATATTTTATCATTTAAATAACTTCCATTTATATTTCCCTGTAGGCCCAACAACCGACCATATAAACCCATTATACATTACTAATCAAATGTAAAAGAAATGATAATTACACCTTATAAATTACAAACAATGCTAAAAAAATGTTAAATAATTATATTAATAACACTATCACCTCAAATGAATATAATTGTTCATAAATAATACATTATGACAAAAGCAATATTTCATAAAAGTTTATTAAAGTAAACAATATTATATATAATAGTTGTAAAAATTATATTTTAGGCATCAAAACAATATTCCTACCTTCTATATTATGTTCCTCTATTTTTCTTATTAATTACATTTTTGACTCAATATTCATGAAACTCGATATTTTTGATACAATATTAATGTCATTCAGCTAGTTGTGGATAGGCTTATATTTATTCCTAACTAAAATGGTCATCTTCCCAGTTTGTGCTGCCAGAGCTTCCCTGTCCAAGATGGTTTGTGACCATTTTCCTGTGAAGTCATTTGTAGTTTTACTCATACATAAAACAGCTTGGATCTGTGAAGTATATGCCTCGATGCTTTTGTTTCCCCTATTTAATTTAATATTATTTTCATTGCCCTTCTTTTTTCTGCAGCTGTTTTTCTCTCTGGAATTCTTCGCCTGGGAAGATTATGCTTAGCTCTTCCTCTAGTCTGTCTCCGGATAGTTTTGGTGTCTTGCCTACCAACTCTTGTAAAGCGCTTCATCTTCAACTAAGAACTATCCATATTACTATGATGGGTTAGTCTGCTCTTTCTGGCTTTTCCTCCAAAATGAGACCCTTGTGAGAAAACTCCTGCCACCTGCCACGTGTATGTTAAGCTCAGGTTGAGACTTTCGCTACAGAGAGGAGAACCCTTTCTTCACTGCTTCCCTTCCTTGACACCAGAACCCCTGCTCCAGAAACTGGTGTAAATGATCATCCTCCTTGGGGACAGTGCAATTATCTCCGGGAACCCAAGTCTGGGCTGGGAGGGAGACAGGAACAGTTGGACACAAAAAGGACAGCCTTACAGCTGATCTTTTTGAAATAGAAATTCTAAATGGGTGTCACTTCAACCGAATCCATTCAGAATACCTCTGCTTGCATGCTAGGGAAAGACGATGGAAAGGGCTCCTGAGTTCTGCTGGTACTCAAGGACAGAAACTGCTCTCCAAGGGTCTAATGGCTACGTGGTTGGCTTTCTGTTACTGTTAAAGTGATGGAAAAGGCAGATGGGTTGTGGTGGGTGACACCTCTAGGATAGACTCTTAGCTTAACCTACATACCTCTGAGTATGCTGTAGCTGACCAATCTTGAAAATTAACCTGTTATTTATAACACTCCCAATTGTAAGTGATGTAGGCTAGCAGGCAGCGGTGTTCCTACCATCTGCTAACAAAAAAAGATAATCATGCTAATGTGCCTAAGTGTGGATTATGATAGCACGTGATAGGCACTACATTCGAGAGACAGATGTTACCAAAGTGAAATTCAATAGAGTTAGTGACGTTCAGTCAGCGTGAAGGTGACGCTATACCTGATAAAAATGATGAAATTGTCGACTCGAGGGGTTCAATGGGCGTTTTCTGTCCAGACCAGGAGGTTTGTAGGCTCGTTGGAATGATTGGGCAGACTGGAAAGTTCAGCTGTTCCCCTCCTGAGATGAAACGGAGGCGCAACAAAATGGTCAAATTCCTAAAGGTGCTTCAGGGTAGTGCATAAATCAAAGGGTAATTGGAGGAACGACATGATTGGAGACACTCACAAACTGTGAAATACCGCACATAGGGTAAATGGGAAAAGTAGGGTCGGAAATAATCTCACTTAAAAGGTGGCCCATGGAAAATCACGATACCATACCTATTTCTTAAGTGGCTGTAGATACGATAGATTAGGAGCGGTATAAAGTGAGTCCCATGGTCTGGGAGTTCCGGGGAATCCTTGTAATAAAAACGAGGAGGTCTGTTCCTATAATGAGAGAGAAAAGCACCGGATAGATGGAAATGCTCTCAGAACAAACAAGGAAACACAGAAAAATAGGCTGCGCATTCCTGTTAAAGCACATATGTAACAAATGATTATGAGAGAAGATAGTCACTAATGATGTTAGCTGCCCAGAGCGGTTAAAAAGCAAGTATCGAGTCTAACGATCTAGGAACATAGTTCCGTCAGGGCCGGACTGGCCATAGCGGGCACCGGGCAATCCCCCGGTGCGCCGCATGGGTGGGGGCCGGTTTTGGGCCCCTGGGGGCCGTTTTTGTTACAACGTCGTTTTTGCAGCATAGCTGCAAAATCGGCCCTGTACCAAAATCGGCCGTAAACCGGCACCGGCGGCAACTCCAACCCCCCAAGTGGGGGGGGCCGGCCGAGCACTTTGCCAGGGCTGGTTGGGGTTCCCATTCCGGCCCTGAGTTCTGTGTAATGTCCCAGAAAATGAGAAGTCCTAATACCTGTTGATGCGTGGCAGTATACGGGAGGAGCAGAAGGCTGGAACTTCAAGGGCTGCTTTCCTAGTCCTAAAACGCTTTGTCCTGTAGATGGATAAATGGGAAGGGCAAATGGCTATGAGTTGCGAGTCAAAGCTAACACGAGTGGAAAAAAGGGGGCGAGAGTGAATCGCGTAATATGTATCGTTACCTGGTCTCGCAGAAAGCCCAGAGTCGACATGGATCCAAAATCAGTCTGTCTCCACGCGTGTCCAGAATCGGGATAGAAATCCAGCTAGCAGAGTCGAGCTAGCTTAAATACCGCTTGTCGGAATGAAAATTTAGAGCACCTATGTCCTTTGCGGGACAGACCTAGTATCTCAAAGCCACTTTCACATCATCAAGAAGCCTATGGTTGGTTGTAGCAGGGAGACAGAGGCCTTTTCACCCTTGGAGGTGTGAGTAAGTGGAATCCCACTGAAAGCAACAAAATATTCGACAGGGTGCTTGTGTACCTGCAAGGAATTTTACTGCCTGTACCCCTGACTCCCTGCCCTCTGTGAGGCAGAACAATTTGCTGGTGGCCTTTTCTTATTTCTGTGTATAGTCATGCACATGGACTAAAAGTGACCTTTACATATACATTGCTCTTATAGATATGTTTGTCCCATTTTGCTTTAAAAGTTTAAAAATCCATATCTCTTGTTTCTGTTAACTGATTTTATTCATTTTTGTGTCTTTTTGGCTCAATACTTGTTCTTGATTTTCCTAAATTGGTTTGAGAATTGTACTGCTCCTTTCTCATCATAATTGTTGTTTGGTGCTGTTTGAACATACATCCAACATTTCTTTGGGAGAATTGCTTGATGTTTGTAACAGACCTTTGAGGACATAAGCAGAGACTCACTTAGAATTGTATTATGGAATAAACGGAAAGTAGCTATTAAGTTGGTATGGCTATCTCCCTCCCAAATTAATAATTAATTTTCTGACACATATAAGATACATAGGAATACCAGTAGGATGGTATGTGAAAATTACTGACGTTGCAGCTTTTATACCTCAGTAATGTCATTAAGCTTTTTCATATGCTAACTCAATATCACTAGCTTTCATTGATGGATCAAGCGGAAACTCAAACATATTCTGCACACTAAGCTAGACATGGTATGACATACCAGTCACGTAGAAGGCTTGAGTAACCATGCAAACACCTACTGAAGGTCCCTGAATTATCTACGGTGACAGTGGAAGGTGCAAGAGAAGGCCTGTGTAAAAGAGGGATGCATACATGTTGAAACTTGAACTACTGCATCTGCTTGCTTTTAGGGAACATATGGTCAAACAACACAAAGAAATAGCAAAAATAGGGCTCCTATTGGTATGGATAACCCACAGGAAAGAAAAGCACACACCCATGATGCGGGCAGGTCTTGAGAGGGTTTACCACTCAACAGACAGAAAGATATAATGGGTCAGATGTCCTGCTACTATAAAGGTCTACATTCCACTATCAAAAAAAGCATTAGGAAGGACTTTAAAGTTTATGTAAAACATGCAAGATTGGATAAACTGATTGCAGAACACATGGTGGTAATGGATGCCCCACTGGATCTGGTAGAACTTCAAATGGCATTTAAAGACACCAGGTAAAATCCCAGGCAGTGGTAGACTTCCATCTAAATTTTTACATCACTTTAAGAAACATTTTTGATCCACAGTTGTCCATGTATAAAGTAGCTTGTCAGTTGGGTACCTTGCCTCCCGCAGGTAACAGGGTGATAATAGTGGCACTTCCCAAGCTGTGTCAATACCTCTTGGACATTTCCTTCTGTGTATCAATGCACAGGATATCCCAACAAAAAGTCTAACTACCAACTCCAGAGAAAGGAATGGTGATTCCAGGTTCTTAATCATACTGTTTATCCATGAAGCTCCAAGGGGTGGTCAGATGGATTGGTGATATCATGAATGCTCAGATACGATATTTGGAACGTGCAAAATATCTCAGGTTTGCTCTTATAATGCCACAGAAACATGATGGCACACACATAATATTGGACTCAGCAAGCTACTGCTGGCAGATAATGTTGAAATTGGATTGCATGAACATTACATACACTCCAGAGTTACCACTGTGGGGATTGCCTGCTTTTACAGATTCAATCAATCAGGGATTTATAAAGCACACTACTCACCCGTTAGGGTCTCAAGCTACCGGGGGGCGATCTGTGCGGCTCTGTTGGGGTCATCTGAGGAGTCAGGTCTTGAGGTCTTTCTTGAACTGGGGCAGTGTAGGGCTTTGCCAGAGGGGGAGGTCATTCCAGGTCTTGGCTTGCTTGTGTGCCCATGAACCAGAGCTTACAACAAAAGTTTAAGATCTTGCCAGGGTAGTTGTTGGTAGTTGTTACTGTTTGACTCACTCTTCAGGCTTTATAGAGGGACTTAGGGTGGTGGGGATGAACACAAAGAAACACAAGATTGTTGGAAGAGGAAAGTGATAACGCAAGTATACCCCACCCTAACACAAATGACAAATAGATTTGGATGCTCTGAGAAAGATAAGGGCTGCAGATCTGGAAATGAGTACACTGTTGTTGATTGGCACAAAGTGATTTAATGCCCGAGTAAGGAACCAAAAAAGGGTAGGTTCAAGATGATTCAATACAACGTGCTTTATCACACTTCCCTGGCACTACCATATTTGCGAGATGTATGCTGGGGTGAAGCATGTATGCCTGAGATACCAAGGTGAAGGTGTGATGCTGATGCATGTGCCGTACTCATGTACTTCCTCAGTCCCCAACTGGCAAAAGGTACTAGACTTGACTAATCATCTATAAGGAAAGAAAGTGGTTTGGAAAACTAGGGCATGCCTACTGCATACCATAGTTTGGATGAAAGGAAATATGTGGGAAAGCAGATTCACAGACTTACTTAGCTCTATCATTGCCCAGAAGAACAAATGCAATGCAGTGCAAGTCCAGCGCCGTCCCACAGGTACATCAATGATGACAAAACTTGGTAGATTGGCAACGGTTGCAACCATGGTTTAGACAAAGCAACATAGGGTGCAGGAGGGGGTTGCTACAATGACTTTTTTGGATATGGTCTCCACTGAACGGTCCAAAAAAAACCAATAAGCCTCCTTGAATTCCTTGAATATTGTCCCTATCTGTGTGAAAACATGAACTGCATGTTGTAGTCACAGTGAATGGACTGGGAGGGTGTAACTAGGCCAAACCTGCACATTTTGGATGATATTTGAATTCTGCGCTGATCCAACATGTTGTACATATTGTTCAGTCTGGTGAGAAAACGCTGCACTACACATGAAAACTTAGGTGCAGGGGACCGACGCTGAAGTTGCGGCAGTCCCGCCATGCAAATTAGGATGCGCCCGCCACACTGGTGGGCGCATCGTTGACATTAACATTGCGGCGGGCAGTGCTTTAAGCAGCACCCACCACAATGTTAATGCCCATGTTTTGCATTGCCATGCACAACGTGACAGGCACTGCGTGATGCCTGCCACCTTGTGCATGGCAATGATGGGGGGTACCATGGGTACCCCCTAATGCAGCCACCCACACCCCTACCCCCCGGGGGACCGCAAAGGGTCCACGGGGAGATTTCCAGCATGCCTTTCCATGGTGGCGTCTCGGCCATGGAAAGGCATGCATCCTAATATGGCGGACCATATTGAGTCCCTTTTACGCCCGGCCGGCAATCTGACCAGAGGAAAAGTGGCGGACAGTCTTCCCATCCGCCGCGGTGCCCCCGCCATACTAATAATAATATGGTGAACCAGGGACATTTGGCAGGCGGATCACCACCGCCAGGATGGTGGTGTCCATCAGCGGTTGTGATCCGCCCGATATCCTAATGGGCCCCCAAGAAATGTTCCATAACGAAGCTGTTGACCAAGTGTATATAGATATAATTGTTGTTAAAGTCTAAGACTTGTGTACTTCGTACAAAGAGCAAGCTGCTTATTCTAAGTATGAAAATATAATAAAATAATATTTAACACAATGAGAGCTAAATACCTATGTTTAGGACAAGGATGTGCTCGATAGAGGTTTGCTTTATTATAAAAGACACTACAATACTGTGAAACCAGAAGGGTATTGAAAGAAAAAAGGTTTGAACACAAAGAATAAGCCCATACATGAATTGAAGAGAAAGTGATTATCATGTATCCCTAGCTGCAAAACTGACACACAATAAATACTATTCTTAAAACAGAACTCTGCCTGCAAATCTGGAAGGATGCCCAGATCCTCCCTTTGTTGAAAAAGCCCTCAGCGGATCTTCAACAAATGTGTAATTAGAGACCTATTTCTTGACTTCCCTTTCCAGTGAACATTTTGGAAAGAGAAATTGACAAGACAAATGAGGGTCCATATTGAAGCCAATAAGTTACTTAATATAACACAAGATGGCTTCTGGCCTACACCTTGCATGAGACTGATTTGTTGATGGCACTTAATGCTATTTGAATGCTCTTGGATAAAGGCTATAGTTCAGCAATGGCACTATTGGACTTCAGTGCTGCATGTGAGACAGTATCACATGCTACTCTGATGCACAGATTACTATAACGGTGTGGAGTCCCACAGAGCCCAGTCCTGATCCCACTTTGTCTAATTTGTATATTTCTCTTTCAACAAGACTTATACAGAGCTTTGGGTTCTCATGTTATATGCAGATAACACCTTAGTAGTAGTGACTGTGCTTGATGAGACTGAAGCTGCTAACAACTCCCATGCCAGTAAGGTGACTTAATGGATGTTCAAAATTGCGTTGAAATTGAATGAGAACTCTCCAAATAGGTGTTTTCTGTGTTTCCAATGCAGACGCTTAAATCGGTGGTCCAGGCAAGCATCTTCTCATGCCTGAACTTCCGTAACGAACTATGGCCTAGATTTATGACAAACTCACGCAACACAACACAGCTGCTAAAGTTGCTGAGTTGTGCCGCGTTGCATAAAGGGGAGAGGACAGAACACAGCCATATCTATTAAGATATGGCACTGATTTCCTCTCTCCCTGCACTGGTGCATTTTAGGCTGCCATGCTGCAACATACACACCCTTTCGCCACAGTGGAATGGAGTATGCATTCTGTAAGGAATTGTTTTTGTACTGTAAAGGGACCCTTCCTGTACAAAAACTATCCTTTAGCGTCTTTCATGCTTTGTGTACGTGTGCTGTACAATGCAATGTAAAGTAGGAAAAACAACAACAAATATAAACATTCCTCCTTGTTACATATGCCTCGAGGAGGCATCTCAATTTGGCGCAAATCCCTGTCTACGAATATGTGTAGGCAGGAATTTGGATCAACATTCAAAGGTGCTTGCATGGAAATGCCCATGTACCACCAATGGAATACCCCGATGAGGGAAAGTAAGGCAATGCAGGGCAGAGGGGGCAACGTTACGTTACTTTGAGAAACTATCCAACACAAATCCTGATTTGCGCTGGATAGTAAATCCAAGCATTTGTATCACTTTGCGTCGGATCTGCGTTACAAAAGTAACGCAACCCAGCACAACGCATTAGTAATTATGGGCCTCTACCGGGATCTGCCATTAAAAACCATAGCTAGACTGCAAAGAGTTCTAAATTGGCTAGTTAGAATTTTACCTAGAATTGAATGTTTGAATCTATCAACCTGGCAGGCTAGACAAGACCTCCACTGGCTATCAGAAAGAAAAAGATTGCTTTTTAAGATTGTGTGTGTGAGACATGGGTACTGCAACAAGCGAGGCCCGAAAATTCTTCTATCTAAGCTCCAAAGATACCTCCCATGCAGACCTCGTAGTTCTCATAATGCATAACAATTCGATATAACTTGAATTAACAATGAATGCTGGGAAGAGTGATCGTTTTCCTTCCTCACCCATTAGGTTCTGGATCATCTAGCTCCTGGGTACTTGCAAACAATTTCCCAGGGCAAAAGATTTGGTCTGTGATGTGACCGAGGGCTGCATTGATGCCAGGAGGGTGGCAGTCGGAGTTTGGGGGGAAGGTTGGCAGTAAAGTAGGTGTAGTGGATGCAAAGCATTTACCTCTAGTTGCCCCATCCTATGTAGCGCTGGGCTACCACCATTATAATCGGGTGGTCTTGTGGCAGAGAGGCCAACAGGTTATGGTTTGAAAACCAGCATAACTGGCACCACTAATTCATGCAAATTCCTGTGCTAAATAGAACTCCAAATGCTCAGTCTATTTTTCATACTGTTGCACACTTCTCAGCTTCTATTTTGCATATGGTGAAGGTTGGATAACTATACAGTAATAAGTTCAGGCCTGATTCTGTGCATCTCTCAATGTGAGCAAATAAGACTTAAATTGATTTAAGTTCCTCACAGATTGAGCTTGGAAAAAATGTCACTTAAAATCAATGTGCACACCACAAGCATCAGGCATTAATCCCAGAGGCACAACAGAAATGTTCCATGATAGCAGGCAATAAGAAATTGCCAAGCTCTTCTGACCCACCGTCACACACAGATGTGATTCTTTTGAGAAGTTGTAATGGAACCAAAAGGCATAGTCTTTATCAACTTCACCTGCTGCAGGATTTCAGATGTAAAGCCATATAAATAAGCAAAATTACTAGCAAGCAATGTCGTTCCATAGTACTAGAACTGCAAGGGCCCTATTACACATAGAGAGCACTTTTTCTGCTTGCACCTCGGCACACTTTTAAATAGGTGCATCATGCGCAAACAGGAAAAGTGCACCCTGTTGCAGTGAATGCGCTGCTCCCAGGGCAGCTGCAAACTTGTGCTGCCCTGGGGGGCAACGCATTAAAGTGAAATATGGAGCAGCTGCTTCAAAGCCGCTCCCTGCTTCACTGTGCAGGCAGCAACCCGCCTGCACTTTAAAGAAGGATTAGATATCCATTTGCAGGTGGGTGCAGTGCGTTAATGCACTGATCTGCAAGGGGATGTCTGGGACCCCATCCAGGGGACTGCCATCAGGGAGGGGACTGCCATCAGGGAGGGCACTGATAGTGCTCCACGTTTTTGCGGCATATTTTCAGTGCGCCTCCTGATAGCTTCTTTGCCTTTGCACCTACATCCATAATATGGCAAAGGCACAGAGGTAATGAGATTCCTTCATTTGCATGGGCCCAAGCCCCCATGCAAACGAGGAAATGCACTCTTGAGTTAGTGCTTGTGCTACATGTGTGCCCCTTCTGTAATACCAAAGCGCCCCGGAGGCGCACAAAGCGGGCACACATGTCCGTTGTGCCCCCGGGGAACTTTCTGTTATACAGCCCAGGCCGGGCAAAAGAAAACCATATAACCTCATGGTACAAATTAAATGGCAAAGTCCTAAAACACATGCACCCAATGCACGTTATTCACCAACACTAAATAATACATTGAATAGTCAGTCTTCTTTTCACTAATTAATTCAATGACTTCAATGTCTTCCTAAAATCCCACGACTATGTGGAAAGGATGCCCAATTTGGAAAGAAGGATCAATAAGTAGGAATGGTAAAAATATGTAACACAAACCCTTATAATTCTTTTTTTTTGCTCAGACAGGTTGTTTTGCAAATCCTCCTACATATGGACACCTTTTCACATTGAACTCATTCTCCATTTCTGATTAGTGCTTTTCTATATATTTCTTCAAAACGCTAAAAATTATTTTCTGCAGTCCATCTCCAAATTCGCAAACCGCAGCACCTGTGCTATAATCGCCCTGCTCACAATTACGATACCAAGAGGCTGTAGCATTTTTTTCAAACATTATTCTTGCAGTTGCCACTGGAAACTGGTGAGAAGTGTGTCATTTTCATTAAATTATGCAATAAAAACAAGCTCCAATATATTCTGCCTAACGTGGAAACATTCTTGTCTATATTTTCTCGCAGTGGTGTTGAGGTTATATGTGCTGAGGAGTGGAATGGATGTTTGCAAGAATTTCACAGATGGAGCAGGGATAGAAGATCTTCATATAAACTGTAGGGATGTGTGACAGGTTTGAAACATTGTGTTCAGGAAAACTGATTCACAAAAATGCTTACTGATATGATAACACTGACTGAAAGCAGATCTAAAGAACAATAAAGGATTTCTTTCCCTACAGGGGTTCAGTTGGACAGTTTATTTGTGTTATTAGAATCTCCGTAAAATGGACCCAATACACAACAGTCTGAATGGACTTACCACATATTTTAATGGTGTACTATTGTTTGCACAAGCCATCTTCAAGCTTCTTTCTCTCAAAGCTTCAAAGCACACATGAGCCTCAGAAGGGTAGAGTGCATTTGATGTAGATCTACTTTAAGAGATGGCACTCTGCTTCTCAGGGGCACGTTTCAAGTGACACCCTCTTCAGAGGATGTCACTATTGTGAGCTTTTAGTCTCTCGCTGAAATAGTGCACACAACCAGCCTTTGCTTTGATGTTCATGCAAGCTGTCTTCAAGCGGATGTTCGGAGTGAGCGGGGTTGAGGGTGAAAATGTGTGGGAATTATTTTGCAAAGTTGAATGGGTATTATATATCATGCACTCCTTGAGCGCTATATAAAAAACCATGAGCCTTCAAACTAGGAATGAGTTTGGAAACGATTGTGAACACACATTTTGCACTGAAGCTAGCAAGTTTTTATTCTAGGGTAAATCTTCCAACTTTGTAATGCTGCACCTCTTTCTCCAAATCTATTTGAGTTGTAAATGGAGGGGCTACATTTTTTTATTTTTTATTTTTTTATTTATTTGATCAAGAGAAAATTGATCATTTACAAGAATAGAAAACATCATAATACAATATTAAAAACAATTAATTAAAATTTGATAAGAACATCATGTTCCAAATGAGAACAGAAACTGTTAAAAAGTAATGACAGTTCATTTCAATGAAAGCTGTTATACATATGCTAACATTAAGTTAATAAAAACTTCATACGTTTGCGCCACGCATACAAAAGATACCAAGTTAGTGCAAATTCAAGCCATCTGGTATTATCAGACGTAAATATCCTAATGGCATCAGAGGGGTGAATGCAAGATAAAATGCGACACATAGGGATGATCCATTTTTTCCAATAATCATTATATGCAGTACAGAAAAAGAGAAAATGTTCTATGGTCTCTGGTTTATCCAAACACACAGGGCATATAGATGTAACAAATGCATTGTCCCAGTTACTTCTTCTAGTGTGCAATGGTAAAGTCCCATATCTGAACTGCAAATATAAAATAAAGCTCTGGCCTGAAGGGACTCAATGTAATCTACAAATTGTTCAAAGGTAAGCTCGCATTTATAATTAAGAAAATGTATTGTAAGCGGGCCATTCAAATTGTTAATCAGGAATTCAGGGGCTACATTTGTGGGAGCGCTGAAGGAATAAAAGGGGAGTAAACGTTCAGTTGTATTGCATATGGGTACAGGTATGGGCCATTCATCTCGTCTCATCCCCGCCAGGATTCTGCAGCACCCTGTCATAGCTGACTGCTGCATTGCTTCCTCTAAGCTTTCACAGTCTCCCTGACTACCGCGAGCATTTTTCTGTTACTCTCTCCCTACTTAAACGTGTTACTCTCCCTCCCTCCTTACATCCATACCATCCTTTACCTGGCACTGTCCCATCCATTCAGGTCCTATCAACATAATGTCTCTCCAGTTTCCTGCCCCTTACCCCCTCCAAGATCCTTCAGCATTTCCTAAAACCAAACTCCTTCAGTGGCCCTCACTCCATAATCATGCAGAACCCACTACCAACAATATTCTGGAGCTGTCTCTCCCTTACTTCACGCCCATGCACTTACCAATCCCTCCAGAATTCAGTAGCATCGCCCCTCCACTTACTCCTGTGGTGCTCCTTAAAGTTTGTCTCTTGCACTGGCCAAGCCAGTAGTTTAATTTCAAGGTCAGATAAAAATAGGGAGAATTAGCAAAATCCCATATCGTTCTACCATTCAAATGTAAAATTAACACAACAAACACCCGCACAAACCATTCCAAAAGAAATTTTGGGTTGTGCGTCCTAAATAGATGATTATAAAATAAATTCTTAATAAATACATAATAAATGATTACTATACTAAATATGGGAATTTTGCAATGCTAAAATATAATGCAGATGATTTTACACAAACATTTTCAATTACCTGCTCCTGGCTCTTTAGAATGTGACACATGAAAAAATGTCCCATATTTATTTCTGAGAGAAAGGTGGCATCGCCATTTCAGTGCTCCATCTATTGTGTCTCCAGCTGCACCAACTCGTGCAGTGACCCCCTCCCTCTGGGCTCTTGTCCCTCCCTGTAGCAATCGCTAGTCTTACTAAAGTAGTCATTGGACTCTTGTCTCTGACATTTTCTCAATACAACTACGACTGCTTCTGAAAAGAAGTCCAAAACAACTGTAAACTACACAATGACACAAATAACCCATCACAGGGTTATTGTGTGTTCACGCGGGATTTAGATTTCCTTGAGATGCAGATGTGCTTGTTGCTTGTTTACACCCAGTTGTCAAAACGAGAAAGATAACCAAGTTTATTTGATGTGGAAGTAATATTCTTTGATGGGAAGCATGGCCCCTGCAAATAATAACATCCCTCCACCTTTCCCCTGGAGTGTGTGCTGGTTTATAGTTTGAAAATATCAGTTGTAGAGCCAAAAAGTGTGCCACCAACATATATTACACAAGAGGGAATAAAAGACTAAAGTAAATATTCTGATAATTTTAAAAGGGTGTGGAGGTGCCAGCAAGAAGAAAATCAAAGTAGGGATAGAGGACATCAAGTGAAATGAGAGAAGCAATTGGGATCACATAAGCTATTTCTACAGCGGTTTTGGGGGTATTCCACTTCCCTTGCCACTCTTTAAGAGGATTTACTTCTGCTGTCTGTAGGGCCAAATCTCTGACCAATTTCATAAGGGAAAAGGTCAGAAAATAATTTGAATACCCACAAATTTACAAGGCAAATGACGCCCACTTACCACCCTTTATATGGAAATTATTTCACTTTTATGCCTGAGATTCAAACAATTGAATATGAAAGCAAGTTCCAATGATTAGTCAACAAATCATTGATATTCAATAATTAATGCAAATTGTTAACATGATGGATATACTAATTTACATTTAGCTGAAAAGCATACTAATAAAAATGCTCTTGACTGCCAAGTATTCTGGTAAATGAGACAAAGCTTTTTTGTACGTCAAATGCTTTTAACTAACTACAGCTGTGTCTAACACAGACATCTTTAAAATATGGGACAGTCCCCCTGGACCCATTCAAAAATATATGGCAAGGATGGCACCAGGCCGTCCAGAAGCATTTATAAGCAAGTGCCCCTGTATAATTAACACAAGCAAACATCAAGACGAAAAGATTGCTGAGATTTTAATAAAAGAAAAGCGGCAATGAACAACTTTATAATGCAGAATCAGTAGCCCAGTGACCCAGAGTCATCTGGAAACCTTCAAATAAACCCCAACCTCTCACCCCTTTATTTCTTATAAAGGATCACACTGTAGACACTTTTAGGATTAGAGGTCTGTAAATAGTATGTTGGCATTATTGGCAATATTTTCTTTTTGAAAAGAGGTTACAGCACATAACTACATTGTTTGAAATGTTAAATATGGTTGGAGCTTCCAAGTGCTCCCAGCTAGTCCAGGGCCATATTGCACATAGTGTCTTGGGGTGCAACTGGCATGTGCACCCACATTTATCACACCAAGGGGCCTATTTTTCAATTTTACATATGCCATTTATACTGTTTGTTAGACCTGGCATCTTTGGCGTGGTTCCCCTTGAGTTTTTGCCTCCTCACCTCCTGTTTTACTGCCTTCATTTTTGCTGTCTTTAGGATTCTGGGCACTTTACCATGCTAACCAGTGCGAAAATGCATATACTCTGTATTAAAAAATGGTAACATTGACTTATCCACAATGGTCATATTTAATTTAGTCCCTAGTAAAGTGCACTAGATGTGCCCAGGGCCTGTAAATCAAATGCTACTTGTGGACCTGCAGCACTGATTGTGCCACCCACTTCAATAGCCCTTAAACATGGCTAAGGCCTGTCGCTGCAGAGACTGTGTGTGCAGTTTTAAACTGCCACTTCGACCTGGAAAGGTAACCTACCTTCCAGGCCCAAACCCTACCTTTTATTACTTATCTGTCACCTTTAAGGTAGGCCATAGTCAGCCCAATGGCAGTGTGCACTGTATTTAAAAGGTACAACATGTACTTTTGAGTTTTGCGTGTCCTGGTAGTGAAGAATTGGTAAATTCCTATTTCAATAATGTAAGGCCTATCTCTCCCATAGGTTAACTTTGGGAATACCTTCAAACATGTTTAAGTGTTCCCGATTTGGGAAAAGCTAGAGATTTTGAACTTGCTGTCTCTGGACTCACAATTTAAAATCACACCTTTTGGTGAAATTGTGTTTTCAATTGTAAGTCTGAAAATGACACTTTTAGGAAGTTGGCATTTTCTTACTTTAACTATTCTGTGCCTCTTCCTGTCTCTGTATACAGGTATATGTTGGGTGACATCTGTGCCTTGGGCATTCCCTCTAGACAGTCACACAAAGGAAGAAGGGGTGTGGAATTTGCAACTTGACGGCCTATCATCAGGCTGATGGGCCTTCCTGAGGTAGATTGGGAGGGAGGAGCTGACACTTGCATGTGAATAGGGCTGTGCCTGTCCTCACACAAAGAGCTGCATACACCTCTGTAGTGAGTCTGGAGCCAAGGCAGGAAAGGCAGGGACCTTGTGATCTTCAAAGGTCTCTATGATGTCTCCCCCACTTCAAAGACACGTCTGATTTTGTGGTCCTGTACCCCTGACACCACAAAATCCGACGTTTGCTGGAACCAAGGACATTCTGGCTGGGAGAAGAGCTGATGTGCTGTAGGAGGACCCAACACTTTGCTACCTGCATTGCTGTGTTGACCTGCTGTTTGCTGAAGTGCTGTAGGATGAACAGCCACTTTCCTACCTGCTCTGCTGGTTTGGCCTGCTGTCTGCTGCTTCATTGCCTGGGAGTAAGAGGGACTGGACCTGCTCTCTACATCCTTGAACCCTAGTTTTTCCAAGGGCTTATTGGCTTGCCTCCTGTTCTCTGAAGTCTCAGGGTCACAAAAAACATCTTGAAACTCTGCTGGTGCTGCTGGACTCTGCTATATGTGAGTTCTCCCTTTGAATGAGATGCCCCTTAAAGTCCCAGGCTTCAGAAGTGGGTTCTGCAGATGTTTTCTCAAAACATCAATGCAGTGACCCCTTTGGGCGATCCGAACAAATACAGTGCCCTCCGATGCTGATGCTGTGTTTATTCGACAATGACATGGATCTCGACTGTGAGGTTCGACAATGACGCAGCGCCGATCCAAAGACGCCGCTTTGAGGCTCCACTTGGACGCAGTGTCGACGCTTTGCCACCAACTGCGAGGCTTGACTCTGACGCATTGACAAGACTGCATTAATCAAAAGCGACGTAGGCAATCATCGACACCAACGCTTGCTCCGTAGAAGGTTCTCTTACAGCGTCCCCGGCATGAGTCCAGTAGCCGGCCTCCCTCCATTGCGGTCAGTCTGTACTTTGGATTTACCCCGGTTTAGCACGACCCAAGTAACATTTTAGCGCTATTGAGTTCAAAGCACTGTTTTTGGATTAAATCTTTAATAATTCATATCTCGACTTCTACTGATTGAATATTGATGTTTTGATATTGTTTTACTCAGATAAATATTCACTATTGTTTTAAACTGGTGTCGAGTCTTTTTATGGTGTTTTACTATGTTACTGTGATTGAGGTATTGCACAAATACTTTGCACATTTCCTCTTAAGTTAAGCCGTACTGCTCTCTGCCAAGCTACCGTAGGGTGAGCACAGGTTAATTTAGGGTGTGTATTTGACTTACCTTGATTAGGACTGGGGTCCTATTTGGACAGTGTGCAAACCTCTACCAACTAGAGACCCAATTTCTAACACTGTTTTTATAAACTTCTTTTAGTTTTTCCCTACACCCTGCATTTTCACTTGAAAAATTGGGTTTGCATGATATTTGTGCATTCGTACATCGTGTGTGATATTTACAATCACTACTACAAATCTGGTTTGTTTATATTTATGTGAGTATGTGCCCTCAAGTCACATCAAATTCTTTAACGTGCTTGCAGTATTGAAGATTTTATAGAAACAAAATGTGAGAAAATAGATCTCTTATCTTTGAAGTCCCTACTATATTATTTCATATGAGGGAGGGCGGTATTGAAAAGTTTGAAGACCATTTGTCTAACTGGGCCACCCACCATAAAATACCTTATCCTAATCAAAGAAACCCCAACTGAATTTATACAACTACTTCTTGGCTCTTTCATGCTTCTTTTTAATTTCTTAGGAGGCCTTTTTGTAATGAGTGACATGGTATTACTACAGATAGCATATTATACTTGTGGTAAGAATGTAGTGACAATTGTGAAATGGGTAGTGAGAGAAGGGTAACATTGAATAATGGTGATTTACTGCACACTCCAACTAAAAATCTTCAAGATAAGACCTAAGGAAAGGAGCCCTGGAACTAGCGTTAAATAATATTCTAATCCTCAGCCTGATTACTGAATCGGCAGAGTGGAGGGATTGAAATGAAAAAGTAGTGCTGCCACATGGGGGGTTCCACTGACCACCAATGCTGAATCACTTCATAACCATTTCTGAACTTGATATGTTATTTCCACCAATCTAAGCAGTACATTCTTAACAGCTTCCGTGCGGCGCCGATTCCGTCCCTGTGCTGGACATTCCAGAACAGGGTGCGGTCGTGACGGAACCGTTCCGTCATCAGCACAGCTCAGCCGTGACTGATGACGGAACGGTTCCGTCACAAGCATCGAAGGGGTTAAGTAATGAGGTATCTTAAGAGTTGGCATGCGAAACAAAGTTGGTTCTCCTTTTTATACACACTGTTTCCTGAGCTGGAATCAAAGACAATCCAAAAGAAACCTTAGTAAGTTCTTTGGGTGGCACAAACTGGATTGAGAGAAAAAAATAGCAGTGCTTATTTATAGTTTAAGGATTCACCATCTTTTTACAAGTGGAATATGATCTATCACAATTCATGAGCATATATGGGCCCAGTTACAAAACCCTTACTGTGCATGCAGGAAAGTGGAACACTTTGTACCCATTATCTGCAAAGGATGCAGTTTCCAATGCTGTAACATCTTTTGATGATTCCTAGGGGAAAGCCAGGGAAGTGGTCTATGCAAATGAGGTACATTTCCAAGACTCATACTTTTATGGGTATTGGCAAATATTGCGGTGCCTTTCGTACACTTTTCAACACAACTAAATGAACCAGTGATACGTTTTCAGAAACTGTAGAAAAGTGTAAGGTAAACATATAATCTTTTGGATGGGGATAGGGAGGAAGGGAAGACTCGACATATAAAATGCTCCATGTGAAGTAAATAAGGAAAGAAGGCTTTTTATTGACATTTCGTTGACTAGCTGTACACATGCGATCATGTACAATCAGACAAAACAGGCATGTACTGGAAAGCTATGAACATTGTTAACTTCAATTGTATACAACTCTGAGTTTTGTGAATGAAGTAGAATGTTGTCTCCTGATTAGGGTGAGGAGAATCATGGGATTGTGCTGCAAAGATACTACAACCTTGCTAGGAATTTACCTAAAAAGGATGGTTACCCACTCCTACTTCATCACCTGGTACCTCCTGGCTCCAACCATCCTTTAGGTAATAAACAGGCTCCCTTGGGAGCTCTTACCGGGGTGACAGGTTGATCAAATGGGTTTATCATACACAGAAACAGTGTTGATATTTTACCAGTGTGTAGCAGAGTGGTGTTAGGTTCTCCATATATTCCCCTCCTCAGCATCACTGTTGATTTATTGTTTTCCAGAAAATATGTACAAGATGGTCTATGAGCAATTTCTTTAATATTAGCCATCTAATCGCATGGATTAAAACAGTATCCTTAAAAGACTGTGCAATACAGGTCTTTAATTTAGTCAATATGTTTCTACTTTCTAACCACACTCAACCCATACATGTGGCCAGGGACATTCATCATTACTTTGTCTCTGTTCCTCCTTGAACCTTGTTAATTCCTACTCTATGGAGTCAGTGATGGGAGGGAAAGGGGAGAGAAAAGGAAGTAAAACACCTGCATTTATCATGGTGTAAATGGTTGCTTGGCCTATAATGTGGTAAAAACCATCAAGTTATTAATGGTACATTGCTCCTAATATAGGGACAATGCCTAACTCATCTCATATACTCTCATAGTCCCCAGCCTGATCCATCCACATTATTATTTGTTACACATACTCTGCATTTCTGAACAGTATAAGGTCATCGGTAAGATTTGTGTGGTTAGTCCTGGCTCTAGCAGGAAGGACATTTTTATCCATGATTTTAACTTCTAATTATGAATGTATCTCCAGATCAGTTTTTAAATACTACAGCATTTTATTTTTTTTGTAATGGTTTTTATTAACTATACAATAAAGAATATACTTACTTAAAAAAAAGAGTAAAATGCACCAGCCTGTGTTTGAGCTCAGCCCACCCCCTCCCTGAACAGAGAACCATAAATAAGGCACTCTCTTGTTAATTTTGTATAGCACCAACCAATTACAGCTGGACATTCAATCCGCCCATCTTCGAACTCAGAAAGAGATAATTACTCCAAAGAAATAGGTGAGGAGAATTGTTAGTATAACCAATGTACACTAATGTCGCTTGATGGGCTGTCAAAATCTTAACTTATCATCCTTTACATTATATAGGTAAAAGCTTTGCAATAAATATCATATATATGCATGTAGGTATATGATTTGCAATGTATATTTTTCATATATATATATATAAATATATATATATTCATATATATATATATAACTACAACCAGGTATCTCACAGGTTTGTGATCATATTATGTTTTTACAAGTGCCCTAAAGAGCCCTTCTAATAATGTAAGCAATATATTAAAAAAACTTAAAAAAATATAATCGCAAATAATATTTGAAAAAAATACATTTAAAAGTTATTTTAAATATCACAAATCACCTGCATATTTGCCAAATGTGAAGGGGTGGTTGGCTTACAAACGACAACATTTTAAAGCAAAGCAGAAATACTTTGCTCTGCAGCATTTAAATATGTGGATTACTTAATTTCGCACCTTTTCTTTATGAAAGCTGGAGCTGGGCAATACCTGAGACTCATGCTAATTTTGCGCAGGTCTGGCAGGTAAATAATGATACATATTCTGGCCTAATCCTTGAGTTCCTAATAACAATTATTGGTGGGGCTCAAGCCCTCAAACCTTGCACCAATGGGAAGGGAACTTTGTATGAAGCAGAGAAATAGAGAGAGCAGAGGCAGTGATTGCCTCTATCTCTCACCTTCTTGAGCAGCACTCAGAGAATCATCAACAATTATCTTACCAACACACAAATACATCTACAGTAACGCAAGAAACTTGTTTTTTTCTAAAGAGGACAAATTTTGCCTCTCCTAATAAATTAAACTCTGTTCATGTCGTTCTTCATATTACTACAAACAGTTTCCTAAACTATGACTCATTAGAGTTGAATGAGCAATACGCTCTGAGAAAAACAGGCAAGGATGACCTGAGAATCGAACTAGAGATGTCACTGTTGCCATAGCTACCAAATGTATAATAATAATAACTTGTTTTGATACAGCTCTCCTCAGTGCTCTTAGGCCCTTTCCAAACGTTTTAAATCACAAGGTGTTTTAGGTCTTTATTGCATGATTTTCTTTTGACCTGTCATGGGAGAATGACACCCTGAGTTACCTTCATTGAAACTAGTGACCTGCAGGTCAGATTAGTTGTCAGCAGCAAGCATTGAACTCACTCACTGTTGGTTTATCTCTCCATAATGCTCCTGCTGTGACTGACATTTACACATATCTGTAGGCAGTATGGAAACTGAAGTCCAATTTATTGGTGATATTTCACGTGGACAGTTATTTTAGGTAACCAGTTTCAAATTATCATACTTAAAGACAATGTTTCAGTTATCAACCCCCACCACTGCAGTTGTGATGGTGGAACTCGTAAAAGCTTTGCAATTTTATTTTGGAAGATTTTATCTCTGTTTTTTTCCTGCCGACATCCTCCTGTATCTGCAACTTTCCACTTCGCAAAAAAAAAAAAAAAAAACCGAAGTCTAGTGCTAATCCATATTAAAACTCTGACACTGCTCTGTTGCTTCCTCAAATTTCAGCTTTTGAGGTAATGGCAATCAAAATCACCAACAATTCTTCCAAAATCATTAGGCTTCATAATATCTGTTGTCCCTTACCCAGCTATGGCAATAGTTTCCCATTTCACAGAACAGAAAAAAGAATCATGGATTTGGGCCAGTCCATGTTACTCCTCTACTCACTGGATATTTTTATATTTGCTAATACGCTCTCTGCCAACTCACCATACTCTAGTGTTGTCTTTCGGACGGTTTTAGTTTGTACCTTTTCATCTGAAACTATAGTACATGCACTTCTCCAAACTGGAAAGGCTCTTTAACCCGTCGGGTTCTAAGATAAACAGAAATCGTATTCTGGCAGTAACTCTCGTTTCCGAATGAAAAGGAATTTCAAGTTTTACCCCGACTAGGATAAACGAACAGTAAAACACAGGCACAATTCCACTGCCCTAAAACTGGTGGAATTCATGCCCAATAAATATTTCAGAAACAGGCAAAACACGTTGAGATTCACTTCTAATTTTGCAGTAAAGTTATTACCAAATACGGTGTCAACTTGGTCAGCACGATAATTGGGGTGGGGGTATTCTACAATAGAATGCTAATTTTGGGTGCAGAGTTAAATAAAATCAGATCCAAAGAATCCACACCACAAATGGCACTCAGGTTCGCACATAATGATATGGTAATGTCATTGTACCTGAACCCCCTCCCAGCAGCGTCTGGCACAGGTAAGCACGGTGAGGCGGGGCTGGGCGCGGCAGGGGGGAAGATGGCAGAATAGGTATTATTTATTTATTTAACTATACCTATTCTGGCGTCTGTCGACTTCAACCCCCTCCCGTGCCCCCTCCCATTTGACCCCTAGCTAGACTGAAAGATAGCCCCGAATAGGGTTTCCCGGCCCTAAAAAATACTAAACCACAGAAGCAGGAGCGAGAGACTCAAGGGTGAGGCAGGAGCAAATTACTGGTTGAAAAGCGAGGTCTTAATGGCTTTGCGGAAGTGGGTGTAGCGGGTTTCCAGGCGTAGGTGTTGAGGAAGGGAATTCCAGAGCTTAGGGCCCAGAAAAGAGAAAGATCTGCCCCCCATCCTCGCTAGACGTATTCTGGGAACTGAAAAAAGGCCTTGAGATGAGGATCACAGGCAGCGGGCTGGCGTGTAGGCTTGAACGAGGGCTTGCAGGTATCTGGGTGCATTGCCCCACTTGATTCTGTGCATTAGGCTAAGGGTTTTGAATTTAACCCTATTTTCCATTCGTAGCCAGTGGAGCGTTTTAAGGTGACCAGACATGTGTTCCCTCCTGTGGCACCTGCAAAGCAGTCTGGCTGCGGCGTTTTGCACCAGTTGGAGGCGTCGCATGACTGCTTTAGAAGCCCCAAGGTAGAGGACATTACCGTAGTCCAAGCGGGAGGTTATTCGTTGACCACTGACTTTTGAGTATCGTCTGGTAGCATCCATATGATTTTCCTGAGCCACCTCAGGATGGTGAAGCAGGTAGATGTCATATTGATAACTTGGGGTTCCATAGTAAGGCCGTTGTCGATGATGATGCCTAGGTTACGTACTTTTTGTGACGGGATGGGTAAGGAGCCCATTTCAGTTGGCCAATGTCTTGGATTCCAGAGGTTTTGATTGGGGCCCAATATTAACACCTCCGTTTTGCTGCCGTTTAGCTTGAGCATGTTTTCACTCATCCAGGTGGCAATGCTCCTAAGGCCAGACTGAAGGAGGGAGGAGGAGTCATGATCTCCGTTGGAGAGGGAAAATAGGATTTGAAAATCGTCGGCATAAGTGAACATGTTGAGGCCTGCTCCTTCGGCGATCTAAGCTAGCGGGGTAACATATAAGTTAAAAAGCAGGGGGATCAGTACAGATCCCTGAGGGACACCATAAGGGGATTGGTGAACATTTGAGGCCGCGGTACAGGAGGTGATTTGAAACGTCCTGAGCGTCAGAAAAGATGATATCCAGTCTAAAGCTTTGCCCCTAATTCCCATGGCGGAGAGTGATTTTAACAAGATGCGGTGAGAGATGGTGTCGAACGCTGCGCTGAGGTCGAGTAAAATCAGCGCAGCGGAGTCACCTCTGTTGACTAGGAGGCGGAGATTTTCCATGACTCCAAGCAGCGTCGTCTCAGTGGAAAAACCGGGGCGAAAACCCGATTGGGAGGGGTGAAGTATGTTGTTTACCTCCGTGAAACTGGCAAGGTGTCCGTGGACGTGTTTCTCCAATATTTTCGAGAATACAGGTAGGAGGGATATGGGACGGAAATTGGCCAGCACTTTCGGATCTGCCGATGGTTTCTTGAGAAGAGGTGACACCTTGGCATGTTTCCACATGGCTGGGACCTTTGCTGTGGAGAGGGACAAATTCAAGGTTTGACAGATAACAGAGAGTTGTGGGGTGTCCAAGAGTCTCAATACAGAGATTGGGAAGGGGTCGATAGGAGAGCCAGATTTTACTTTCCCTAAGATGACTCGAAGATCTTGAACATTTATCTTGGGCCATAGTGTTAATGGCACGTAGGGCGGGTTTAGCGCAGGGGAAATGGCCTCCCCCTTAGGATGGGGATCCAGGACAGTTTCGGCTTGTATCTGATGCTGTTTTACAATGTCCTGGTAGATGGTCTCAATCTTTTTAGTAAAGAACTGCGCCAATTCTTCACATTGTACATTATTCAATGGAGGAGGTTTGGTTGATGTATTTGAGCCCGCTAATTCTTTTACGAGATTAAAAAGGGTTTTAGATTTGTTAGTGGCTTCTGAGATTGCTTTCGCCACGTAGTTGGTTCTTGCCATGGTGCAAGCTTTGTGATAAAGCTTAAGTTCGTTTCGATAGGTCAGACAGGCTGTAGGAGAGTAGTCTGTCCTCCAGAGTTGTTCCAGGCGTTTACACTTGGATTTTGCTGCCTTCAGTTCCGCGTTGTACCATAATGCAGGAGGGTTGTGGTTTGTGATTTTTTTTATGAGTCAAGGGAAGGCAGGTGTCTAAGGCTCCTAATAGCCATTTGTTAATTTTAGTTGCTACAATGTCTATGTCCTCGGTGTCAAATAATATCTGACAGATACGTTAAGCCAGCCGGGCCCTCCCTTGCGGACACAGCTGATGACGTCTTCCAATAGAGGGGTGAATGAGCTGCACTTGATCTTCCATCACTCATTGAATATATGACGTTATCCCGCGGGTGAAAACCCTGCATACCATTACCCCACATTTTTCATAACACAAGTGCGTTTACTCCGACATATCATGACTCCGTAAATTTTTACTCCGCATATGTCTGTACCACGCATGCCATTACAACGCAAATGCATGCGTGGCGAAGGCATAAACTGTGTGAAAGAGCTTAAGTTAAATATATATATTTCATATATATATATATATATATATATATATATATATATATATATATATATATATATATATATATATAATATATATATATATATATTTATTTATTTAACTTAAGCAGGTCTTTTATACTGCAGTCTGCCTGCATAATAAAGTGAAAACGACGCCATGTGGGTGCCTTTGTCTTTCTTTTAACTGTCTATCTAACTGTGTGAAAGATTCGTGGTAATGGGTGTTTACCTCACTCATTCGCAGACACTTATCCAACCTTAAAGGCCACAATTCCTTTCTCAGTAATACACAATGTTTACCCAAAATTGTAGGTATAGAATTTGACGGTCTTTGTGCCCACATAATGATCTTACCTGATTAGATAGATGTCCTCTTAGTCCACCGACCCTAATCACTGTAAGCTGATCCTGGTGTCCTTTCTCTCTGTTAATAAAACATATGTAGAGTGTCAGAAGGAAAAGACAGTTTTTTCATGTTTTTTTCATTTTTTTCCTTCAATTATGCTTTCTTTAGGACATTTTTCTGTTAATAGTTTTCAAGCTTTTCTGCCTTAAGAAAAGAATACATTTAAACTGAAATCTTACAGATTCAATGGTAATACACATAATTTCATTTAGAAAAAATGGCAGGTTCTGCCATTACAATATGAGGCCATAAAACAATTTGCATACAGCTGAATAAGTGGTTCAGAACAGGCTATTACCCACGTCTATCAAGGGAGCTCAATGTACCTTTACTGCGTGTTCCTGGAGCGTTGCGTTATTGGCTGCATAATTGTTACAATGACTGAAATGGTGCAGAACAAATGCAGTTTGCTTATGAGCTAACTACAGAAAAGTATCACCTCATTACATGCCATGTGTTAATTTGCCGTGATTAAATGTCTTCAAGAGTAACATATTAAATATTTGTGCAAAATGAAAATGTTTTGCGACTTAGACTGAGAAGCTGGGTGTTATTCTCATTACCATGCAGACCTTGTATGTGACATTTCGATGCAGAAAAAATAAACTTTAAGTGCCTTATTATAAGTATGGCAGGTGTATAATTGGGAGGTACTTGAGCAACAATTAACCAATACAGACTCGATTTCCCCTGCAAAATCTGTCCATTACGAGATAATGTTACCAGAATGGGAACAAACCATTTATCCTCAGTTTGCATTGACTTTCCTTGGGCAGGTGATAAGTTTGATATGGGTGCCACAGAGGGCCCAGGCGGAGAATCTGAAGGGTGTATGGTTGGCAGCACAGGCTCTGATGTGGCTCGGGGAGCAATGCATGATCCACCCAGTGCAGTAGCAGTAGGTTGGGTGAGGTTGAGTCAAGTCGCAGACTAACCTCCCTCTTGCAGGTCTCTGTTTGTGGGGGGTTTACATGGTGTGCATAAGCACCCAGGGAAACTAGGCCGAGTATTCTCTGACTCATTTATTGTGGTTAAGGGAATGCTTGGCTTCTTGGAATGAGGTGGAGGTTTGTCCCATTCCTGGCTAACTGTCAGCCTGATTCATAGTGAAGGCCTTTTTATTCTTCCAAAAATGCACAAAATATGATGTGGATTAACAGTAAGGTGGTACAGCTAGCTTTGCTCCTGTACTTTCTAAGGTGCAAATATTTTGCAGTTTAGCATGACGGTGTAGTAATATAAACAAAACACTCTACCAACGTTGGTTCCTACTGATACACATTGGAGACTTTCATTTCCTGTGAGTGGGGACAACTGGGGTCACTGGGAGCAAAATTGTATCCCACAATTTAGATACCCCCAAATTTACCTCAATTCATTCTCCCATAGTATACTGGATTGGAGACAGTGTTACACCTCAGTTTCATGAAGTAATGAGTCGCAGCGTTAACACACCTCCGCGGACATCAAATCAACAGAGTAATATAATTAAAGAGTTTTTGGGAGACGGATTGAATGGACCCAATAAATCAATAAAAAGTTCAAAAGTTTAAAATGAGTGCTGCAGAGTAAAAGCAATAAAGACTGCCAGATGCAAAGTTACACAGGCTAAGCAAAAGTCACAACATATTCTAAGTCTCAATGGGCAGCAAATTTGGTAAGTAATTGGATAGTATCCCTTGTAAAATAGGAAAGTCTTCTGGCTCACCCCCAAAACTGATCTGATCCACACAATTGATAAATTGATACACAATTCTTATATAGAAAATTAGAGTTTTTTTCACATTCGTTGTGGTGTGAGCACATTTATCATTTCTTCACAAAATCAGAACACACTGAAAATAAATGGCATTACCTTCAAGTTCAAGTTCAGAAATTTGTATAGCGCACTACTTACCCAGAGGGTCTCAAGGCGCTTGAGGGAGGGGGGGGGGTGCTTTATTTATCGAATATCCAAGTTTTAAGTTGCTTTCTGAAGGAGAGGTGGTTTTGTGTAAGGTGGATGTGCATGGGTAGAGAGTTCCAGGTTTTGGACGCTACGTAGGAGAAGGATCTACCCCCCATGGTTGATTTATGGATGCGCGGAATATCGGCGAAGGCTTGATTGGACGATCGTAGATGGCGGGTGGGGGTGTAGAAGGACAGTCGCGTGTTGAGGTATTCGGGTCCTAGGTCGTAGAGGGCTTTGTGTGCGTGGGTAAGGAGACGGAACGTTATTCTCTTGTTGACGGGGAGCCAGTGGAGGTCTTTCAGGTGACCGGAAATGTGAGCTTGACGGGGGATGTCCAGTATGAGTCTGGCTGAGGCGTTTTGGATGCGTTGGAGTTTTTTCTGTAGTTTGGCTGTGGTTCCGGTGTAAAGGGTATTTCCGTAGTCCAGGCGGCTTGTGACCAGTGCGTGGGTGACCGTCTTTCTTGTTTCGGTGGGGATCCAGCGGAAGATTTTTTTGAGCATGCGTAGGATGTTGAAACATGATGATGAGACGGCGTTGACTTGTCTGGTCATCGAGAGGGAGGAGTCCAGGATGAAGCCCAGGTTACGTGCATGATCAGTAGGTATGGGTGCGGTTCCCAAGGCCGGTGGCCACCATGAGTCATCCCAGGCAGAGGGGGATGATACTAGGATGAGGACTTCCGTCTTGTCTGAGTTCAGTTTTAGGCGGCTGTTCTTCATCCACTCGGCTACTTCTTTCATTCCTTCGTGTAAGTTGGTTTTGGCGGTGTTTGGGTCTTTGGTGAGTGAGAGGATAAGCTGGGTGTCGTCTGTGTAGGAGATGATGTTGAGGTTGTGTTGGTGCGTGATGGATGCGAGGGGACTCATGTATACGTTGAAGAGGGTGGGACTGAGTGATGATCCTTGTGGTACGCCGCAGATGACTTCGGTGGCCTCTGATTTGAAAGGGGGGAGGCGGACTCTTTGTGTTCTTCCGGCGAGGAACCAGATGATCCAGTCTAATGCTTTTCCTTGTATTCCGACGTTGTTGAGGCGTTGTATGAGGGTGCTATGACAGACTGTGTCAAAGGCTGCGGAGAGGTCAAGTAGGATGAGGGCGGCAGTTTCTCCATTGTCCAGTAGAGTCCGAATAGCGTCTGTTGCTGCGATGAGGGCGGTTTCAGTGCTGTGTTTGGCTCGGAAGCCGGACTGTGAGGGGTCGAGGGATTTGTTGGATTCAAGGAAGGCGGCGAGCTGATTATTGACGGCTTTCTCAATGACTTTGGCAGGAAATGGGAGGAGCGAGATGGGGCGGTAGTTCTTAAGTTCATTGGGGTCTGCTGTGGGTTTCTTCAGAAGGGCGCTGAGTTTGGCATGTTTCCAGCTTTCCGGGAAGGTGGCGGAGTTGAAGGAGCAGTTGATGACGTCTCGGAGATGGGGTGCGATAATGGAGTCTGCTTTGTTGAAAATGTGGTAGGGACATGGGTCGGTTGGCGATCCTGAATGGATGAAGTTCATCAAGCGGATGGTGTCTTCAGTGGTGATTGGGTTCCAGGCGCTAAGGTTGCTAGAGTGTGGTTTTGGTTCGGAGGTGGGTGGAGTGGGCAGGTCTTCGGACTGGTTTTCAAAGCTGTTATGTATGTCGACGATTTTGTTGTAGAAGAATGAGGATAGAGAGTTGCAGAGGTGTTGGGAGGGAGTGATGTCGTTGGTGCCGGCGGTGGGGTTGGTGAATTCTTTGACGATGTTGAATAGTTCCTTGCTGTTTTGAGCGTTGTTATCAAGTCGATCCTTGAATCCTGATTTCTTGGTGGATCGGATCAGTTGGTGGTGTTTGCGGGTGGCGTTCTTGAAGGTGGCCAGGTTGTCCGTGGTTGGGTTTTTTTCCAGGCTTTCTCGAGGGTACGGCAGAACTTCTTGGATTTCTTAAGATCATCGTTGAACCAGGGGGCTTTTTTGCTACCTTGCTTGGTTTGATGGTTTTTCAGGGGTGCTAGTTCGTCAGCGCTGTGGGTGATCCATTGTGTGAGGTTGGTGGCTGCTTGGTTTGGATCCGATGATTTGGCAGGAGGGTTTTGGTGAAGCGATGTGAAGAGGTGGTCGGTGGTAATTTTGTTCCAGTTTCTTCGGGGAATATGTTGTGGGGGGTTGTGGGACGTGGTTTTTTTGTAGTTGAAGTGAACGCAGCTGTGGTCCGTCCAATGGAGAGCTGTGGTGTGATCGAAGGAGATGTGCTTGCTGGAGGTGAAGATTGGGTCGGGCGTGTGTCCGGCATAGTGGGTGGGGGTATTGACAAGTTGTTCGAGTCCGAGGTTGGCCAAGTTGTCCAGAAGGGTGGTGGAGTTGCTGTCGTTTTTCTTTTCCAGGTGGAAGTTGAGGTCTCCCAGTAGAATGTAGTTCTCTGAGGGGAGGGCATGTGGGCTGATGAATTCAGCGATGTCTTTGCTGAATTGTGTGCGGGGTCCTGGTGGTCTGTAGATGAGGGTGCCTCTGAGTGTGGTCTTGGGGTCGGTGTGGATCTGGAAGTGGAGGTGTTCGGCGGTAGTGAGGTTGTCGTCGAAACTGGTCGAGACGCGGATGGTGTTCTTATGGACAATGGTGATTCCTCCTCCTGTTTGGTTGGTGCGGTCCTTTCGGATGATTTTGTAGCCGTCCGGGATGGCTATGGCGATGTCGGGAGCTGATGAGGCGTTCATCCAGGTTTCTGTAAGGAAGGCGACGTCCGGCGATGTAGTGTCGAGTAGGTTCCAGAGTTCGATGGAGTGTCTGTGGACCGAGCGGGTGTTGAGTAGGATGCACTTCAGGTGGTTAGTGTCGGAGCTCTGTTTGGAGATTGTGGATTTGGTGTGGGTCCTGGTGCTGTCGAACTTGCAGGAGTGGCAGCCGAAGGGTCCATGGGTGTGTCCTGGGGCTGCTTGGTAGCAGATAGGTGGGCGACCGGGGTTAAGGGCTGAGAGGGTTGCGGCGTCATATGTTATGCGGGCAGGGAGTATATTGCGGGGGACAGGGGGTCTGGCCCTGGGCGCAGTCCAGGCGCGGACGGGCGTAGACAGGCTTACCTTTGGCGCACCTCCGGCACGCATGGGGCGCGTCCGCTGCGCATGAACGCTGCGCGCGAATGCATCTGTCATAAGTGGCTAGTGGAGGGGGCGGAGCGAGGGAGGAGCAGCTGGGAGGCGGGAGCGGGGTGGAGAGGCTGGCTACGAGGCACAACAAACAAACTGGCAGCAAAAACAAACAGAAACAGGACGAAATTGGGCAGATGCTATGGGCAGTGGTAACAGCACAATCAGGCAATAATTATTAATTATAAAGTCCAGCAATGCGAGCGCCACAAATTAAATGCGAGCAAAGGACAATAGCAGGCACAAAGATCTTTGCGAGTAATGCTAACAAGCGCTACGATACCCAAGCAGCAATAATTTTACAGGCAAGCAGTGAGAGCCAAGCGCTGCGATATCCAGGCAGGGAGCGTGGGGAGCGACCGCTTCTCACAGAGTCAGAGAGGTCACAGCGGTGCTTTCAGCGGGACGAGCCTAATCAGTCCGTGGGAGGGAGGAGCAGCTGGGAGGCGGGAGCGGGGTGGAGAGGCTGGCTACGAGGCACAACAAACAAAATGGCAGCGAAAACAAAACAGAAACAGGACGAGATTGGGGCAGACGCTATGGGCAGTGGTAACAGCACAATCAGGCAATAATTATTAATTATAAAGTCCAGCAATGCGAGCGCCACAAATTAAATGCGAGCAAAGGACAATAGCAGGCACAAAGATCTTTGCGAGTAATGCTAACAAGCGCTACGATACCCAAGCAGCAATATTTTTACAGGCAAGCAGTGAGAGCCAAGCGCTGCGATATCCAGGCAGGGAGCGTGGGGAGCGACCGCTTCTCACAGAGTCAGAGAGGTCACACCTAAGAACCTAACACCTTAACACCTAAGAACACCCTCTATGCTAAAGACATCTGCAGATGTTCGAATAAGTATGTTGCATTTAACAATAAGACTTTCTTCGAATTAATAAGTACAGTAAAGAGACAGACAATATAGCTACATTGTAACAATTATGTGTCCTCAGCATTGAAGATTCACAGGGAATAAAGTAATATGGACCTTGGAAACAAACTGTTATGACTTCAGTTCGACTGAGTATCACAGAGCCTGAAGAGAGAGGAGGTTCGCAGGAGGAGAAGCACGAGTGAGTGACAGAGATTACTTCCATCTTGTTCAAGATGGTGTTTTAAATAAAAATGTGGCCTGATTGAAAGGCATTGATAGACACATTTCTATACATCCTAGTAGGTTTGTTTAAATTTTGCTTTAATAATTCAGTTCATATATGTAGAATCAAGTGTGAAAATGAACCTTATACATAGTTAATGGTGCCCAAAACATAAACCCCACAATTCTCCTACAGGGTCTATGGATAGAAGACAGGAGAGGGTTGTGGAGACTGTTCATTAGCAGAAACCTCACATAAATTATTTATATCGTTTGACACGTATAACAGTTGGCCCATCCAAGGTTTAAAACATTTTCATTTTTCGCTCCTCTGTAAAGTTATGTTGGACTCTTTCGTCTTTGGAGCAGCATAACATTGTCTCTACCCTCATTATTATCATATGTATATTTTTGCCTTATGTGTTCATGAGATATAATTAGGGCTCCCGGTTTTCAGTTTAAACGGATTTTTACATATAAATACAGACGGAAAACAAGTTTTCCTTTGTCTGTATTTATATGTAAAAACGGGAAAATACTAGCACATTTTGCCACATTGCTATGCTCCAGCAGAGTTGCTGATTCTAGGGCTGTGGCTGCCTTCAGTAACCCGAAACACCAGCTTCAGTTTTGCTGGAAATTTGAGAGCCTACAGGCCCAACACTGATCGGCCAGCTGAAATAACACAAGCCCAGTAATCTATGCAGCACCACCCCCTTCTCTATGTAGCAATAGGTAGCGCATAGAGCTGAGCCCGAGGCACATAGATTTGAGTGTAATCACAGGGGCCACTTCTAAATAATTCACTTTGGCACTGCTGTTGTTTGTCCCGTTCAGCTCGTTGGATTGTGTTGTGTGCAGCCCCCCTCCCTCCGTCTCACCCGCCCAATGCCTGCTACTCCTGTTCATTGATTTAACGCTCAGTAAGTGCCTTCACAATGTTGGGGCGTGACAGGAGGTGCGGTGCCCTGAGCTCCCGGATGATCTGCGGCTACCAGCGCCAGGAGGCCTGCATTGTTCTCAGCACCTCACCTCCGCGAGTTGAATCACACTCTCAGCCCCCTCCCTTTCCTTGGCTCGGGCTGCGCTCTCACTCTGCCGCAGACACGCCTGGGGTGGACAGGGGAGTGGGCAGGGGAGAGAAGAAACTCATTCCTTGTATTTTCAGCCCGGGCTGCTCAGTAAAGCAGGGCTCAGTCAGACACACAAAAGGAAGAGGGTGTAAGTGAGACTCAGAAACAGAGTATTTGCAGAGTTTGTGACCGGACTGCATAGCCCATAACCATTATTGTCTCTTCCTTCTTGCCCAGACAAGACAAGGACAGTGTCCAATTCTACTGCCCCCCCTTTCTTTGTCTTCCTCCCTCTTTGTTGCGCTACTCCTCACATGCAGAAAACCGTGACTGTTCTTTCCTCTCCTTTCTGTAATGTGTTCCTGTTAGAATTGGGGGTCTCCGGTTGGCACAGGTAGGTACTTGTGACAAGCAGGGACCCTCTCCTCTAGTCAGGGCAAGGGAATTACTCTCCCAAAATAACCCCTGTTCACCCTCTAGGCGGCGTGGTGCGAGCAGTCAAGGCTTATTTCAGAGGCGATGTAAGTTAAGCAGTTGTGACCACATACCGTAACCCAGTGACAACACTACAAATGGACACCACACAGGTTTATATCAAAAATAAGTTATACTTTATATAGAGTTACCACAAGACCTATAAACGACAAACAGAATCCGCAGGTTCTGTGTGAGTCTGTAGCTTTGTCCGGCTATAGCGTTGCTGAAAAGAACACAGAGTCTAACAAATCCAGCGGACCGCGGTGGTCCGGGCCCACTCAAATGTCGACAGACTCATTCACAGTACCTTTTCCTTGAAGCGGCCGGCACGGATGTGCTAGCCGGTTCCAGGGTTGGTCGCGGTGTAGAAAAAGAAAGCGTTGCAGGTCATGGTGTCCTTCCAGTCGTGGTTCAGGCTACGGCTAGTTGACGGAGTCGGTGAGCTCAGAGCTTGCATTGTTCGAGGCGAAGTTACTCATTGCGGTGCTTCCAGCTTTACGGTGCGGCGACAGAGCCGGAGTTCGGGAACTGCCGCTGATCAGTCCGGACAGCAGTGCCCAACTCCGGTGCGGTCACAGGACTCGAAGTCAGCAGCAGTGACGCGTCGGTCAGACCAGTTCGAGTCGGTGTAGCGAGGCGTTGCATGTTGCAGTGTCCTTCCAGTCGAGGTGCAGGCTACGGCTCGTTGACGCGTCGAGACAGAGTTGGTGAGTGCAGAGCTTGCGTTGTTCAAGGCAGGACACCAGGCCGGTCGTGAGAGTCGGTCACAGCTCCCTGCCTCTGTAGCCACTGGAACAGCAGCAATTCACAAAGGCTGGTGAAGTCCACTGGTCCTGGGACTTCGGTCAGGGGGCAAGCTCTCTTCCAAGCCCTTGGAGATCTTTGCACAAGTTGAAAATTAAAGGTAAAGTCCACAAAGTCCTTTCTCCTCTCTTTGGTAGTCAGGCAACCACTGCAGGCCAATCCCCCAAGCAGCACTTCAGCTTGGGAATAGTCGCTCCTCAGATTCTTCATGTTTCTTCTCCTCAGCAGAGATTTTGTCTTATCAGTTCCAGGAGTGATTTAATTTCTTGGGATCAGGGTCCCAAAATGTATACCCCAAAATCCTTTGTTCTCTAAGGGGAGAGGGGCCTGTGCCCATTCAAAACCAGTTCTAAAGCACTCTGTTTACCAGTCTTCTCCTTTCCTGTCACAGCGCAGGGCAGGCACATCAGATGCCCCACAGGAGGTGGAGCCAGCATTGTGGAAGGCAAGTACAGTCCAGGAGCACTTTGTTGACAGTCTTCCTTCTCTTCTTTCAGTGTGCAGGGCAGAGACATCAGATGCACCACAGGGAGCAGAGCCAGCACTGTGGGGGGCGGGCACAGTCCTATTCAGGTCCCAGGTGATGACCCTGCAAAAAGGGCCAAGTCCAACAAATCCCTAGTGAAATGGATCCAAAAAAAGAGGACACTTGTCTTACAAAAGTATTTTTCTGACATTTTTCTATCTAACTCGCGGCCTCAGTTGGAGAGAAAAAGGTTTTAAAATACGAACAATAAATACATAACTAAATACAACAAGACAAAGTAATCGCAAAGTGGCCAGATTGGTTTTATTCACACCCAAACACAATAGCGCCACCTTACAGAGTTTGCCAGTCAAGCGCTACTTTTCTTTTCATGTCCTTAGCTTTCTGAATAATGAGTGTAAAAGCTTTAAGTTGTATTCCCTATGAGTGTTTATTTGGCAGAATGTTGTTACTTTTTTCAGGCAGCAAATTACTCTTCTCTAGAGCATAGTTTGAATTGAGTTTCTTCTAGGTGTTTATAGCGGGGCACAATTGAGTTGTAGCTGTTGGGAGTGTGAGTTTCTCTCAGTGGGGCAGGATGGTGTTTAGTGGGAGAGGGGATGTAGCACTCTGTGCCGATGACAGAAACTGCAAGGCTCTGAGACAAATGGCTTGTGATAGCACTTTTAAGCGTATTTGGGACATTCTGTGAATGGCAAAGTTTTCCGATTAATGTATTGTGTTGACCAATAAGAACCAAATGCATGTGTGCTTTGTCAATTTAAATAAATGTGGAAAAATACTAGCTGCAGCGTTGCCTTCTGCTTGTGGCAAAAATAAATGTGGATAAATACAGATAAAATGCCCAAAAAAGAAATATGGATAAATACAGACGGAAATGGCAAAAAAATAAATACCATAAAACCGGGAGCCCTAAATATAATGTAACCTGCAAGAGGAAAGTGCACTTAAAGGCCACATACAAGTGCACGTGCTATTTAATCACAACATTTATACTTGTGTGTTTGCTAATGCTTTGTTTTTAGTAATAACGAGTTATAGCATATATGTATTTATAAGAAAATGTTTTGCTTTTGCTATGTAATGGAATATGTATACATGAGAAGTGGATTTACTATTATAACGTGACTGTTCGTGTATTACCATTTATTTAGTTATAATGTGTATTGAAGTTCTTCATTAGTTAACTTGGCCAAAGGCATTAAGCACTTGGGTTTTGCAATGTTTAAACCTCAATGTGAATGTTTTCTCGAATGGATTGTTTTTCTCCCCTCTCCCAATGACTGGTATGATGACCTATTGAATGAAAAGAAGGCTCCTTTTGTGGAACTGCTACGGTAGTGAAAAGGAAGTCAAGGGTGAAAGAAAATACAACCATAGGGGAGGCCTACTGCCTGTGTGGCATGAAGGCATGAATTCAAGGTTGTGTAGAGATATGTGGATCAAACTAGAAAGAGTTAAAGGTCTGTTTCGAAACATACATCTAAGAAGAAGGAATTATGACTTTGTATTGCTAAATAATGTATTGTTTGAAGGTGGCCTATAATTTGGTCCAAGAAAATAATTTAATAAACTTCTTAGGAGAGGAGAGGTTTAGACCTCTGGGCCTTAGGTTTCTATGCTTTATTCTAGTTGTATGGTTTCGTGCTATACTATACTTTTTTTTTTAAACATCTACTGAAGTTTCATGTTGACACCTTTTCTCTTTATCCTTTGGATCTAATCGAAGCCTAGTTTAGCACTTTATAGTGTAGTTTAATTGAAGATTTAGAAATCTTCATGCATCATAGACAGGAAGATCATACTTTCCAATCTTCTCATTCTGCTATGTTCTTGTTGTTTTGTACCATCGCTACTGAGTTTCTTGTTGGTCACTTACTATTGAGATTTATAACTTTGTTCGTAGAGCTGAAAGTACATTGATAATTTTGTATGGCTATTCTATGTTCTTAAGATTGATTAATATTATGCTGATTTTAAATTTGTAATAAATACAATATTTAGCCAGATTTATAGACTTGGAGTTTTACTGTTGAGCCAAATGGGTTGCACTGTACATTGAATTGAAATCTAACTCTTTTCTTTCTCAAGCTCCCTATAAAGATCAGAATCAGAGAAGACAAAAGGGGCCCAAATCTACTCCGCTGGAGCATATTCATGGCTGTTTGTGAAAATAATGCAATATTTTTAAAGGTGTTGCCTCTCTGAGCTGTAACATTTTTTTCTTATGCAGTGTAATTATTGTCATAATTTTTGAGCTATTGTCCAACTCTGTGGACTATTTTTTAAGCTTTTTTTTAACAGTGGGTAACGTTTTTTGCCATTTTGTTTTCCCAAAATGTGATTGAGTAGTACTTAAATTTAGGAGATTCACACCTCAAGTCGTCCATTAGGGAGGTAGAGCCCGCACACCCAAGCAAGATGGGAAACATCCATTACAACGAGATCATTACAACACACTACCTTTATATTGCATGCCATTACAAAGTATGCCATTACAACGCATGTCTCTACAACGCATGCCATTACAATGCACGCCATTACAACACATACCATTACAGCGCATGCCATTACAACACATTATACAGTAAGTAATGGAGAATTTTTAGTTTTAGGGTGGGTATGGGTTTTGGGGTACATGGGAATAGTAATTTTTCCCCCTACTCTATCCAACACTTACCCTAACAAAAAAGCGTTGTAATGGTATGCATTGTAAAGGTATGTGTTGTAATGGAATGCGTTGTAATGGTAGTTTTAAACAATGCGTTGTAATGGCATGCGTTGTAAAATCATGTGATGTAATGGTAGTTGCAATGTCAAACCTGCGTTATAAATGCATGCATTGTAATTGTTTGCGTTGTAACGCCATATATTCAAGCAAGAAACAACATCAACAGCGTCTCGTACTGGAAATATGTCTGTTATGCTTCTCAGTAGTGAATGTGTGGTTCTATCACCTCCATGACAGTTAGAACACACCAACTTAACCCTCACCCCTTTCCTCACTCCCTCCCCCTCTTCATTTTCTTTTCTCCTCCTTCCTATCACAGGTCAATATTCAAGACCTCCTTTCCTTCTTACCTTCCTCCTTCTGTCATTCCTGTCTTTTCTCCATTACTTTTCCAAGCAAGGTCCAAGAGCTATATAATTAGTTGAAGGGTAGTGTAGGTACACAGGTGCAAGCACTGATTTATTGTTTGGGTTCTGCTGTGTTGAATGAAAATGATTTCTCCTGAGCAGTTAGTGAGGGTGAAGCCTCCTGTTACAAGTGAAATCAACTTTGCAAGGTTTCAGCATTGTACAGTTGCTGGCTGTCAAACCTGAATTTCAGCACAACTGTGTGCCATTTAATGCCCTAAATTAAACTATATAAATAAAGAAGATGGCTCAAGAGCAGATAATGTTCATAGCTTTCTAAAGATGTGGGTGTCAGCTGTAATTAAATTTGTTGACAGCCTTATCAGAAATTCATAAACAAATTTGTGTGAGCAGTATGTGCATTTGTTAGCAGTAAAGTGGTCAGTACTTCATGTAAGTACTATGTGATTTATTTGTCATTGTTTCCAGTGGTACTGCAAGAGATAATAGTTTGCACAAAAACTGCAAATAAGTCATCTAGCTTTTAGGTCACTTTTAGTTTCAATATAAAACCATTTATTTGACTCGACTACATATCTTTTGTTTTCTACCAGAAATACCGATGTGTTATGGCCTTAACACTGTACTACTGGATTTTCTGCCTTTTGAGTTATTTCATTTCTTTCTGCATATTAGAATGATCTTACTTTTAGTAGTAGGCTTATTTCACTCTGCACCATAGTTGGTGAGTAGATATATTCAATGGGCACCTCAAGACCACAAAAGATTCTTTTCACATGAGGAGTCAACCAACCGTCTCCTGTCATCTTCAACCTTTACATGGAGTTGCTTGGCACTTCACTCACAAATAATAGAATCCAGATTCACCAATATGCTGTTGATACTCAACTCTACTTGAAAATCTCCTCTGCTTCAGGCATCCAGCACCTCAAACATTGTGTACACATCATTCAGACCTGGATGTCTAGTGCCTACCTGAAGGCCAACCCAATCAAGACAGTCTTCCTATTCTGTCCTAGGAACAACAACCAGGATACCATATAAATATGGCTCAAGGACATGAAACTGTAAGGGTTCTAACTATAACTCTCACTAAATGCCAAATCACTAGGATTCACCCTGGGCACCAAGCTCTCTCTCAAGGAACACATCACCAAAAAAACACAAGGACAGGCTTTATTTCAGAAAGCAACTTCAGAAGTGTTGTTCAAGCCATTGCACTCTCACATCTGAATGGTGTTAATATCCTACTCCATGACACCATACACTCCTGACTGGTACTCCTTTGGGGCATCAGACATGCCATAGCACATCTCATTCAGGGCCTGCAGAAATATGGTCACATTGTCCCCATCCTGATGGAACTCCATTGGCTACCCTTGCCTCACACCATCTTCAAAACCAGCTGCATCATTTACAAAGTCATGACAACCAGCACCTCCACTTATATTGCTGACAAGCTCAACATTTCTGGTGGCTCTCAGCACACTCACAGCCAGGCACCATCAGACTGCAGACTAAGAAGTTAAAAAAAGAAGAAACAAGCTAAAATGCCTTTTCTGTTTCTACACCCACAAATGGGGTATATATGCCAACCACATTCAGTAATTCCTTGTCTAGTATTTCTACTTTTGGTAAACAGATGATGGAAACATGAGCTGCGATGATAACAAATTGTGTATTTTGTAAACAAGGAGTGAAATCAATGAGCAAACATTTAAGCATGTTATTTGCAAGTATGGCAAATGAATAGTTTTTTTGTTTTTTGTTTTTTGTGTTTATTGCATTTCAAAAAAGTATACACAACCATACCATGATGCAAGGTGAAATGCTCATTTACCTACCCAAAAACAAATAAATCATAACAAACAAAATCATAATAATAATTACATGAATCAATTTCGAATGTTCAGTTGGCTTAGGGGATATAGGTACTATGGGGTCTCTGCTATTCCGATACACCAGTATTGTGCCAGATACTTAGACTATATCACTCCCCATCCACTTTGTCCTGTGTGTCCACTATTGCCTGTCGATGTAGGAATTGCCACAGTGGCTCCCAGATGTCCTTTAGTTTGGAAAATGCCGGCAGTTCCTCTCCATACAATTCCAAATTTTCCTTACAGTAGACAAGATCTTTAATCCAGTGTTCAGTTTTCGGTAACCTCTTCCCACCCCCCTATGTTATGGCCATTCTACGTTTGGCCATCAGCAGCGCTACACGTATAAATCGACCTATTACCCCTTTTGCATGCAGAACACAACATAGTAAGCACACTAAGGGAATGCAATGTAATTCCAATCCAGACATTTCTGTTATAACCCACACCAGATCATTCCAATAA
Organism: Lissotriton helveticus; assembly: GCF_964261635.1. Taxonomy (NCBI): domain Eukaryota; kingdom Metazoa; phylum Chordata; class Amphibia; order Caudata; family Salamandridae; genus Lissotriton; species Lissotriton helveticus. Next base: position 1,696,507,196 of record NC_136059.1, on the reverse strand, counting down.
CAGTCCACTTTTCACATTCCCAAGCAAGGTGTAAAAAGTCAGCTTTCGGTTGACCGCATCTCCTGCACCTGTCTGAGTCCCGTAACCCATATCGATGGAGCCTTGCAGGTGTATGATATACCTGGTGTAAGTATTTAAAGTGTATGATGCGTACATTTCCATTTGGGGTGAGTTTACCAGTTAAGCTACATATATGTTTCCAATCTGACATGGAAATCGGGGAGGTCAGTTTATCATTTCATCTCTCCAGGCTACTGCCTGGACCGTCAGGTCTCTCATTCCATATTGCCCTATAAAGTTTGGTGATTCATTTTTTATTGGTGGGTGCGTCAACAGCAGCTGTAAAGAGTGTAGCGTGGGAGGCACGGTTGGGTAGGTGCCGAAATGAGACTTAGGCAAATCAATAGTTATGTGTCAGTGGTGCATCTCAGACTTCTGCAGTCGCTGTGGTGCAGGGGGAGGGCGGACCTCCATTCAGCTCAAGGACTATGAATACCTATGACATTATGAAGTCTCAGTGGCCACTCCAAACATTCTGCTGAGGTCCACCCTCATCTTGGGTTACGCCTTTGTTATACAGTACATGCTGCAGCAAAACATTCACATAATTCCAATTATCACTATCTGTTACTTTCTCAACAATCTTTTCATGAAAAGTAAACAAAATCTAAATGTTATGATCCGTATTAGTGTTCACTGTATCTGCACCTGAAGAGAACAACTTTAACAATCAGTCTCCTCTACAGACACAATGGCTTTTTAATCAAAAGGTGTTTTTTTCTAAAGGTGTACATTGTTAAATACACCATCTATTATTTTAACTGCAAACAATATTAAACAATAATAAAGCCCAGTGTTAAGGTCGTTTTTTTACAATAAGCATTTCCCTGGTTGAAAAACAAACTTTTTCAAGCTACCTGCTCCAAAATATGTATGAAAATATATAAGAAATAACGTAAAGTGGTTCTATATTACCACTTTAGGTTTTTCATGTTATTTCCAAATCATGAGGCTGAGGGTCCTGTGATATCATCAGATACCCTACATTGCAATGTCGGACCATAATATATGGTTAGCCATTATATATCCTATTTAATATGATCTATTTCACAATTCAAAATAATTAATGCACAGCTCATAATGGAATGTATAACAGTGGGAACACTGTTCTCTGATTATTTTATTATCTGGAGTATTGTGTTTTTTCTGGAGACCCCATTTGGTTGTCTTCAGTTCTGAAGGTCTCATGTGAATTAATTGAGTTCAATCCTAGACCCTCCATATCCAGCTGTCTTCTGTATTATTTTGGAGACCATAACTTACACCAAAACATGTTAATGAGCAAGAGCTACATTTTAAGCATTTGTGATCTTCTTATAAATAAATTAACTTTACCATTGGTCGCAGGATACCCACCCAAAAATTGTCATATCCCCATTTTCCAATAAATTTGAAAAACGTAAAACACTCATTTGCTGCTGGGGCATTCCAAACTATTTTTCAAGCCCTGAGAAGGATAACAGAATTAAAAACAAAAATCAAGCCTTAGCAAAGACAATAGGTATTACTTTTCACAAAGCTGCAATATTGCAGGGCATTAAAACAGGGCTCTCCAACAGGTAGCTCAGGAGCAACTGGTAGCTCACCAGTACCCATAAAGTCTCTCAATGAAGAGCTGCCCAGGACATTACTTAGTTCAGGGGGTCTACTATAACCTTAATAAAGAAGGTTCCTTTGCAGAAAAAAAAAACATTTTTTCTTTTAGTATGTTAACCGAAAAAGGTAAGTGCATATTTGATAGAAAAATTATGTAGCAACTAATATGCTGAGGTTTGTAAAAAAAGATAAAAAAATTGCAAAATGTAAACTGTTCTTTGAATGATAGTTCATATCGAGTTATGTAGATTTATAGCTTTTTGTATTCCCTTTGTGCCAGTGGGTACCTTAAGGATCTGACTATTATGACATTAGTCACTTGACAAAGCGTTTCTTGACACTACTGTCAGTAACCCAACCTTGTGGTGATTAGTGCTCAATTACAGTATCAAATTCTAAGGGACATATTCTCAAGAACGTGTGACAATTACCGCAAAATTAGCTTAACGCAATTCTTCACATCGAAGTCTATCGCGAGAAAATAACTCTGTGTAAACTTGGTATTCTCAACAAGGTGGAACCATGCGATACTCTCACGATAAGGCGTCAAATGATCGTGTTAAAATAAACGCGAAGCCGCAAAAAATGCGAAACACGAAGGGGAAAATAGTAGCAATGTCCCAACCGCAATACAAAAATCAGCGGTAACCAGCGACAGGCCTGCAATTCCCACGCGTCATGTGGGAAAATGCACCAGAAAAGCAGAGAAAAAAAAGGGAGAAAAAAAGAAACCTCTTAGTAACATGGATGCACCCGGACCAAGTGCAGAGGCCAATACGAACGCCAAAGCCCCACAGACCAACAGCAAAACCCCCAGGTCAGAGAAGGCCAAGGAGAAGAGGAAGAGGAAGACTAGGTTCAGTCTTCATTCTTCAGGAACACCGGATATTCGTCACGGAGGAGAAAGAACACTAACAACAACTGTTCGTCACCTCCACTGTGTCATTAGCAACACAAACGGAAACATGCCAGTCCATCGTGAACAACATTAATGCATTCGGAGTGTCGAGGAGGTCAATGGAGGAGGTCAAGGGACGCTGGCATGATGTGAAAAGCCGAACCAAGCAGAAACCCACTGCTAACAAGAAGGCAGCCACGGTGGCTGGAGGTGGGAGTCTTGCACCACAGGAGGGGCTGGAGGAAATGGTGGCCACAGTCATCAGTGGGGAGACGGTGCAAGGAGATGGGAGACCCGACAAAGCTCTATATGACCTTACACAACATCAACAGGGTGAGTAATGACCAAGGACTGGGAGGACGGGGGGAGATGGGCACAATGGCACACATGCATAATCATGTGTAGCACACTGCACACCCACAATGACCCTAGATCTTGTCCCTTATCCCCGTGGCACAATGCAGCACACATACAAACACCAAGTAGGCCCCCGTCCACCATGTGCCCAAAGGGGTCCTACCCCAAACATCACCACTCTCACAACCAACACATGCACACATGCGAAACACAGCAAAGATGTGTATTTGTGAGCCACACTGACAATGCAAGTGACACTACATGACGATCAGCATGGCTGCAGAACAATCATCTTAAACATGGTGCACGCCATGACACTGAGGTGGCTGAGTGCGGACCACAGCCGGAAAGGAGCAGGTCACACTCTGACACATCTACGTGCACAAACAACCCTTGACGTCAACAGTACACCTGCAGACAAACAATGCACAAGAGAACAAAAACCATCCAAGAGCACAAATGACCCGTCACCAACATCTCAGCACTGCAAAAGCACAAAAGCCAAAGGTACACCACCTCATAGGGATAAGGGGCACCAAAATCACTGCTGCAGGGGCGAATCCCCCACAATGCAGCACACACACATAGCAATAACAGCACATCCACAATAACGACAATGTGGTACAAAGTTCAACATTTACACTGCATAACAGAGGACACAACTGGGTCCGCTTGTGCGTTGAAACTGGCCTATCAAACCTGACATAGCAGGAAACTGTGAGATAAAAATGTACGTATACAATCTCAGATCCGTGATGTAGTCCAAATGTCCGGCATCACATAGTCCGCTCCTCCCAAACAGTCACAATGTACATTGTCATGCAGTCTATATGTAAACGAGAAGAACAATGCATCAACATACATGTCAACACAATGTCAAAATGCATCCCCCCTTCACATTGCAGAGGGACAAACAACACCTCCAGCCGAGCAGACCAAACAACTCATCTGTGATGCTAAAGAAGACCTCCACACCTCCGACTCCGATGCCCTACAACAGTTCATGGACATCTCAGGCAATCCACGTCCAGGAGCAGGGCAGCCCAGCTGCATCGAGGAGACCCCACCCCCTGCACAGACCACACAGTTTGAAGCACCCACCACCACGGCTGGCTCCCAGCACCCCACCAAAGCACACAACGCATTCCAAGGCCAGGTGTCATTCTGCTAGAAGGAGCTGGTCGAACAGGTGAGGGGGGAGTTCGACCTCAAGGAACCCAAACTAGATCACATACATGGATGGGTGTCTCAGTCCCATCAGGAACCACTTACACTTCCCAACGGAGATCCACACTGCGACAGAGACACATGCGTTTCCACTTTTCCATACTGAATCACGCCCAGAGCCCCGGGATAATCATTCACTTCCCCACACTGGACTTGCGTACGCTGGCCAAGTCCACCTCCTCTTGATTGGGGACGACAAAGCTACATGTCCAAGATCTTCTCCGCTGCCTGCTGTGACAAGTTTGCGTCCGCTGTACACAGCACAATGGAATGTTGTAGGGCCCGGGCCCTCATGCATACATTATGACCACACAGACACACTCGGATAGTTTGTGGAGCTGGCTATGGGCACATGCCTTCAGCACCTTTATTGCCAGGGTCACATGTACAGTGACGCCTGTGCTGGATGTGTGTGGGGTGAGTGTAAGCCAGCCCTCATGGAGGGGTTGGTGCTGGCAACAACTTGAACAGTGATCACAAATAAAGCGGAAACAGAAAATACCAGAAACAGAAACAACTGCGAAACATCATGGTGGTAGCCGGAGAAAGTACAGAGGTCACACAATATGCAATCAGAAGGGTCCGTGAGTTGCAGTGCACTGAGGTTGGGGCACCAGAGATGAGCGTACTCATGTGAACAAATTGTCTAGCATTGTGTCCTTTCGGGATATTCCTACTGCAGCTGCAGGGGGTGTGTTACACCTGCATCATCTTCCTCATCATCGTCCCAGGTCTTTCACACTGCCTGAGGTGACATTGCTGCGTGAGCTGTTCACAGCACAGAACTCAATCAGAAATGGCCCATGAGTTGTGGTGCACTGAGTTAGTGGCACCTGAAGAGCTGAGCAGGGTATCAAGCTGATGATCGCACCCATGACAGTTGTGAGCAACTCTGATAGTCTGGCAGTAAGACACTTCCGACTCCGGCACTTGTTTGGAGTTGGTCCTGGCGGTGGTGGCGTGTGCATCCTGCGGTGATGCAACGTTCGGGCAGGTTAGGACTCGGTTTGATGTGTGAACCCAGGTGGACCGCAGTTGTGGCTGGAGGCAGCGGACAGTGCAGGGCCACAGACACATGGCGTTGATGACCCCCAGTCCATCGACCCAGAGGCCATCCAATATTCTATTAGACAGGTTCCATGACTTGAGCTGCACAGAGTTAGTGGACCCGGATGCACTGCGGCCCGCACAGGCTCACTGCCACGGGTGTTGACTTGCAGTGAACTGAGGTAGGGCCACGCAAGCTGAGCGGGTCGATGTTGAAGGTGAATGTAGCGGAGAGTTGCGGGGGACAATGGAAGGTGTCCTCCAGGGCATGATGCAGAGGGCAGAAGCCGGCAAGAAGCGGCAAATGGAGCAGTGGAATGCTACAGCCTCGTTTTTACCACCAAGTCAGTATCACCGACATGATGATGAAGACAACCCACAGTCCATAGACTCAGTCACCACCAAAGTTCAACCAGAAAGTGTCCATGAATGTCGGGTCACCGACTTAGTGGCACCAGAACTGAAAGGGGATGCAGTCTGCAATGAGGCCTGTACAATGATATAAACTCTGCCATAAATAAATCAAAACTCAGTTCCAAATGTGTGACCTACTCGATCGCAGTGTAGGACTGAGGCAGCGGTCAGCAGGGGCCCACAGCCATGTGTCGTTGGCTTGCGATGCACAGAGTTAGTGACACCAGAGCAGTTGTTGGCAGTGTTCGATCACCTCCGTAACGATGATCCTTTTTTCCTCCGGACTCAAACGCGTCTTCCTCTTACACCTCTCCTTGTGTGCAGTGATATGAACTATGCCATTGAGAAATCAAGACTCAGTTCCAAATGTGTGACCTACTCGACCGCAGTGTGGACCGAAGGCAGTAGTCAGCGAGGGACCATAGACACGTGTGGTTGGAATGTTATGTACAGACTTGGTGGCACCACATCAAAGGGAGTACAGTGATATCAAATGTCCCATGAACATATGAACTCGGCCATCAGGATATCAAGACTCAGTTTCAAATGTGTGACCTACTTGACCGTGGTGTAGGCCGGAGGCAGCTGTGGAGTATGACAACGAGTAAGAAGTACTACGGGCCGGTGTCGCAGAGGCCGTGATGGTTGAAGGAGTCTGCCGAGGTCGTGGGCCTCAGGCTTGGAGCTTGCACCAGCACGTGGTGGGCCCTCTTGGAGACACGCCGGTGTTGGCAGGTGAGCAGTGAGGCCTGGATGCGCAGGGGCGGCCAAGACGGGTTTGGGAACTAGCGGCCCAGGGTGCAGCAGGTGCACAGGATAGCAGGCAATGCCGCTCATGGCGTCGGCCTCGTGGCGGGGTGAGAGTGCCGCCTTGACAGACATGTTGGGCATTTCGGAAGAGAACCACGCCCAGAGCCATGTGCTTTTTATTCACACCCCTACACTAGCCTGGCTTACGCCGGGCCAGCCCACTCTGCTCACGCTTACAGGGGGGACGTAACAAGTTACATTTCCTCGATCTTCCCCACTGGCTGGGGTGACATGGTTGTGCCCACGGTCCATCTAACTTCAAACACCAGCAGTGTATGTCGACATGGCTATGTCTGTGGTCTGCATACTGCAGTCTGTACAGCACATCCACGCCACACTTGGCATTGTGTACATTCTCATTCACTTGCCTTCTTCGCTCATGCTTGGTTCCCACCTCTCCCCACATTTTGCTATTTTGTGGCTGGGGAACCATGCCATTGTTGGCTCATGTACATGGCTAGCCCAGGTTACCACAATAAGTTGTGCAGTCGTGTCTGGTGGGTGGGCATGTTGTTTGGCATGTTGTGTGTGAGTTTGTAACATTTGCATTCCCAGAGCTGTGAGTTGCATGATTGTGGAGTTGGGGTGTGTGGTGTGTTCATTTGGTACTTACCAACGAGCAGAGCATTTCTGTAGGTGCCATCCAGGAAGCGCTGGTTGATGTTGGACTGTCGGAAGATGTAGGTATCATGCACACTGCCTGGGTAGTTGGAGACGACATTGGTGAAGAGTCCCCGGTGGTCCACTATTGCCTGCACATTGATGGAATGTGTGTGCTTTCTGTTCCGGTAATTGTCTACAGTCTTGGCAGGGTGCACAAGTAGGACATGTGTGCAGTCAATTGCCTCCAACATGTGCGGGAAGCAAGCTATGGCGTAGATGCCTTGCTTGGTCTCCAGCTGTTCCTGCACAGTGTGGGGGAAGTGAAGGTGCTGGGTTATCAAGCTGATGATGGCATCCAAGAAAGTTGTGATAAACTTTGATAGGGCTGAATGTCAGAGTCCTCCGACTCTGGCAGTTGTTGGTTGGAAGGTACCTGAGGCCAACAGATGCAGCACATCCAGCGGCTTTGTATGCGGAGGGATGTTGATTGTCCGCTGTGTGGGTACCATCAGCATGAGGGCAATGATGTTTAGGATGCGGAGGATGGTTGTCCTTTTGAGCCTGTAGTGGGCAATGACATCCTCTTGTGTTGGGGCAGTGATGCTGGTGCGTTTTCTGAAGGTCTGCAGTCTTGGTCTGAGCTGCCTCTGTGGTAGTCCAGGAGGGTGCAGGGGTGCCTGGGGAGGGGGGGGTGTTGGGCCTGGGTGGTGTTGGGCCTGGGTGTGGTGGCGGTGGGTGTTGTGGCCATCTTGGGGCTCCGGGCTGCATGATCAGTAGCTCCATGGCATCTGTTGTTTTTCAGGTGTGGCTCTGGCCTGGGCTCCCATTTCTGGTGCAAGTTGTCGTCCGACTTTACACCAGGTCAGACCAGGTGTTATTTCCTGCTGCTAACGCGCATTATCGCCTGTTTTGTGTTCTTATCGCCAATCTGGCTGATCTTTAAGATTGTTGCGGAGTGGTGTTGTTGGTGCTTTTTGCATGGGATGGCCTACTCTGCATCTCATTAGCGATAGTTGCCGGGGTCATCTGTGGCGATGTTTTTTGTGGCTGTTATCGCAGGTAATCTGATGATATCGGCTGTTAGCACCAGCTTGTGAATGGGAAGATACATTTATTGCCACTTTGGATGCAATAAGGTGCCGGTAACTTGGCAATAAATCCTTGAGAATTTGCCCCTAAATATTTTCCAGGTAAAATATTTTATGCAGCACATACACTATCACAATGGCATGAAGGTAAGTATATAATCGTAAGTATAGTTTTATTAACTTTTTTATTGTCTTGAAGATACATATCTTAAAGGTACATAGATGTGGAGTCTAGAATTGTAAATCTACATGTACATTTTTGATATTGTATTAGTAAGTATTCTGGATATGACATTTTGGCATCAATCAATATTGTGACATACATCTTGGTGGCCACTACTAGTAATTCTGCAATGTGTGGCCACTTTTATGATTGTCTCTGATCTGATCACTACTGTAACAATTGTCAAAGTCATTAGATGGTTGAAGAACTCTGCATTATAAGATGTCCCACTCAAGTTAGATGAAAATACTTGCTTAAATGTGCACAAAGTTTCAATACTGGTTGCTGTTACTAGATGGCCAGCTCAAGTCTGAGGAAAGTGCTTGAAAAGTTTTTCACAATGCTGCAGTCTCGTAAGCTATTATTAAATATCTGATTTGAGTCAAATGCAAGTGCTTGAAAAGTCTTTCATAAAGATGCAGCATCAGGAGCTGTTACTAGATGTCCCTTTCGAGTCAAAGGCAACTATTTGAAAAGCCTTTCGCAAAGCTGCTGCGCTGCAAGGTGGATATCGCCCCTTCAATCTCTAGATACCTGAGAATTATGAAATGAGCAGACCTCATCTAATGTCTCCTTTGTTGAAAGTTGGACAGTACAATGACAAAAGAACTCAACTGTGTTTTTGTTTTCAACAAGGCAGGTCATGGAAAGGCAGAGGTTGTACATTATACATATTTGTATATTCACTTTTGAGCCTCTAACGATTTGTGTCAGATTAAGATGAAGAGAGTCGTTATTGCAGCTTTTATTGAATGTCTTGTATTCTATGCTTAAAACATTGAAGACTACCCTCTTATACGAATGCATTTCCAGTCATTGGGAAATATTAAAGGCTGTGGCTCAAAAAGGATGACGTACAATTTTGTGTGACTTGTTCTTGCAGTGTATCTGACTTATGTATGACTTTGGGCTGTGTGCCAGGTGCACTGCTTGCTTTTTATTGGAATTCAGGCGTGTTGCATGAGTACGTCATAGCAAATTACTTGCAAATCAGATGCATTGTGCCTTTCATTGTGCCTTCATGGTCATCAATCCTGAGGGAATACTTTTTAAAAGGGCAAGCACATCCCAAGGCAACAGGATCTTGAACAGATGAGACATGTTCCTGGTGTAGAGGGTCTTGTCTACTCACACAAATTCGCATCATGTCAACCAAACTTGAAGGCAGTATTAGGAAGGCAAACCCTACAGAACATTCTGAGAACCAGGCTCTTAACATTGCCAGTATGGGACAATAGGGGTCACTGGAAAAATACACTGACAGGAAACAAGGGATGTTGCTTGTGCCACTATTACACAGAATCAGCTGAGCACATCATTTACTGCTGCCTAGTCTTTCTGGGCCAGAGGCGACTATATTTAAGAACAATGGGGCATATTACCAGGCAATAGCGATAATTATCGCTATTGCTTGGTTAGAGACAAAATGTTACCGCAGAGCTGCGGTGATTTTTATCGCAGATAAACCTTGGTATTACCAAGGTTTATCGCAAATGCGGTAAAAAACGGCCGCAATGCATGAATATCGCTGAAAAGTCAGCGATATTCATGCATTACCTAGCTAATGCTCTTAGCCATGTTATCCACCTCCCATTGGATAACATGGCTAAGAACTGCTCAGGGCAGGTGTTAGTTTTTGGAGATATTCGCGCTTAGCGCGAATATCTCCAAAAGTTGGTAATAGGAGATAGCGATGTTAGCGACTGTTTCCAGTCGCTAACATCTTGGCACGCCCACTTTGCATGTCATTAGTGATAAATATCACTGACATGCAAAGTGGGGCCCAAGATGGTCGCTATCTCCTACTAGCTGTCGCTAACTGGTGTTAGCGACAGCTAGGTAATAGGGAGATAATTTTATCTCCGCTTTCTTGGCTTTTAAAGCCAAAAAAGCGGAGATAAACCCCCTTGATAATATGCTCCAATGTTCCTGCAAAATGGCGTAAGATCATGCAGGGAGGCCCTAATGTTAATTTATACTACCACGGTGCAGATGGCCCTCACATGAATTGGCAAGTTCTATGCGGTAGCTGGAAGGATTCTACAAACAATGCAAGAATTGAAGACGAAAGTCCATAAAATATGAGCTGTTGTTCGTTTATTGTTGCAGTAACACTCTGTGGAAACATCTTACATGGACCAACTCTACGAACAATGCGAGAATCGAAGACGAAAGCCTATAAAATATAAGCTGCTGCTCGTTTATTGTCGCAGTAACACTTTTGTGGGAACATCGTAAATGCACCGGCACTAAATGATTCTACACATGCACCTTGCACCGTATGATCCTTCAGGAAGGCCGAACTATCTGATGGCACTGGGTATGGGTTTGTCCCTACATCCAGCATATTCTTCATTTCTGGAGAAATTTCCCGGTGGGGACTACTGCACAAATAACGCGTCACATAGATTTATGTGTTCACCTGTACCACTGTTTTTTTAACACTTTATTTTTCTTTGACTTGGGAGGAGTACTGTTTTTAAATAGTATCATATGTCTTTTACAAAATACAGTAGGTTATATCTTGGCAGCATATGTCCTATGCATACTCTCTCCGGCATCTGGATGCACCGGGCTTACTCATTTGTCTCTTTGGGAATGAGTCCCTCTGTGATACATGTACGATTGGTCTGGATGCAAAATACAGAGGGCCTCAAAGTAACCCTGGGTTAATCCGCGCAATCTGTTGATGCATGCTCACGTATATAATAACTATACGCATGTTTGCATGACACAACATTGCAGGTTCACGCACCTAAGCCTTTTAGCTTTGCCAGTTGATGCCTTTTTTTTCCTATTTTTTGCATTTGATATACAAAATAACCTTGAGCTATTTGCTGCACCCATATCATTGTGCTGCAGCTCTTTTTGACGTTATTAATTTTATACGAGCCACAAATATTTTAACAATTTTTTTGTAAATGATGTTAGGTAATCATACAATAAGATTTCTTTTTTTCTTGACTACTTTTTAACAGGATGTGCACGTGTGATCAAGCAGAATGCTGTCACTCATATTGATGAATGGCTTTTGTGCATTGATCTATTGTCTCTGACTATATGGTGTGGTGGGCAGAAGCAAAAATATGAAACTGGAGAGGAGGAGCTTCGCGGGCATCCAAGATGGTCGCGTGAGTAAGGAGCTCCCGAGACCCGTGCCGCCCTTCGCATCTATCCTTTCTAAATCCTGATTTTACCGATGGGCTTTTGAAGGCAAACTCTGGCTGACTTCAACATTCTTCGAAAAATCGAAATCGAACTTCTATCCCGACTTTACTCCATTTGTTCAGCGGCGGAGGATGGGGTTTCAGGGAGTCAAGAGACGTTTGCGGGACCTGGGATTCAAGTATGCCATGCTGTTTCCGGCCAGACTTCGTGTGGAACAGGTGAACAAACGTTTTTCTTTGATCGCCCGGACAGTGTCAGTGACTGGCTTGACTCTTTGCCCAAACGGGATGATCGAACTGAGCACCCCGGCGGTGCTGAAGGTGGCTTGTCGGAGCAGGAATGATGCTTGGATCCTGGCATCTGGACTTCTCTACTTTCTCGGCTGAGTCTGGACTTTGGTTCTTTGGGTTTTTATTTCATCGCTTGGGCCTGAGGGTGGCGGGGGTTACTGGGGTCTCTTTCTCCTCCTGGGTTCTTTGTGTAGAGTAGTTTCACTATGGGGTAACAGGCACACTGCAAGTTGGGGTGGCTTCTGAGTCGTACGCAGGGGTGCAGGGTGGGGGGTGTTGTAACGGGTTTCAGTTGGGGGTGGTGGGGGGGACTGTGTGTGTTTTTTTCTTGTCACAAGGCTTCATATTGATTTTTCTTTCTGCTCATGTCATTTGGGTTAGTGTGTGGGGTGCCTTGCTTTATTCTCGGGGATGGGGGGTGGTGAGTTGAGACTGTTGTCCTGGAATGTTAATGGGTTGGGAGACAGAATAAAGCGGGGGGTGGTCTTGCAGTTCCTCAGACGCCATTCTCCCGATGTTGTTCTCCTACAGGAGACACATCTGATTGGTAACGTCTGCCAAGCTTTGAATAGGCGTGGTTATCGCTTAGTCGCTCACTCTGGTTTCACTTCTGGCTCCCGGGGAGTGGGCATTCTCATTCGGTCATCTCTCCCTTTCGAGATCGATGAGGTGATCCTTGATGATAGGGGGCGCTATGCTGCCCTTACGGGTAGATGGGAGGGGAAGACTCTCTCCATTCTCTCGATCTATGTCCCTCCGGGCCTACAGGCCCCTACTTATGCTGATCTGGGTACGGTCATGCTAGGGTTACCCGAGGGTCTTCTTATCCTTGGTGGGGACTTTAACTCCGTTGTCTCTGGTACTGCTGACCGTTTTCCCCCCCGGGAGTTGGTCAGATCTCAGATGAGGCTTAGTGATTTGCTGGAGACTTTTGGATTCATCGATAGCTGGAGACTGATGCATCCCACACAGCTTCAGTACACCTTCCACTCCGGGGCGCATGGTAGTCTCTCCAGGTTAGATTATTTCCTGATGCCATCAGCCCAATCTTCCCTCATTGACGAGGTTTGTCATCTTCCCAGGGGTATATCGGACCATTCTCCTTTGTGGCTTCGGTTTCGGGTTGGAGTTGGCAGTGCGGGTAGGGTGGCCCCCATCAACCCTTGGTATTTCCGTAATCCTAAGACCCGTTCTGAACTTGTGAATGCTATTGACCACTACTTCAATGACAATGTGGGGTCTGTTTCTTCTTCTGTTTCGCTGTGGGAGGCTTTCAAGACGGTTATCCGTGGGCAGTCACTGTCACTTATTGCTGCTGCAAAGAAGGCTAAAAATGAGGAAATGGTGCGAATTGAAACTGATATCACTGCACTTGAGAATGATCTCGGTTCTGGAGTGACACGTTTGGCATCGCATTCCCTCAGTTTGAAGCAGGCTGATTACAAGGCCCTCGTCACCGATGCGGCTAAGGTGATGTACAGTGAGCAACAGGGCCGGCTGTATGACGTGGGGGACAAGGCTGGTAAATTGATTGCGTGGCTGGATAAGAAAGAGAGAGAGAATCGTGTTGTCCCTGTGATTGAGAGGCTGGATGGTGAGCGTGTTATTGAGCCTGTTGGGATCGTTGATTGTTTTGTTGACCACTTTCAAACTGTGTATGCCTCGGTCTCTGTTAGAGACGAGGAGGATTCCCGGTTACTTCTTCGGGACATTGCGTTGCCCTGTCTTTCAGAGGACGACAGAGACCTCATGGACGCGCCCATCACGGTAGACGAGATCGCGGGTGCTATCCGTTCCCTCCGCTCGGGTAAAGCAATGGGTCCCAATGGCTTACCCATCGAATTGTATAAGCTACGACCCGACACCGTGGCACCCTATTTAAAGGGGATGTTCCTGGAGGCTTTGGACTCTGGTTCCTTGCCCGCGGATCAGCGGCTTGCTACCATTGTGGTACTCCACAAGGAGGGTAAGCCTCGTGATCGCTGTGCCTCATATAGACCCATTTCATTGCTTAACGCCGAACCCAAAATTCTTGCCAAACTGTTGGCTAATCGCTTGGTTACGGTGATCGGGGACTTGGTCCATCCGGATCAGTCCGGTTTCATTCCTCATCGTAACACCGCCCTTAATCTGCGGAAACTCCATGGAGTTCTCGCGAGGGCTGCGACTCTCACTGAGTCGGCCATTTTAGTTTCCCTTGACGCTACGATGGCTTTCGATACCATTGAGTGGCCCTACCTTTGGGCTGCCCTCTCGAAGTTTGGGTTCGGCCCGGGGTTCATCGCTTGGGTTAAACTTCTTTATGAGAAACCCCTGGCTCAGGTGGCGGTTAATGGTAAGGTGTCCGGGGCCTTTACGCTCGGGCGGGGTACCCGGCAGGGCTGCCCGCTGTCTCCGTTACTCTTCGCCCTCGCTTTGGAACCGCTGGCTGAGTGGCTCCGTTGGGAACCGTCCATGAGGGGCATTCGGTGGACTCCCGACTTTGAGGATCGTATCTCGCTTTACGCGGATGACATCCTCCTGTACCTTACCTCCCCTCGGAAGTCTCTTAATGTGCTTTTCGATGTTCTGACCTCCTTTGGGAAGAACTCGGGTCTCGTTATTAATTGGACTAAATCTTGTGTCTACGTTTTGGCTGGAGGACTCCCCCCATTGCCTCGTAGATGTCCAATTCAAGTGACTGAGACCGGCTTTAAATACCTGGTGATCTACATCTCCTTGGATGCCACCGTTCGTTATGAACGTAACGTGCTACCTCCTCTTCAAAGGCTGAAGTTAGATGTCGCTCACTGGCGTCAGTTTCCGTTGTCCCCGCTGGGTCGTGCGGCTCTTTTTAAAATGATGTCGCTGCCCAGATTTCTGTACGCTCTCCAGAGCTCGTTTGATCTTGTTCCCTCTCGGTACTTTTGTGAGGTGGAGGGTCTACAAAGGCGACTTGTCTGGGACGGACGTGTGTGCATTGCTCTGTCTAAACTCACATTACCGTGGTACGACGGAGGTATCGCCCTCCCTGACATTAGGCGCTACTATTGGGCTTCCCAGCTGAGTGCGGTTAACCACGCGACGTATGCCCCCGGTCCGGTCCCGGCCTTTGCAATGGATAAACACCTTCTGCCGGGGGGGAAATTTTAACAGGGCGTTTTATTCCCGGAGGCTCTGTAAATCACTAACAGGACCCACTAGGATTGCGGTACGAGTGTGGCGTGATGCGACTGCGGCTCTTGGATGGAATGACAGACTCACCCGTGTGACCCCCTGTATGATTCTGAATGTTTGGGTAATCTGTGGCGAACGAAAGGATTTGATAAATGGGACATGATTGGTATCAGCAAGGTGGGGGATCTTTGGTCCAAGGGGGACGTTAAGTCCTTTGCGGTGCTACAGGCTGAGTACGAACTAGGCGATAGAGAATATTTCCGATATGCCCAGGTCCGACATGCCCTATTGTCGGTTTTCACCGTGGGTACGGATCTTCCTGAATCCTCTCCCCTCGAGGATCGTATCCTTGACGGACATGTTCCCGTTAGCACAATTTCTCTGATTTATAAGAAGCTCATAAATAATAGGGCTGATCTGCTTGTGCGCCTCAGGGCCTCGTGGACCGCTGATGGTCTAGAATTGGACGTTGAGGACTGGCAATCCGCCTTGTCCTCGCCTAAGGAGGTCGCCATACCAGCTCGCCATACCAGCTCGCCTTAGATTCGTTCAACTCAAGATCCTCCATCGTGTGTACGTCACGGGTCCGAGTCTGGTTCGCATGGGTTATTCTATGGATGATCAGTGTAAGCGTGGATGCGGCATGACTGGCACCTTCCTCCATATCCTGTGGGAATGCCCGGTGGTGTGTGAATTTTGGTCCCGTGTACATGCAGTGATGGAAAGGGTGACTGGTGTTGCATTACTTCCCGAAGCCAGGCGTTGTCTCCTTAATGTCTGGGAACCCAATGACTATAATACGGCTCAGATCACCTGGGCGACCCAGGGCAACATGATTGCGAAAAGAGACATTGCACAGCTGTGGGGATCTAGTAGGCCGCCTACTGTATCGTCCTGGAAGGAAAACATGGACTGGTGCATGTTTAGGGAAAAAACTGTTTATCTGTCACGGGGTCGACCCAAGAAATGGAGTAGAATTTGGTCGCAGTGGAACTCCTATCGTGGGGATGTCTGCACCCTCCCCCACATGCTTTGCTTCCCGATGTCGCTTTGTCCCCATGATTGACATTCCACTTATTGACTTTTCATGTATTATTGCTTGTCTCCTCGCTGCCCCCCTCCCCCCTTCTTATGTATACTGACTGTATGATATATGCCGTTGCGCCGGAGCGCCTTCTGCGCGGACCCATGACCAACTGATCAATTGTCATTACTGCCTTGTGATGTTTTTTGTGTTTCTTGTTATTATTTCAATAAAAAATAAAAATAAAAATATATGAAACTGGCAAGCAACAAAAGCTGTCTCTATGCCATAGTTAATGAAGAAATGAGGGATGAAGGAAAGAAGGGCAGGAGAGACAGAGAAAGTAAAAAACACAGGGTCGTGAAATGAAATACATTATACAGCAAGGCAAGAAAAGAGATATCAAGGAAAAAAGAAGGAGAGAACTATGGAATACTGATAAAAGGATGAAGGAGAGAGTGGGGAATGAAGAAGAGAGCTTGGAAGTGGGCAGAGAGGGAAGAGGATAGAAAAGAGTAGAAAGATGGAGAAGGTGAGGAAGATACATAGAGAGAGAGAGGAGAGAGAAACAACTGGAGAAAAGAAACAAGCATAAGAGAGAAAAGGTACTAAGAATGAGGGAGAAAAGGATGGATATGGAAGAAGAAGTGAGAGAATGAAAAAAGACTGGGAAAGCATAGGAGAATGGGGATATCAAGAAAAAGGCAAGTGTATGGGTTGGGGAAAAGAGAGATACCTAGGACTAGGGAGAAATCAACTGGATAGAGAAATCTGCGAAAAGATGTCCGAAGGAGGGAAATTAATGAAAATGGCCAATGTGGTTACCCTATGAGGACAATTGTAGTATTTGTTTTGAAAAAACCCCAGTACTTAATATGTGCCCAACGTTTTTTGCTCAGAAGCCCACAGTTGGTGCTGACGAATGTCAGGATTTATGAATAACGAGGCTGCCTAGTCTTGATTCCACCTCTTGCCTCTTTCTTCCACCACCATACACTCTTTGGCCTTTAATGTCACTGCTGCTGGTTCTTTTACATCCCGCTATCTTCTTTTGTCACTATATTGCTAGTTTTGCCGTCCTCCAGTCTTCATCCTTTTGTGTTTTTCTCTCTCTTGTTCTGGGCCAAAGTTTGAAGAGGAAAAGTAAGTGGGAGTTGGCCCCACTTGCAACCAACGCGTTGAGCAACTCTTCTATACTTGTGTTACTTTTTCTCCAGACATTAACATTAGATTGTTAAAAGTTTATGTTGCAATATCTCCCACTCATACCGTTAATAACTCTTTTCCTGTCTCCCTAGGACCATAAGTCTTTCAATTTGCTTAAGTTTTAGATACTCATGTGGGAAGTGATTTGACAGGTTGAAGATGGTTTCTGCTGAAGAGAGGAAAAAGTATCCATTTAATCATTTTAGTTTTGTTAAAAGCCTCTGGATTTGTTCCAAATTGAGAATTGGAAGAATTATATTGTTCAAGAAAAGCGTTATGTGATTCCATTTGATTTGACTAGGAGCTTGCTGGCCAGTCTCCAAACCGACACGAAGCAGAACGGTGTTGTGCTGGAAGCCATAATGCTGATTTGTCACTTTGTTAGTCTGAACCTGCTTCTAAACTTTTTAAAAGTGTTTCTGGGCTTAGATTCATGAGGAGGCAACACAGCACCAAACATTAAAGTTACTAATACATTACCTTTGCAATTGAATGCATCATAAATATGGGTTTATCATTTTAGACAAGTTTGTGTGTTACGATATCGAGTATCAAAATATCCAAGGGGCACATTATCAAGCGGCAGCGACAATTATCGCTGGCCGTGCTTATCGTGAAAAAAAATTTTGACGGCTATCGCTGGACATTATTGCTATGCTAGCACTGTATTAACAACGCTTAGCGCAATGGAGATAATTATTCCAGCGATAGTGTTTTTTTCCATGGAACATCGCTGGTTTTCCATGGGAAACAGCGATAACCTTGCTGATACGACCTTGTGGTCGTATCAGCATAATCCACCCCCAATGTTAAGTATACATAAGTCAGCATTTTAGCAGACGTTAATTTTTGGCGAAAACCACGGTTTTCGCCAAAAAGTAACATCTGTTAAAATGCGTGGGCCTCCTTGTAAATATCGCAATGTGCACATCAGTGATAATCTACATGCAGTACTGCCCAGTGACACCCACTTTGCATCTCATTAGAGATGCAAAGAGAGGTGTCGAGAAAACAGGTGCTAACATGCGCTAATGCATGTTAGCACCCACTTGGAAATAGCGCGATAGTTTTATCTCCGCTTTTTTGGCTTTTAAAGCCAAAAAAGCAGAGATAAGGCCTTTGTTGATATGCCCCCAAGTGCGGCAATACTGAGTGCAGAATTAAGACTGCCACATATCGTCAAGAGGAGTAATATATTCAGTTCTGTTTCTGGCTCAAGCAAGCAAAACCACTTAAATTCACCACTTATGGTTATCAACACACACCATAACTCGTAACAACCACCATGTTGTTCTCCTGATAGCTATTTTCTTTGTTTGTGTACCACTGGGAAATTGGTGGTTCTGTGCATTTGAACCAGAACCATGACTCTGTTTTTTAACTTGATTTTTTCAGTGAATGTCATTGTTTTTTATAAAGTACTTAATTACCAATGTCCACAGGGTATTGATTTTGCAGTGGGGGTGGCTTCAGGCCCTAATACTTAAAAAAAAAACAATGTATATGGGCTTGCAGATGATTCTTTTCCGTATTTGTGGCTCATGCACTGGTATCTCCAACCAAGGGCAAGCTTCCCTGACTCATACTATCTATTGCCAGTTCAGAATCCACATCTACAAACCATCGACAGATCAGAGAAGTATGGTTGTTGTACCAGGGCATATAGCTTGCCATGGATCCATGGTTTAATTGTAGGTATGCAGATCCACAAACACTAAAGTGGTGGTTGGGGTCCACAGTATCCAGACAGGTACCACAGAATATGTCTACCATTTTAGGTGTTGGGGCTCTGCAGACACCAAGATGGAACAGTGTATCTGCTTTTTTATTTTTAAACCATGGGAGGGATTATTCGAGGGTCCTTACACTATGGTCTTTGGAACAGGGTGTGCTTACCCCGCCCCTTATGTGGATATTTTCATTTTTGTTTCAGGATACAGAGACTGTGCCGACATCCTGAAATGGCCGCTGCAAGGGAAATATTCTATTGCGGCAATTAACCAAATCGCTTGAATCTGTGTATTCAACTCCAGGTCCGCTGCTCCGAAAGGGACAACTAATTCATTTCTGGAGCCATGAATGAATGTCATATTCCAAAAGGCCAATAAATATAAAAATAATAATCCTGAAAGCTTGCTAGGTGGCCTTTTAAAAAGCTAATATCTCAAAAACCACTCAACAGAGATACACCAAACCAAAAACAGCACACATTCCTGAATACTGAATAAAGTTTTAGTTTTCAACCAAGTCTGTTGTCACACAAGTAATTTCCTATAGCAATTAAAATGAGAAAGCACATCTTTTTTCAGCCCCCCCCTTTATTTGTCCTACATGGATCTGCATGAGAATTGACATGCTAAATTGTAGCTGACTACAACAGACAACTGCCAAATTTCATGCAAAATACTTTTCAATGGCACACAATGGTCAGCCTTCCATTGTGCAGTATATACAGATATCAACAAGGTGCATAGATGTGCATTGTTCCCTTCTACCTCAGTAAGCACCTTAGTAAGCACCATGACAGTAATTGGCAAACATACGAGGTTATGGACTCCCTACTGATCTCCAATGGTAACCAATGACTTCTGCTTCTTTGTCTTGCTTGATCTCTTCACAGTTTCTACATAATCAACTCTGAGCTCTACTTAACACCCTCACATCCTAAATTAACTTCAACAGCCTCATCATGCAATGGTCTGACTCATGTTTATTTATTAAGATGTCTCATAGAGCGCTACATGTTGCCTTTTCTGTAGGTTCACTGTGCTTTAGATGAGACAAGGTTTGTATATTCAGATGTAAGGGAAACTGGGAATGCAATTGACAATATGTGAGTCCTAGTATGATGCTTTTAATTCCTTACCCATGACGTTTTTCAATTGTTATTTCTTGTTGCATGTTGATACGTTTCAAGCAATTAGAGCAGCTCTGTTTTGGGGCCTTTCCTGGAGTTCATGTAGTTAGGCTCTGCCCAAAAGATCATCTTGAAGTTCCAACTCTGAGGACCTGAACTCTTAAGTTAGACTTCACAATTGACTAGTTTGATGATTTTCAGGTAATCAAGTGGGCACTGACCAAATACAAGATTCTGTAGTAGTTGTGGTATATTGTACGTTTTTGTACGTTTTTAGCCCCTTGTCCCAGTAGGTCTTCTGAGAGCTATGCTTCAATGCATGGAAAACAGAGTGCAGATGGTTTAGATGAGTACCTCCAGATTGTAGTCCATCCATCATCCTTTTAGTGAACTTATACATATTGAGGGCTCTGGAGTCCTGATGGCTGATAAAGACATCTGAATCAGCTAGTGCACATAGGTGACCTGCAACTATGTATGGTGTTGACATTGATCACCTAAAGGTTTGCCTTACAACAGTCCACGTATGGATGTTCAAGGCATTCCTCATACTAACCCCACCAAGGTAACATTTGGGTCTTCACCAATGAACGTAAACACCAGATATCAGTCTAGCTTTCAAAGACAAATGTTAATATCTTCAGTCCTTGAATTGCTAAAATTGTCATGTTTCTGCTTTGCTTTATAGACACCAATCTCAAAGAACGCAAGAAGGAGAGTGCATCGCATTGATTAGCCCAACTGTGAGGAGTGAAGCCCTTCCTATTCTTAACAGACTGCCTAAGCAATATGTAGGCTTTGGTCCTTTTCCACCTAGACAGATGCAATTCTCTCCACTGAAGAGCTTCCTCAATGCAACAGCTTGTCTCCTCGAATTGGTTGGCAAGTACAGCAGCATCACACTAGCTCTCAGCAAACTTAACCAGATTCCACTGCCCACTTACACCCATGGGGCGATACTGTTCTGACAGATCGCAACTGCATTGGTGTTCCTGTCTCGGAGGTAACGGTGTGTGGATACACCAAGCAGAAACACTATCCGGTAATATTGGTTGTGAGTCTAGACAGGGCTGCAGACACAATCACAGCTGAAACCCCTTCCAATCCTTCCTGCATGATGGGGAACCACCAGTGCCTTCCGCCCCCCCAAGTGGTGCACAGCCTCTCCAGCCCCTGCCTCACACACCCACCCACTTTCCTGGAAAGGCTCTCCACTCCCATTTGTCGCCAGCTGTAACCAGACAGAAGTGGAACTGTCTCTGTAATCTGGATTAATCGTACAGATGTGTCCCATATATTTCCACCCAAATTTAGATATGCAAACTGCTTCAAATGTTCTTTACATACTTCTGTAAATGGGTTAATTTTCACATGAATATTAGGTTTCTGATTTAGTTTGTTAAAAGCTCGAAGCCTTCATGACCACATCTGTTTATTGCACCACTCGATTTCTTATCTTTGAAATACCTAGCCAATTAAAACAGTAACTAAAATCATTAGTGTACCTATTCTAGACACTTATTCAGCAAAAAGACTTCTGTAACCGAAAGCTTTAATTTTACAGTATACTGTATGCAAATGTTCATGTTACAGATTGTATGCCACTGGGACACCTCCCTGGGGAAGATTAATGCAACGCAGCAATTTGCAATGCGTTGCGTTGCTCCGGATTTATCAAGCCACTCAGACCACGCAAGAAGGCCTTGCGTAGCTTGATAAATCGCATCTTAGGAAGTTGCTTCACTTTCGCAACTACTTTGCAAGGTGCAAAAGCGACGCAACCCCTCAATAAATATGGCCTCAAGAGTCCACTTACCAGCCTAAGCAACCGCCATGTTTACAGAGTGATGATGCAGGCCGTGTATGGGCACAAAATGATTCCCTTTTGGAAATGTAGGTCACATTTGATGATAAAGTTCCGCACTACCTTCTAGACTGCAGGCAACATGCCCTTAAGAGCACTCCTTTAAATGAGTCTGTAATTCTTGATATATGATGCAGCAAATAAGAAAATGCACAAACTCCTTGTAAACCTTCCAGGCATTTCAATCATGACTGCACAGAATTGTTTCCTATTCCTAAATGACGTAAGCCTATATACTGATGTAGCCAACATTTTACTCACAAAGTATGAGCAGACAAAAAGTGGGTTTTATAAAAGCAGCATAATAAAAGAAAAACATTAACCTCCCCTCTAAAAAACACAGCTGCTATCAGTGGCGGCTGGAACACGTGAGAATGGTGAGGCAAGGGCGGGGTGGGGGACAGGTAAGTTGACAGACGATGGAGTACATAAAATTAAAAACGAAAATAAATAAAACCACTTACTTTGCGGGGAGCGCAAGGTAAGTGGTTGTACTTATTTATTTAACTGTATGTACCCCGTTGCCTGTCGACTTCCCTGTCCACCTCCCCGCCTGCCCCCACCCCACCTCTTCACCACTCTTACCTGTGCCGGCTGCCACCAGCTGCTTTCCGCCATCCCTCAGAGTTTTGTTAAAATTTCAGATGTAGTTTTATGTGTAGTCAGCAGCGATTGGTTGCTCCCCAACATTGTGTCCTCTGCTGAGATGTTCTTCATCTCATCCTACTGACCTGGATCATATAAAGGCAGTAATATGATATTGTCACAGGCAAGCAGGGCTGGGCCAGCACTCAGATATTACCTCAAGAGGGTCGACTGCCCCTTCCACTTCAAGGGATTTGTGTCAAATCACCGCAATGCCTGTGGTAGCGTGCATGACATGGCACACACTTTGCATACCTCATGACATCACAAGAAGTGGCATGGATGATCCTTGACCCTAATAGCATCACAAGAAATGATGCCATGTGTCCTTTAGCCCATAATGAATCACAGTAAATTACATCACTGACATTAAAAAACCTCCAATAAGTGCATTATTAATAAAATAACAAAACCTTTTGAAAACGATATTTTATTAGCAACCCTAATGTTAACAAGGGTGCAGCTGTGACTTGTGATTAGAGCAGCCATGATAGACCAGAAGAGGCAGAATTGTCACATAGGTGGGTTCATCCATCATGGACATTTGGCATTTTATTGGGCCCCAACCCAGCACTTTTCACAATTACATGCGTGATCATAGCATACCCTTGCATCCCTACTGCGGGCAAAAGTACAGAAGTGGCAAATACAAACGTTGGCTCCCCTTAAATACCAGTAATGCTAATTTCTGTCGCTGTCCATTTGGGGGTGCGGGAGACCAAAATTCCAGGTATTTTTCTTTATCCTTGCTTTCTTCCTTTTTCACTGTTAAGTCTTTCTCTTCCTCCTTCTTTCTCCCTTTTGTGCTTTCTCTCTGTTGCTCACAGTCAAAATTTCATGATGAAAAGTGCCGGTCCCCAAAAATGAGTGCCAGTAGACCCCACCTGCAACCATTGGCTTAAATTAAGCACAGAGGGCCTCATTTATGAGGTTTTGCCGTAGGGCAGTGCAGCAGACCTTCCTGCGACGCTGCCCTACACCGCATCTTTAAGATACTCCGCATTCCTGTCCTTTTCCCCTGCGCCGGCGTACAATGGGCTGCCTTGTGCCAACGCAGGCACCTTTGCACCATGGTGCAAGGGCGCCTACGTTGCGAGGATGATTAATTTTGTACAGGAAGGGAAACCTTTCTGTACAAAAATAATCACGAGACTTTTTGTCTTTCTATGTGTGTGTAGAATTCAGCACACATAGAACAAGGAAAAACGAGGAGAAATAAAGATATTTCTCCTCGATTTGCCTCCCTTAAGCTTTTGGCACTGCCTCAGATTTACGATTTCTCGTAAATCTGGGGCAGTGTCAAAAGGCCAAGGATGTTGCTGGGAACGCCCCCCAGCAACACCCATTGCACCTTAAAGGGGCCAAAAAAAGTGGCTTAGTGCTGTCTGGTAAATATCACGCAGGCTTCCGCGTCGTGGAACGTCACAAAAAGTGATGTTCTGGAGGCGCAAGGGTTCTCATAAATGAGGCCCAGACTTTTCCAACTCTATTTGCAATAATATCATAGTAGGGCATGAGGTAAGAAGTCTATTAAATGCTGCATAGCTCCTTGCATCTGCCCTCCCCTGCACAGTGGCCTTGCATTTACTGCTGGGTAGTGCTGTACAGATTCAGGGAGCGTGGTGGAGCTCGGTATCTGTGATCTTCTTATGGGGCCACAGTTTCTTTTAAACAAACAGACTGAGATTGAGACCGCAGAAAGGGTGTGAGGCAGGAGTTATTTGTAGATGGAAGAAAGAGGCATGAGCTGGTATTTATACTACACAGCCTTGGTGTTCGGTAATCACTATATAAGTCAGACCCAACTGCGGGCTTCAATTGGAATATGTCTAATGCCTGCAACAGCATGCTGAAAAATGTAATACCGTTCAACCATTGATGTAGTGACATGATTTGTTCAGTGGCGTAACAAAAGATCCTGCATCTCTGGGGGCCTCCTCCGGCAATGGCAGGTCCTTCGCTTGAGAGCTCCAGACTGAGCGTAGGGGGGCCACATGCATGTACTTTGTAGGGGGACCCCCTAAGGTTGTGTTATGCTACTGGATTTGTTTTTGTTAATTCTGGATTCTCTGAAGTCTTAAAAGCGCTAAGACTATGCAAATTTTTCTATTGCTCAACACAAGCCCAAACCTCAAATGAACCCCCTTCCAACCCTTTTACATCCTTCCTTCCGCTACTAATATAACTTCAAATTACATGCTATGGTATGTCTCAACATTGCCTCAACAGCTCCTATTTCCACCTAAAAATACCCTTGGAATGCAACCACTGAGGAACTCACAAAAGAAAATAAGCTTCATGATTAGACAGGTCTGCATTCATGGATGTAAAGGAACTCAATGAAAAAATCAAAGATTTGAAGGTGATTTGCTTTTTATTAATTTAAATCTAGTTTAATGTTCTTGGTCAACTCAATCAAGATAATCGAAACAAATAATTTTCGAAATTCTGTTTTAATTAACTATTTTCAATTGCAAATATAGTATCTAGGATAACATGAGATACCTTCAATAAGGTGTGTGTTCTTAAAACAGTCCTTAAACAAATACCCAAAGGTGTATACTTCTTGTTTTGGAGGTCACTTCAACAGAATTTACAACGTACAATACACCAGAATATGCCACTTCTGTCTTGATCTGATCTTATAATATTTTAGACAAAACTAGCTAAACACATAAAAGGTGACTCATTCAATTTGTTTTCACCTAAAATGTGGGTAGCACACAAACCATTCCGTAGCTGAAGGCTAACTCTTTAAGATGAAGACTGTCATAAGCCACTTCATTAATGTTTCAAGCTAGGGCGTGGCTTCCGTTAATGCAGTAGGTGAAGTGGCACTGGGGCTCAGAGGCCTCAGGGGCCCAGTAAACCCTGTGTGTTTCTGTATTTCCCAGTTTAAACTGCAGCCAGTAGAGCCATTTCCTTACTGAGCTAGGATCCCTGACACACTGTACACCACTAGTTTCAAACCCATCAGTTAAATAGAAAGAAACGTGTTTTCTCTTTTCATCAGGGTCCCTGTGTTTAATTCTCCTTTTTCACATAGAACAGTGAGTAGTTATCCAAGGTACTATTTGTTATCATCCTTTGAAGGGCCTGATGCTGTGTGGACCCACAAGGACTCAGACAAATGACCATGGAGTCCAAAAAGTCTGCATTGCATGCAATTGTCTACTTAGCCACCATGGGCTCACAGGCTTCTATATTTTTAAAAGTGGATCACAATGGTCCACTGTTATACAAATAAACCATAGATGTCTAACTACCTATCAATCAAAGGGCTACATCTGTACACCCCTTGCAATATTTGTCAGCACTTAGAAATTATCTTTTTCAGGGTGCAGAATATTCTTTGACACTTACATATATATATGTATTGATGTTAATCAATTGTCCTTTCATATAGTGCACACCACATACAGTATTGTCTGATACATTTCTGGGGATGGGCTCTTCTTCAAGCTTTATTGTTTATGTTTAGATTAGATTAATTTTAAAACACCTTACTAAATGCATTAATATAATTTAACGCACTACACTGAAAAAACAATTATTTGATTATAAAAACGAACCATTTTGAATTTTAAAGAGTTGTCATAACGCTAAATGTGTCTGGTTGCAATATTTAAGTGATAACTCTTTTAATAGTTTGATTCTTTCTTAGATTGAAGTCTATCAGACAGCACAGCTGTTCGGCTGTGAAAGGCATTTCGGGGACATGCAGATAGCTTACCTAGAAATGCATTCTGCCCATTGCTTATCCTTTGTGTTTTGTCATCCACATTTGTTACTTTCTATTTGTTGACTTTGTTTGATCTTGCCCGTCCAGCTTGTGTTTGTCCCTCTTCTGGAGCATAGCCTCTTTACCACCTTCCTGATTGGGCCCTTCTATTCTTCCCCAAGTGCTTGCTTTCCGGGGACTAGTTTTTTCTTTTTTGTTGTTGTGCAACACTCCATGAGAGTGCATATGTTTTATATCTCTCCCTTGTATACTTCTCTCCCCGTCACTCTCTCTCACAGTGGGCTTCTGTGTAACCGCAGTGCTCCATGTTGCTGTGTGCTTCTTTGTGATCCACACCTGCATTAGTCTTTCTCAGCATTGTGGATCTTTGCCCTCCCACTCCCTTTCATGCCATACTCCTCCATTTTGTCCATGTTTTTCTCCTTACACTCCAATTGCCTCAGCCTTTCTCCAACCCATTTTTCACTGGCAATTTTCTACAAAAATGTTTTAATCTAGCAATGCATTTCAGATCTGTAAATTAAAAGAAATATATGCTTGATTAAGCGAATCAGTTTCCTATGACTTTTCTGTCTTGCCCACTGCTTCTGTATGCAGCTTGTTATAGATGAATACTGACAGAGCGAACATAGCACCCTATATTGTAGGGGTGCATTATATTCATAGGTTAACCACATGTATCTTTATTTTATCATACAGTGCAGTGTTTTATGTTTATTGAAAGTATTTATTAAATCTCGTAAACACAGAATAATAATTTAGGATTTAAGTAAGGCTTGTATGTATTAGAGACACCATCATTTCTGTAGGCAGATATGAAGAAAGATGTTATGTTCATATTAATGTAATTGTGTGTGCTAAAGTTGCCTGCAGTCTAGGCCCAGAGCTGCAGGTTGTTTACAGTTTCGGTACCCCCAGCTACTGAAGAAATAATTAAAATGTATCTTTGTTTGTGCTAGAACGGTATGCTCTCATCCGATTGCAGGGATAATGAATTTAATATCATTATTTTAGGTTAAGGAGATAACTGGAATGTCTTTGAACAGTCTGAGAAGCTAGAGGGGAGGATATCGTCTGTGCCTGGCCTATCTACACTCCAAGGTCACCAGAAGCAGGAAAGATTTAAATGAAGAAGTTAGGGAAAAACACGACAGTACTGAAGAAGCAAATTAATATGTCATGTGATACATTTAGGAGGGGGCTAAGTTTATTCCTTTTTGTGTTGGGCGCAGGGACAGAAAAATCAGACTTCTAGATTTTCGGAGGAGAAGGAGCATCTTAAGAGCAAGCTCCATAGATTTAAGCTATCTTGACCCATTTGAGGTGAGTATTTCTAAGGAAGTCTACACGTGCTGACACCTTTGGGAACTAAGATAGGGAAACCAGCCAGAAGCATCATTTATGAGAGTAGTGTAGGGAAAGATATTTTATGCTTCCCTTCCTAATGAAAAGAGATTTGGATTCCGCCTCCATCTTGGGTTGTGTACTAATCTTGGAGTTTATTATTCTGTGTCTCTTCTGCCGAATCAATTATAGGCGTAGATTTGGCTCTGTATTTATTTTCCTGTACCTATATTCGTTAATACTAAGGTGTGTTTATTTTCAACTATTTTTGGCCTTATAATAAAACCCATAGACTAGAATTCGGAGTCTGTGGTCTTTACAGCATGACTACATTGTAAGTATAATTTTGACGTGTTTCTTCCCCTCGTCAACTTTTAGCAGGCAAATAAAAGACCATTGTAGCTGAACTTGTGTAGTAAGACAAGGCCCAAATTTGGCTCTATCAATACCAACAATTGTTTATAAATCCTGATGTACTACAACAGTCTGCTTTACTACACAGCTCAAGGTATTCTGTTGTGTTTCTATTTGTATTGTGTCTGGCCCATTATGGAGGTAAGAGCTATTTATCTTAAATTTATTATTTTTCTCTTTAGAGTTGCACAAAATATTCAAGTGTAAGCAATTTTACAGTGTTCTTTTATACAATCTTACAAATAAAACCACATTATAAATGCAAATAAATAATAGAAGGATTGACTGCATTATTACATGTGTACATTTCATGGTCTATCACCCATGCACATTGCAACATCAATTATGCAATGCCTCTTCATATAATCTGTGTCTTAGTCTATAAGAACTGTTGCCTTCATTAAATTATTTATTTTGGAATTCCCTTAAGCATGGACTTGGCCCACACATGTGATGGAGCGTAAATATTTTAAACATAATGTGTGGTTAAACACAGAACTGAAAACATGAATTTGAAAATTACACGTTGCAAACATTAGACAGCAATTTCATGAGAAACAGATGAGAGAAGTAGAAGCACCATAAAACAGTGTTTTTAAAACATAGTATAGGATGCATATGCAAGTTTTACACATTTTCATATGAAAAGGGATACGATTTGAGTGATATGAGATATGGCCTAGTGCTATAAAAGAGCATTATAGAGAAACGTATTGTATTGCAAAGTAGACGTTATAGCTAGTAAACAATGAGATATAAGGTTGAAACTTTGTAGTCTAATATTAGAGATGATACAGGTTATCAAAATGTTAAAACGATGTTTGTGAAATGAACAGATAAGAACGTACATATGTATGAAATTGATTAATTTTTATTGTAATTGATCATTTTTAGGGATAACTAGAGTATGTTTTGATAATTCTTGAATATTAACACTGAAACTGATGAATATTATGATTTTATTTCGTTTTAGTGAAGTATTAGAATGTACTAAATTAAGTAAATGTGAAGTCAAGTTAAAAGTTTTGTGTTAAGACATGTCTAGAATTTACCTTTACTCTGAAATATTAACAATGGCTTAGTGATTGAGAATATTGTTGAATTTCAGATTTGCAGTTGCTCATTCTTTACGATTTGCAAACCCGTTCCTATGTGAATGGCAGGACCGTGAACTGTATAATTTATGATCCTGTGTATTGTTACTATCTTTCCTACCATTAGCTGATGTGGACTCATTTAACGTGTTCATTCTCATGAAAATCATGGGAAACTATGCAGATGTTTCAACTTTTTAGGTGACATAATGCATATCCTGACTGACAATGGTCTTTCGATGGTGGTGTGACACTATATGACTCAGACATTTCATGATGAATTTATAAAAGAAGAAACCCCAGATTGAGAATATTGTTGCATTTCAGATTTCCAGTTGCTCATTCTTTACTATTAGCAAAACCATTCCTATGTGAATGGCAGGAACATTAACTGTATAATGTATGATCCTGTGTATTGTTACGATTTCTTTCCTACCATTAGCTGATGTGGACCCATGAAACGTGTTCATTTTCATGACAATCATGGAAAACTATGCTGATGTTTCAACTCTTTGGGTGACATAATGCATATTCTGTACTGACGATGGCCTTTCTATGGTGGTGTGACACCATATGACTCGGACATTTTATGATTAACTTATAAAAGAAGAAACCCCAGAAGAGGGGCAACACACTCAATTTATTTTTGCTCGAAGAGCATGCATCCTTTTTTTCCTTGGCTTAGATCGCATTCAAATTATTTTCTCTTGACAGCGCACCCAAGTTATTTTTCTTTATGGACTTTGTTCTTTGAGAGGGAGTGCAATGCTTTATTGCACTTCATTTATTTCTATGCTGACTGACTTTTAAGGATTCAAACTATACTCTTTGATTTGGATTATTGCTCAATGCTACAGTGAGTTGCAGATGGACTGAGATCTTTCTTGCCGAACCAGAACTTTTCTCCCCTTTTCTTAGCGTATGCCCCTAGAGACTTTATTTTTCTACTTCCTTGCCCAGTTAGGTTCCTTCTGTTAGCGGGTGAGTCATCCTACTATCCTAAAGGTAGCAGGACTTTGTGACTCTGTAATGCGTTTTCAATTATCCTAAAACAAATGCTGGATGCTTATATTAAAGTTTTAATATTTCTAAATGAGATGCTAAAGAAGTTGCTTATTCGAATGAATTTTGAATCTCTAATACAATGATTTCCAGTTCGAATTGCTGAGATTCTTATTGAGTCCAAATTGTTTCTCCATTGAAACTGTGCAGTGGGTGAGAAGTGGCTGATGGATGTGTCTGGATATTTCTAGAGTCACCCCTCTTTTTATCAGAAAAAGATTAATTTGAAGCCCCTCACCTCTGGGTTATGAACAGTAATGATAGAGTGAGAGGAAGAGAGTTTACTCTAATAGTAGTTAGGCCCTGTGCAGTTAGGGTAGACTGAGAAAAAGTTGACACACTTGTCCATTGTGTGAGGGGTAAATAGAAAATAAAAGAAAAAGAAAATCTCCAACACATACTTGGAAATACTGTACAAGCATTCATTGAATGCACATTTTGCAGCAAGGTTTCATGCTAATGTGATGATTGCAATACTTTTAAAGGTGACTGTTTAAAATATTTAGCTGCACCTTTTGCAGCTAAAACTAATAACAGATAAATAGGTATGGTTTTAATTGTTTGTACATCTTAGAAATATGCTTCCCTACAACCACAGCTAGATTAAACCTAGTGTTGAAAATTAGTACGTTTTTGGTGAACATTATCTGCGCCATCTTGTCTCTTCCCCTGATGCCACACTTTTGTCGTGCGCGCCCGCCATTTTGTTAGATGCCCCGATCAGAACGAACCCTTTTGCATGCCGCTGGCCCCTGAAATTGCCCTTCGCCTTCACTAAGCCTGCACGCTGACCACCCTCTGCTTGCACCTGCCTTGAGCCATAAACCCCTCTTCGGCGCTGCTCTGCCCCTGGCCCTCATCCTGTTCCCAGCGCGACACCTCCCTGCTTCCCTTTCATGATCTCCGGCCCTTAGATGCAAACCCCCTTTTTTCCCCGTGTGCCCGTTTTGTCTTCCCCGTTCCCAGGCCGACACCCAGCTCTGCCGATACCATCCCTTGCCCCTCCCCGTACAATAGAAAGCTTCCCCCATCAAAGGATCCCCGGGTTGATCAAAGCCCCCACTCCATGAGACCCGATCAAACCCCCCACATTCCGTGAACCGGCGGAATATCCAGCTGCGCGATATTCATCACCTGTTGTGACTAGGGTGGGGACTTCAACTGTAAATGTGTGTGGGAACGGGCCCAAAGGGGAGTTCCGGGAAATGTCTTTTTCATACATCAAAGCTTTAACATGAATGTGTAATCTACAATAAAGTCATAAACTTGTGTATAAGAGGCCAGGCCTCAGGGATGCAGTTAGAGCACCTCAGAACGATACCTTCTGTCCGTTTCGTTGTGTTCTCCTCCGGAGAGAATAAAAAACCTTGTTTCCTGCTTTCCAGTCTCCAGCGCCTGCCTCTTCATTGATTAAATAACTAGAGGGTCACAGAGGCAATACCGCCGGGCAAATATCGATTGTCCCCGACCCGACTCAGGTTTTTACAATTGGCGTCCCAAGCGTGGGGCCCATCAGCGACTCGTGGATCCAGTGGGAGAGGTCCCGACGACAGAGTGAACGACTGCAACGATCGGGAGAGCTCTTGCCCAATAGACCCTCGTCTGGCAGCCGATCATCCGAACTTCACTAGTTCCGAACAGACCTCTCTCGAGTGATCTACGGTCCTGACTGGGGACCATCAGGAGTGCCGTGAGAAATACGAGAAAAAGAGGACGATCGGGCGCTGGATTCGGAAGACAAGAAACTGTCCGCATGGTCCGGGTAAGGTCGTGTAGTCACGACAAGTTGCGAAATAATTGCTTGATTGTTTGCTTGTTTAAAAATACTAGTATTGCTCTTTATTTATTTGGAGATTCACTGTCTACAAACGGAGAAACAACGGGCTCTCTCTTTGCAAGCAGTGGAGGATAGGTAGGGCAGCAGCCGTGCTTATTTTTTCTCCCCCACTCAATAATTACTTGAAACTGAACTGTTGTTCGCAAAACTATTGTTTCCTGGAGATTCCCTGTCTGCAAACAGGGAAGAGACCACCCTTTTTGCAGATAGTGAAAAGGGTAGGTAACGCAGATCTTTGCGGACCTACTCATTCTCCCCATTGTTATTTATTGGTCTTTTTGTTATTTTTGATCCATGAGGTATTCACTGCCTGCAAACAACGTTGAATAGAAATATTCTGTACGGTCTTTGCACCTAGTGATAAGATAGGCAGTGCTGACTTTTTAGTCCCTCGTTACGAGCCGTCATGTCTGTCTTCTCCCCACTGATTAATAGCCTGTTTAGCCCGGACCGTGTATTAGAGGTGGACCATATAGCTCCACTAGAAGGCACCCCTAATAAGGACATGTTCATAAACTATGGATTAGTCACCATAGCCTATAATAAATTGTGGCACAGGTATACCGAAGAGAGTCAAGACAAACAGTGGCCACTGGCAGGATCCTTTGACCTTGATAAAATAGAAACGTTAGAAATAGCCCTTCGAAATAATAAGACAACGCCAATTATGCTCGACAGTCTCGGTATGTGGCGCAGAGAGGCTATGCAACGACAGAGAAAAGACGAGGACAAACCAAGTAGAGAAATATACCGACAGGACAACCCCAGGACACCGCTACCCACAACTTATCCCCCGACACTATGCAAAAGACGACCAGACTTAGGGCAAAACCAATGCGCTTTTTGTAGGTATGTCGGACACTGGAAAGCCCAATGCCCGACTCTACTGAGCGTGAGTAAAGGCAAAGGGCCGACAGGAACGACAGACCGGCAGTACAAGAAAAAGCGCGAGACAAAGAAGAACCCGACTTACATAGACAGACCAGACAGAACCACCACGTTTGATTATGCCCGATGGCACAGATTTCGCCAGGACAATTTCAGCGGCATGCTCAAGTTCTCCTAGGTCGGGCAACGTCAAGACGGGAACCCAACCTCGTTTCAAATTCACAGACAGAAAGAGATAATTATGACCAATAACTGTTTTATATTCGTCTTGGGTCTTTGTATGTCGTACTTGTACTGTCCCCCGTCTGAGTTTGTGTGTATGTAATGTACAAGTCTGCGTCATCCCTCTACACGTGTTTCCGTGTTACTCAACCTCTGTTAGCAGAAACTTAGCATAAAAGCAACCTGGAAAGAAAGAAATGGTAAAACAAAATTCGTAGACCATTAATGAACTTGAACTTTTTAATTTAACACAACAAACAAGGAATAATAACGGGAAACTGTAGAAAACGAAAGTCAAACAGAACATTCGCCCCCCCCCCATTCTGGAACCTTCCAAAGTAGGGCAGGGTTACGGCTACACCCAACCAACGGCAACCCATATAAGGCGGGCCCGGCCGCCAACTCTTGGTCAGGAAATCTTAACGTATGGGGGAGCCGGAGGAGAGGCAGGAGCCAGCAGCCTGGGCAGTTGTAGGTAGTTCCGCCACATGTCTCCTCGGCCAGCCGCAACGGGCCTAGATAGACTTAAGTAGTCCCGCCACATGTCCAGAGAAGAACGAGGCACCTCTTCCTTTTCTCTTCCGTCACAGCCGCAGCAGCTCTGGACGGCGGGATGTCCTGCACGTACCTCCACAACAATTTGTCCAAGTTGGGCTGGGAGGGAGAGGCGACGCGGACGAGCCTCTCCCACCTCCACCGATAGGAGGTTTCCCAGCCCCCGGCCCGACGCCGAACACCCCCAGTCAGGCGATGGTGCCAATACTTCCACAGCACCGAACACACCATGGTGGCACCCCAGTACTTGCGCAGCACCGAACGTGCAATGGTGGCCATACTCCCACAGCACCGAGCACAGGACTTGGGGAACACCGGATGTGGAGAGACCTTCATGCGGGGCGATGAAAAGGAGCGGCATGGAGTGCACCGGGAGAAGGAGACGATGCGAACCAGTCTCCCTCGCCCCCCAGGTGGGGGCATCACAGCTGCACCCCAGCTGAACGTCCCGCTTTCACAAAACAGGGACCTCTTCCTTTCACTCCGAAGGATCTCTCCCACTCTTGCAAACTCGACGAGAGTGGCCCCTGTAGGGCCTCAAAATGGCGTCTGGGTCCGCTGGAAGGCGGGCCCCGGCCACTAGAGTAACTTTGACCAGCAATATAACTCGAACATTTGCCCCCTGGAGCACGAGCCCCCATCTCCGGCAGCATCTCCGCAGCCTTGAAGATCCTACAAAGGTCCCCGGCGGAACCTTCGGCCTTTGCAGGCTTCCGGTAAGGGACGGCTGCCTTGATCGCCAACGAAACAAACATGACATTGCCACTCCTTCTGTTAGCATGAATTCTAGAACTGCCGAAAAGGACTCTGGTCCAAACTGCCAGTAATGGGAAACATTTCCCCCTGATGCTGCTTCCGGACTGAGCCGGCCCCGCCCAAAATGGCGCTGGTATCAATCGGAACTTACGAACACCTCGTGGTGTTCCTTCGCACTAATATAAACTTGATGTTCTGAGATTTTATATGATCCTTTGTACACTTGGCTAGAAAAGACAAGGAGAACTCACTCGACGAACAGTATGAAAAAACCCCCGTTACAAATGTTGATTACAAATGTACAATGTATTATATTTTTATAACTGATGTAAAACCTCATTTACGACGCACACGTACGGTATGCATATAGGAAATCTGATTACAACTATTATGATTATGCTTCTAAAAATGCCCCCGAACCCCCCAGCCAATTAATAGACGTTTTAGTTTCTTACAAATGAATGAGTAAAACTTTCCGATGTTTTTATTGCTGCAAACGACACCCCCCACTGTACGCACTTTAGCCATTGCCACGACCGGCCAAATACGACCGCACCCTCATAATCCACATGCTGAAATGATTTTGCAAAATAAAGTTTTTTTGAAACTATGGACGGGTATTGCATGCTTTATTTTAAAAATGTGGGATCGGTGGGAACGTTCTTTTCTGTGCACCCTACTCTGCTCTCTCTTTAAGGTTAAAAGAAGATGGTTGCCCAGCCCTGGAGGACGGATCGGATCGACAACACGACACTCCGCCTTCAAAGTACGCGACTGACTCATGAACTCTCGCGTAGAGGAAGACCTTGACTTCCAAGGATGGGTAAAACGAACGGTGTAAATGAGGGAATGTAAAGGGAGGGTGAAATGAAATAATGTAAATGTTATAAGGTACAACGTTCCAAAGTATCAGGGAACGGAGCTGACCCAAGAACCGAAGAACCTTAGAACGCCACAGCGTTGAAGGAGGTTTTAAGGATCCCGATAGTGAGATACATCCTTTGACTAGATACCTCGCACTAGGCACCTCTGGTTTCCCTTTTACGTTTCCCCGCACACGACCTATATGGACACACTACCCCCCCTCGACTCCAGAAACCATATCCCCGGGGACCCTGCCCCGAGGAGGAAAGACGAGTAAGAGGTAAGTAAAGGACTTATGAATCCATGTATTTGAATATGCGCGAATGCTGTCTCCCCCACCCCCTTTTTCCCTCCCTCTGCAGGTGACATCAGAGATTACAGCCGAGGTGTGGCGAAGATCTGAAGCCTTGCCATGTCTAATACACGAAGCGGACTAGCGCCGCAAGGTGGTGTCTAAGCACGCCTGCAAACTACCCACGTATCGAACAAACCCGGAAAATTAGCACAACCTGATAAAAAGTGATCACCCTTAAACCAGACCGGACGAATGAACCCATGTCACGTATGATGCGAAACTATGAGAGAATGTGTGTGTATGACTGAGGCGTCGACCCAACTGGTCGAAGGACCGAGAATGCGAGAAGTGCGACAAAATGGTACCTCCTTTCTTCTTTCCTTTTTCTCAAGGCACGTCCCCTCTACCCTGTCTAATGCTCAAACTGCATGATTACAAGACTCTAACGCAGACCCGTGAATGCCCTTTACTGTGTAATGCACTAAATAGCCTTTCTTGAATACACTGCCACCCTCTCTGTTGCACGTGTACTATTTAGCCTGCCGTTGCACACTCTCTCTCTCTCTCTCTCTCTCTCTCTCTCTCTCTCTCTCTCTCTCTCTCTCTCTCTCTCTCTCTCTCTCTCTCTCTCTCTCTCTCTCTCTCTCTCTCCCTCTATTTTTGCACTCCCACTCTTCCGAGTGATTAGCCCCGAAATTGGCAGACTGCCACCCCTAGCACACCACCTAATTGGCTTCAAATATCGTCAGTATTTGCACAAAAACTTGTCTTTAGTACAATCACCCTGAGACCGCGTCATTACCTCTCCTTTTCCGCTAGAAGTCAATGAACCGAGGTTGGACCGTAAGGGAAAGGACAGGTAAGGCGACAGAGGTTCCCTAATCTGGCCCGAAATAAGGGAACTACATGTCAACGGCTCCTATGGTATAAAACAAGGACCTCAGAATACGCGACCCTCCCCACCCCGAATTGTCACAATACCCAAACCAGAAAAAAAATGATCACCCCTGTTACCTCCCCTGAATCAGCCGCCCAAAAACTAGAATTATGAAACTACCCCTCATTTCCGGTTGTGAGAGATGGGTCGATTTATGCCCTTACCAACAAGTTTCCTATGTCCCTGGTTGTTTCCCATAAAACCCCTGTCCTTCCTAATTAAGTAATCGGGCTGTAAAAGGTTATGTAGGATCCAGAATGATGTTTTACAAGGTTAACAGACTAGTCCAAGGTAAAGAAATCATCAAAATGAACCCCGTATTAGTTGAAAAGCAGGATGCATCAATAGAAAGGAAATGTTTAGCCATGTTCGTCTCTCAGCAAAATACCTGTGTAGTAAATAATTGTAAAGGAAAGTCATAGTAAATCCAGCAAGCCCGTCACCGGTCATTCATATGCCAGTTGTGAACACTAATATAACGGGCATTTTCACTCTTTGCCTGGAGCTGGGAGAGAAATAGACTTTTTGATTATCTTCATCTGCAAATTCT
Source organism: Lissotriton helveticus (assembly GCF_964261635.1). NCBI lineage: Eukaryota > Metazoa > Chordata > Amphibia > Caudata > Salamandridae > Lissotriton > Lissotriton helveticus. Next base: position 1,696,470,103 of record NC_136059.1, on the reverse strand, counting down.
CTAAAGACTGTCTTTTCAAACTTGTTTAAGGGTACTGCCGTTGGAGGAGAGAAGGACCGGATGTGGGAGCACGAGGCCTGACTGCAGACTAAGGAACACCTGCGACATTAGCCAAGGCGAGACCACGACAGAAAAGAGCTGCAGGACGAGGCACTGTTTTCGACAACATGAGAAGAAAGGGTCGACCTGATGCCCCTGCTCGATGTCCAGTGTCTGTCGACAAGTCCCCGCTCTCTGAATTCGGTCACACGCTCGCCTATTTGAAGTCTCTCGTTCCCCTAGTTTGTTCCTAATTTGGCCTTGCTCCATCCCCCTTGTCCTCTGACCTACCCTATGGACTGTTTTGAACGCTCTTCTTCCATCTGAACTTTCTGACAATCACCTCAAAGGACACAGGGCGAAAAGGACCTTTCCGACCAGAAACGCGAGGAAAGGGTCGTGCCCTGCAACGCAGAACTTAGAACCGAGCTGGACTCGTAGCTCCACCGCCGGTGCTCAACAGCGCCAACGAAAGGCAGCAAAGAACATTTGACATCCCCAATCGCCGTTTCTGCTAGACCTCATTTCTCTCCCAGCCGCCATTGTATTGATCATGCTCCAATCCGAACCTGATATATATGTAATAACCTGCCAGTATGAAATATCCTTGCTGTTCTCGCTACAGAATCGTTTTTGTATTGCATTCCTATGACTTTCCTGCTAAACAAATTGATCAAAGTTTATCAAATAGGTCCACCTCCTAAAAACTAGAAATGTTAAAATGTATTGTTTACAACTCTTTTCATCTAGGGTTCCTACCGTTTTCCTTCTCATGCCCACCACAATAGAGAAAATGAACCAGCAAGATGTCTTGAATATGTTAAAGGGAGGACTGTTGAAAATTAGTACGTTTTTGGTGAACATTATCTGCGCCATCTTGTCTCTTCCCCTGATGCCACACTTTTGTCGTGCGCGCCCGCCATTTTGTTAGATGCCCCGATCAGAACGAACCCTTTTGCATGCCGCTGGCCCCTGACATAGCCCTTCGCCTTCACTAAGCCTGCACGCTGACCACCCTCTGCTTGCACCTGCCTTGAGCCATAAACCCCTCTTCGGCGCTGCTCTGCCCCTGGCCCTCATCCTGTTCCCAGCGCGACACCTCCCTGCTTCCCTTTCATGATCTCCGGCCCTTAGATGCAAACCCCCTTTTTTCCCCGTGTGCCCGTTTTGTCTTCCCCGTTCCCAGGCCGACACCCAGCTCTGCCGATACCATCCCTTGCCCCTCCCCGTACAATAGAAAGCTTCCCCCATCAAAGGATCCCCGGGTTGATCAAAGCCCCCACTCCATGAGACCCGATCAAACCCCCCACATTCCGTGAACCGGCGGAATATCCAGCTGCGCGATATTCATCACCTGTTGTGACTAGGGTGGGGACTTCAACTGTTAATGTGTGTGGGAACGGGCCCAAAGGGGAGTTCCGGGAAATGTCTTTTTCATACATCAAAGCTTTAACATGAATGTGTAATCTACAATAAAGTCATAAACTTGTGTATAAGAGGCCAGGCCTCAGGGATGCAGTTAGAGCACCTCAGAACGATACCTTCTGTCCGTTTCGTTGTGTTCTCCTCCGGAGAGAATAAAAAACCTTGTTTCCTGCTTTCCAGTCTCCAGCGCCTGCCTCTTCATTGATTAAATAACTAGAGGGTCACAGAGGCAATACCGCCGGGCAAATATCGATTGTCCCCGACCCGACTCAGGTTTTTACACTAGGACATTCCTATAAAACCAAGGGCAACAATCGAAGTGCCCTGGAGTTTGGCCCAGTAACTCTGCCCTCAGAGGTGTAGGTAATTCTGAGTGGTGAAGTTAACCATCCAGGTATTTTCATCTTATTAGTATATACTTCATTTTAGCCTTACATCACAATATACCTTTACACTGTTCTCAATCTCCTCCGCCCCGCACAATACAATGTTTTCCAAGGTACTTTGAGATTTTGGTTGATGGAACTAGCCACAAGAATGCATTTCTCTTACTTTATGAGCGACTTACCTTGTTACCTTTATCACTACAATCTCCCACTACCTCAGAATTATGGTAGAGGTCTCACCCTAGTTATTCGTTTACTAATAGCCCCAACTCATCATTTTCTCAGGTTGACTCATCCTACTTTGGTTCTATAGTCATTGTTGGAGACCTCAGCTCCAGGTCATTTGTGTGTGCTCCTTGTAATACCCTTATCATCAAGACACTCTCATTCAATTCCCCCTTGCTTCTCCAACTCTGAATAAACCCTGTGCTTTAGTATTTGGTCTTACTAAGCATTACTAAAATACTTCACTACTACACTATATCCCTTTACCGTTGCCCCATCCAACTCCCTCCTAGTCCTCACAAACGTTATCCTTCTCTTTTCTCATATTCCCTTTGTTCCTCAAAATGTCTATTGTACAACAATAAATTATCAATTAATACTTCTGGGCATGTAGGAAATCACCACACCAACCCTTAATGTGTGACATTTCACAAGTGCACTGCTACGCTAGTATGCTATGTCAAGTCACTCAATTGAGTACTATTACTCGATCTTTCCTAATAAGTGTTTAATAATATGATTCCAGCCTTGAAAATTCCCATGGGCTGTACTACGATAATGAACCTAGGAAGTGTGTTAATGCTCATTACATGGAAACCGTAATAATGGTATAGATTATGTGATGTAATTGTGCTGTGTTATGTACTCAGCTTTGTTTATTGTTACTTTCATGTGGGCTTATAGACTCCAACCCTTGGAGCTATGGAAATACATAAACACCGATTAGCTTTATGAGTAAACTAGACAAAGGCACTAATAGTGGGAACTTTAATTTACGGCAAAATGTAAAAAGTTGCTTTTCTATAATGTGTATATGCCACAAGGCTGAACTGAAGGTCATGTGCGCTTCAATTATGCTACGTCAAACTATGGAGGTAAAAAATTATAGAGTAAAAATATCAGGGTCTAAATGTCGAGAACCAAAATATCATGAAGGTTGGGCATATAGGTAAGTATAGGTTTACTATTCTTAACTTCACAGCTAAGTACCTTGAAGATATCTATGTTGTCAAGGTACATATACGTCAACGTAAGTATACTATAGCTATACTTACATATAGGTGCTTATTTCATGATATTTGTTGCTCTCGATATTTAAGGCACAATATGTTTTCCTCTACATTCTGGTGAAAACAGACTCACTAAAGAACTGCTAGAAGTCAGGTAGTGACTTTAAGATAATTAGCACTGGAAATGCCAATAGGCCTGGCCTTTGCAAGCTGGTCCGAGGGCTATATACAAGAAAAAGAAATAAAAGAAAAATAAGCAGTCACCAAAATGCATCTGCCTTATGAGTAAAATAACAATTTTAAATCTAAAAACGTCAATTGATGTAGGTGTTATATCAGTTATGTATTTTAAACAAGACTTTCAGTTATGCCACGCATTTCATCATTTACAAATGAGACAAAAATAAGTCCCAAAACAGCGCACAAATTGTAGGCAACTACAATATCACTAAAACATAAAATTTATAAAGGTGTGCAGGTAAAATAAATGGACGGTAAGAAACAGGTTTGCTACTGAAGAGAAAGCGACAATTTTTAGGCCCACGTGAACAATGTGCACAGCTGTTTGCAGCACTAAAAGTGGAGGGAGCCAATGGGTAAAGTGGGTGGACCTACTGCTCGGTAACAAGACATAATATCAAAGTAAAAATATAGAATGGACATAATATCGAATTAAAAATATAGAATGGACAAAATATCGAATGGACATAATATAGTTGTGAAAAATATCGAATTGAAGGTAAGTAATATCGATTGTCAAAATATCGAAGTTTAAAATATCAAAGTAGATAATATAGACATTAAAATATATCGCATTTTTAATAATATCGAATTTTATTAAGTGTTTTGTAAATTTATATGTGTGAAAAGTGTATATTATTTTTGTACTGTATGTTTAATTTTTTTTAAGTAATGAATTTTATGTTATTACATTTTTGCGTAATTTAATTCTGTAGCGGGTTGTGGGTTTATAGGGGAATAGGGTGGGAAGTAATTTAAATATATAAAATTAAATATACATTTTTATTATTTTTTTCAAAGAAATTTTTATTAATTTTCCAAAACAGAGATTCAAGGCACAATTCGCCAACATACCCTCGCAGGGGATCTCCGAAGCCTAAAGAATAGTATTCACACTTACAGACAAGTAGGGGAGAGGAGCCCCCCATACCAATAGTGTACCCAAGGCACTTCTGCAGCACAGTTGTAGGGGTCAGCTTCGAGGAAGATTGGGTACAGTCACAATATCAACCGCGAGGGGGGGAACATGAGGATTTGTGCCACATCCGTGAGTGTCTCTGCGATGATTACCGCCCCTACGCGTTTCGGTCTGATTAATTGTCAGCATGTGTAACTAGGGAGTATTGCACCTCGGGAGCTCAAATAAAATTGATGGTGCTGGTGGTGGTGCTGCAACACTACAGAGGTTCGACCGTATGGAATCCCTCAGAGTTGGAAAAGATGGAGGGCCCGAAGTGTGGGAGGGCAAACCGCCGATGGTAGGCCTCTCGAGAGGAACGAGACCAGAGGGCCCCATTGAAATTCAAAGTTCTTAAAATCCTCTCGGGAAATATCAGACATGCGTTCTAAGCTAAGCAGTTGTCACAGGCGGGAGTGCCACAGGGACATCGCTGGTGCCTCTCTCTTCTTCCACGCCGCCGCTATAGCGATCTTGGCGGCTCCCAGACATAGCCACATAATCCTCTTATCGGCCCTGGTTTGGTGTTCTAGCAGAGGATCTCTAATGCCAAGTAGGGCCTCTGTCATTGATGTCGGGATGGGGTACCCCAAGATGGACTTCACCTGTGCTAGGATCTCTTCCCAGAACGGCCTAATGGAGGGACAGTCCCACCAGATGTGTTGGAAGTCTCCCAGTAGGCCACAGCCTCTCCAACATCTATCTGTTAATATACATGTTTAACAATTATTAATTATTTTTAATTTAATTTTGTTTTTTAGTTCTGTAGCGGGTTGTGGGTTTATAGGGGAATAGGGTGGGAAGGAATTTAAATGTAATTAATTAAATATTTGTATTTATTTATTGGTATTTATTTTGAATTTATTAATTACTTTTTTAATTGGTAATTCATTTTCATTAATTGGTAATTAATTTGTATTAATTGATTAATTGATAATTATGTTAATTTTATTAATTTGTTTTCCGTAGCGGGTTGTGGGTTTATAGGGGAATAGGGTGGGAAGTAATTTAATTGTAATTAATTAAATATTTATATTTATTTATTGGTATTTATTCTGAATTTATTGTTAATTATTTTTTAATTGGTAATTAATTTTTATTAATTGGTAATTCATTTTTATTAATTGAACAATTGATAATTATGTTAATTTTATTCATTTGTTTTCCGTAGCGGGTTGTAGGTTTAAAGGGGAATAGGGTGGGAAGTAATTTATATTGTAATTAATTGCATATTAAAAATACTTTTTGTGTATTGATAATTAATTTACTGTTAATTTATTATTAAATGGTATTAATTTGTATTAATAATTAGTTTTTGTTATTGGAAATTAATTCGTTGTTAATTAATTATGAATAGGTAATTGATTTTAATAACTAATATTTATTTGTATTTCTAATTAATTAATGATTACATAATATTACATTTGTAATTAATTTTAATTAATGTTTTATTGGTATTGTTATTTAATTTATTTTTATTAATATATTAAATCATTACTTTCCCTACTGTTCACTGGAGTGGGAATAGTAAGTTTTACCCTCCTGCTATCCAACGCTTTCCCTACTGTTGCACTCACTGGAGTGGGAATAGTGATTTTTACCCCTACGCTATCCAACGCTTTCCCTACTGTTGCACTCTCTGGAGTGGGAATAGTAAGTTTTCACCCTCCCGCTATCCAACGCTTTCCCTACTGTTGCACTCACTGGAGTGGGAATAGTGAATTTTACCCCTACGCTATCCAACGCTTTCCCTACTGTTGCACTCATTGGAGTGGGAATAGTAATGTTTACCCTCCCCTATCCAAAGCTTTCCCTACTGTTGCACTCTGTGGAGTGGGAATAGTAATTTTTGCCCTCCCACTATCCAACGCTTTCCCTACATTTGCACTCTGTGGAGTGGGAATAGTACATTTTACCCCTACGCTATCCAACGCTTTCCCTACTGTTGCACTCACTGGAGTGGGAATAGTAAATTTTACCCCTATGCTATCCAACGCTTTCCCTACTGTTGCACTCACTGGAGTGGGAATAGTAAATTTTACCCCTACGCTATCCAACGCTTTCCCTACTGTTGCACTCACTGGAGTGGGAATAGTAAATTTTACCCCTACGCTATCCAACGCTTTCCCTACTGTTGCACTCTCTGGAGTGGGAATAGTAATTTTTACCCTCCCGCTATCCAACGCTTTCCCTACTGTTGCACTCACTGGAGTGGGAATAGTAAATTTTACCCCTACGCTATCCAACACTTTCCCTACTGTTGCACTCATTGGAGTGGGAATAGTAATTTTTACCCTCTCCTATCCAACGCTTTCCCTACTACTGCACTCACTCGAGTGGGAATAGTCATTTTTGCCCTCCCACTATCCAACGCTTTCCCCTCTGTTGCACTCTGTGGAGTGGAAATAGTAAATTTTACCCCTACGCTTTCCAACACTTTCCCTACTGTTGCACTCATTGGAGTGGGAATAGTAATTTTTTCCCCTACGCTATCCAACCCTTTCTCTACTGTTGCACTCTGTGGAGTGGGAATAGTAATGTTTACCCCTACGCTATCCAACGCTTTCCCTAATGTTGCACTCTCTGGAATGGGAATAGTAATTTTTACCTCTACGCTATCCAACGTTTTCTCTACTGTTGCACTCTTTGGAGTGGGAATAGTAATTCTTACCCTCCCCCTATCCAACACTTTCCCTACTGTTGCACTCACTGGAGTGGGAAGTCATTATTACTCTCCTACTATCCAACGCTTTCCGTACTGTTGCACTCTCTGGAGTGGGAATAGTAATTTTTACCCCTACGCTATCCAACGTGTTCTCTACTGTTGCACTCATTGGAGTGGGAACAGTAATTTTTACCCTCCCGCTATCCAACGCTTTCCCTACTGTTGCACTCACTGGAGTGGGAATAGTTATTTTTACCCCTACGCTATCCAACGCTTTCCCTACTGTTGCACTCACTAGAGTTGTAATAGTAAATTTTACTCTCCCGCTATCGTATGGTAAAAATATTGTATATTTTGTATTAATATTATGTTAATATATATATATGTATTAAAAAATAAATATATTTTTTTAAACTTAGATTAATTTTTTATTAATTTTAAAGTTATTTAGGTATTTTAAGTATGTTTAAGTTAATTATATTTATTATTTCATTATTTTTCAATTAATTTTAAGACATTAAAAAAATTCGATATTTTGACTAACTATATTTTTTACAACAATATTTTTGATTCGATATTATTGTACTTACCTGTTTGTAGATAGGAATTAAATAGTTTTGCATTCTATATTTTTTCATTGATATTTAGGTAAGTCTATATTTTGGTCATCGATATAATGTCAGTGAGCCCTACTGCTCCATTATGTATTCTGTGGTTGGAAGAAACGAAATGTAAAGGACAATTTATCAAGTAATTGAATGAATCCTAGTGACCAAAAGCCCCTCAATGTATGCTTGTACATTGTATATTTTTCGGCAGAAAACAATAGTCTGGCAAGACTGCCAAAGCTGCCTCCAAGGTCAGAGTTCAAAGTTAAAACTAGCCTTCTGCCATCCATTTCACTTCATTTTATTCAAGAAAAATAGTTTAACATTTTGCACATTGAGTTGGACAACTTGAATTCACTGAATGTATTGTACCTGTTGAGTTTAAGGAGAAATTGAACACAAACAGTGTACTTTGGAGGTAAAGGTACAGAGAAAGAGCTATTCACTTCGAGGCTCAATCCCAGCTTACCCATTTGACAACTGTGGGTGGATCTATACAAATTACTATATTTCACTGTGCCTCATTTTAACTGAGCATCAAATCATAGATCAACTTGAAGAAATTCAGTTCAAGACATGTGCTGTATATAAAACACATTTCCATATAGTTTCAAAAACAAAACTGTTGCAACAGTCGACATTATGGGCCCGATATACAGAGTACATGACACATTGTTATCTCATGGTGCCCTCATAGGAGGGGTGTAAGGGGATGTGTTGAAAAGTTAATATTTTACTTTTAAAAAGATGTACATGAAGTGACAGTATCTAATATATGAAAGTGAAGTAAGAATTCATGAAATATGCCATTTTTCTTCTGAAAGGTGTTTCACACTGTTATAGGGCAGTGTTTCTTAACTTTCTGCCTTCTGTGAATCCTCATGTAATGATTACTGGAACCCAGGGACTCCTACTGAATCATGATTGAAATCAGGGACCCACCCTGATTCAGTATTGGAAGTCGGGTACCTCGGTATAAGCATTTTCCATCATTTAAACTGCAAAACAATACACACAAAAGACAGAAACAAGATAGCATCAAATAATTACACAAACTATAAAATATTTTACTTAATTCACAAAAAATGATTTACAAAAATTAAAAGGTTAACTTTAATGGGAAAGTTGGAACTTTTCTAAATTTAATTTAGTCACTCATGGTCCATACTATATTCTGTTTGATGCACTTCCATTGCTCCCACAAATCAATCTGAAGGTACAAACTTTGGGCCCGATTAGGATCACAGTGAATCCGCATCCTCTGGGCCGGCAGAAGCCACCGCCGGCCCGGAGGATGCCGATTCACCGCGGCGAACACAGGAAAGACCCCCCGCCAGATTAGGATGTCTGGGGGTCATTTTTCCGTCTGCCGCTTTTCCGCCGCGGTCGCCTTCTGACTGCGGCGGAAAAGCTCTAATATGGTGGCGGTGTCTATCAGACACCACCAGCCAAATTAGGATGCCGGCGGAGACATGCTTTTCCACGGCGGGTTTTCCGCCGTAGAGAAGCATGTGTAGTTTGAGTATGGGGGCCCGTTGTGGGCCCTCAGGGGTGTTGGGAGGTGGGGGATGCTTCATGCATGCACAGGAAAGGGAAACAACCTTTACAACGCAACTTTTACAACGCACTACCATTACAACGAAATTTTTACAACACAAAAACCATTACAACGCATGTATTTACAACGCATTTTTTTACAACGCAGGTACCTTTACAACGCATACCATTACAACGTAAGTATTGGTAAGTATTTAATTATATTTTAAATTTTATATGTTTTGGTTTTTTTAAGGGGTATTTTTAGGGTTCAGGGTCAGTTTTCAGTTTTTGGGTAAAAGGGTATTTTTAGGGTTCAGGGTCAGTTTTCAGTTTTTGGGTAAAGGGGTATTTTTAGGGTTCAGGGTCAGTTTTCAGTTTTTGGGTAAAGGGGTATTTTTAGGGTTCAGGGTCAGTTTTCAGTTTTTGGGTAAAGGGGTATTTTTAGGGTTCAGGGTCAGTTTTCAGTTTTTTGGGTAAAGGGGTATTTTTAGGGTTCAGGGTCAGTTTTAAGTTTTTGGGTAAAAGGGTATTTTTAGGGTTCAGGGTCAGTTTTCAGTTTTGGGTAAAGGGGTATTTTTAGGGTTCAGGGTCAGTTTGGTAAAAGGGTATTTTTAGGGTTCAGGGTCAGTTTTCAGTTTTGGGTAAAGGGGTATTTTTAGGGTTCAGGGTCAGTTTTGGGTTTTTGGTATTTTTAGGGTTCAGGGTCAGTTTTCAGTTTTTGGGAAAAGGGGTATTTTTAGGGTTCAGGGTCAGTTTTGGGTTTTTGGGTAAAGGGGTATTTTTAGGGTTCAGGGTCAGTTTTGGGTTTTTGGGTAAAGGGGTATTTTTAGGGTTCAGGGTCAGCTTTGGGTTTTTGGGGTACAGGGGTATTTTTAGGGTTCAGGGTCAGTTTTAGGTTTTTGGGGTACAGGGGTACAGGGTAAAAATAAAATAAAATTAAATTTAAAATAAATCAATTAAATGAAATTAAATTAAATTAAATAACATTATATTACATTAAATTAAATTAAATTAGATTATTTTGAATTTTTTTTAATTTAAAAAATTAATATATACTTACCAATATTTACGTTGTAATGGTATGCGTTGTAAAGGTACCTGCGTTGTAAATACATGCGTTGTAAATACATGTGTTGTAATAGTTTTTGCATTGTAAAAATTTCGTTGTAATGGTATGCGTTGTAAAAGTATGAGTTGTAACGTCATACATCCCCAGGAAAACATGCACATATAACCTTGCGGCGGGTGCTGCTTCAAGCAGCATCCGCCGCAATGTTAAATATAGGGGATGTGACCGCCAGGGTGGCGGTCACATCCTAGTTCCAAGGGAGGGACGCCGCAGCCCCTGCGGACGGTCCCTTCACCTCGGGGGTGGCGGACGGATGCTGGTCCGTCCGCCATCCTAATCGGGCCCTAAATATTTAGCTTCCAGTTTCAAATTCCTTCACATTTACAGAATGTTTAAAGATTTTCAGTTTTACATTTTGCTTCTTGATTTATATACACTTTATTAATCTGTTAATATTATTTAATTTTCGAAGCAGTCGCAGACCTACTGAGTTGGCTTTGAAGACCCCTGTTCTTAACCTGTGATCCACTGTTATAGAGGATCTTTGCTGTAGCATTTACATGCTGAAATTTCTTATGGCTCGTCTTCTACTTTGGCTCTTAGATTTAACTAGACCCCTGGCTCAACTCCGGCATGGCTCTTACGAATGCTCTGTCTTCCACTCCTTATGAATTCCCTGGCTTGCTCCCCACATGACACACAAAAGTGGGCTTTATTCTCGTCACCCTGGGACACGAGACTCAGGATGACACATTTTAGCACTGACAAATACCACACATCAAGGGTTAGACCAACATAATTAAGTGATGTGTCGGCGTCACTGCATTAAAATGCAAATAACATGTATTCCTGGCTCCTATATTCCAGAAAAGGCACTTTAAGCAGCTCCAATGGGCTATGGTAAAAAAGCAGCCAGTGAACTTTGCGCTAATGACTAGGCATCTTAATTATGAGGCTAGCCCAGGCCGAGAAGAGAGGACTCAATGCCATATTGATCGAAGACCTGGACCTGGCTAAGTTGTTTACTTTTTATAATTCCTTTTGACTTTCACAATTAAAATGAAGCCTCTGGTCCCAGCCTTCACTCCTCTCATTAGCAGGCATTTCCTGTCATCAGGACACAAGTCAAGGGATTTTCTAGTCTTATTTAACAAACCATGTATATTTTCATCGGATAACCCTTACAGAGGAAACTTTACATGCAGTACAACTTATTTCACCATTAACTATTAATTGCTCGTTTTATTCTGTTCACATATAAACACATAAGAGAAAGGATTTTTCACTTTTTTAACAAATAAGGCAAGCTCCAAAAGGCAAACCTCATGTTACACTGTTTGAAATGTTTGATTCATATAGGTCTTGTTTTAATAAAAAATAATCTATATACTGCTTGTGCAAAAATAAAAAAAACAGTTAATCGCATTTGGTACGTTACATTTTGGTGTACATAGTGAACGCATTATCCGTAATTTGTATTGTCTCCATACATTACACTTATAAAGGTGCATAAACCTCAGATGAAGAGTAATACATACTTTAAATGCATTTAGACACAAAAAGAAACTAATTGAACGGTTTCATTTTAACAGGATTGTTAGAGGCACAAGGAGACACTGTTAAAAATGTGCCCTTAAGCCAAACTAATATGAATGAAGACAAAAAGGTAGATACAGACTAAGAAGAATATAAATAAATCCATGCAAACAAAAATTGGTGATACACGGCTCCGTGGAAAGGCCAGTTCGGGTTCAGAAAGACGCAAGGTAACCGGAGCAGGGCACCGTGCAGATCTCTGCGATGCAGTGATTGAAGCGGATTGCAATGAGGCCAATAACTGCCAGCCTGTTGTTAGTGACTGCCGTACATTGGATTGCAAGCCGGAATATTGGATTGATATTAAGAACTTTAGGTAGAGCCGTGAATATTATATGTATATAGCGTTTATCAAGACGGACAAGGTTCCTTTAAACAGACCTAAACATTTTTTCATGTTTGTGACACGCTTTATAAAGCAATCCAAAATCTCCACTTTTCATATTGCAAGATTGAGAAAGGCAGCAAGTGCCAAAACCTGCTTCTTGCTACAATAAATTGGATCCTTTTCATTTGAGTGTACATACTCTTTTTAATTAAGGAGGGAGTGGAAGGTAAAAGCGCCATTCTGTGCACCACCCGTGATATATGCAAAAGAAACAATTGATGGACGGAATGCTGGACATTGCAAACATTCACCCCCAGTCACAAGGATCTGGGTTTAATCCATCATTCTTTTGCTCACCACACCACCCCAGTTTGGACCCTGCCATATGCAAATCAGGCTTGACCCTGTTCATTATGGGAACAGTCCAGCCCGAACTGACAAGCCAGATCCTCCCTACACCGGAAACAAGCATCCTGGGACCTGTTTCAGGGCATCACCCTTCATCGGCCAGGTTAGCTTGAATCCAGTGGTGCAGTAAGTACGGGACCCACCTCTGGGCATACCCTTTCCACTTAGGGTGACAAATGCAAAAGAAACTCTTGATGGACGGAATGCTGGACAATGCAAACATTCACTCCCAGTCACAAGGATCTGGGTTTAATCCATCATTCTTTTGCTCACCACACCACCCCAGTTTGGACCCAGCCATATGCAAATCAGTCTTGACCAAAGTTCCCTCTCATTTTTTTCCTCTGTGTGCGGCAGTGTAGGGTCTCTGTGCACTGCAGCCATGGCTATATGCGCCAGGAACCAGACCGCGCATGTGGGTTCAGGGTCAAATATCACTCCAAACCTTTGCTTTAAAAAGTGAAAAGACGATGCATTTTCCACAAATACAGCACCACGTTAAGAGTCTTAAGGCAGGTTGCAATTTAGATACACACGCCTTGACATGAATTGGTGACACAGGCAAGTACACTTTGAGTTTAGAAAAGCACAAGACTCCAATGGTGGTACCATCATAAAATTTTACTGCTGTAGGTGTAATGTTACCTGTTGTAGTATAAATCTGGATGCAGAGACAAAAAGATGCAGCAAAATACCAATTTCCACTCTTGCTTGTCTCTGCTTTCTCCTTTTATGCCTGTTTTCCTGTCTTTCTCTTCCTTCTTCTTTCCAATTGGTGTGTTTCTCTCTCTCTCTCTTGCTCGCGGTCAATACGAGATGAGGAAAAATTAAATGGCAGTCCCCAAAAAACGAGTGAGGTTGAGACCACTGGCTCAAATTAACCATTAGGCACATGTAACGAAGAAAAGCGTGTACAATGTAATGAGTATTATCATCTTCCTTTAAAGACAGTGAAGGGTTGTAGTGACAGAATAGTAAATTTCGGAGCCCCACGGAGGAGTAGTTTGCACAGCACCTAAATCCTGCGATTGCTTTGTAGCGCCACAACACTACATGGATAAAAATCTGTAGTTTCCATTGGTTCAAATGTTTAATTACCAAAAATACAAGTGAGATGTTCAAATGGTTTGTTAATGCCCCCAAGAAACATGTGGCTATGTCAGGTGGCCAGCCTGTTTTACTATGGCATGAATCTGTGTTATCAAATGTATATCAAAAGCAGTAAGTTGCAAACTTTTGGTAGTTAACAGTCGCAAAAAAAAACCCGATGAATTTCTTTCTGTTAATCATTATGTGGAGATTGCGTGTTTTTTCATTTTCAAATTGCTGTTTTAAATGCATATTTAGCTGGCTGGAGGGGGGATTTGGGCATCCTGTAGTGTTAAACAACAGACACCCAGGTGCAAAGAAAGTTTTGTTTTTCACTTTTTAAAGACAGAGTAGGAGGTTGCCTGTAAAGCTCTTTATTCAGACCCTAGTCTGACTCAAAGAACTGTGAGAAGGCAGATAAGGGGGATTTTTCAGAAGTGTTGGCTGAACAAGGAGGAAAAAACTAAATCTCAGTGATGTGTTTAGCTTACTACACCACATCTAGCACCAAAGGACATGCAAGGATTGCTCTCCACTGGACATCTGATGCATAAACAGGGTTGCCATGTGGCTGCATGTCACCATAAGCTTCCAGACACACACCTACTTTGCCCACCATCCTGGGAGACCTGGAACATAATTCTATCCTGGGCCTACAAAAGGGGTTCCCCAGCTGCAGTGTCGTTGTATTATTACAAACAAGTGAAAAACAAGTAATCCCTTGGATTATGCAAAGAGCCAACAACAAAAAGCTCAACTCACATCTGAGTCATACCTTTAGGTGAGTACAGTATTCCAGTCCATGCAATAGGCTCCCACAAAACGTTTTTACCATTTATATTCTGACACTCAAAATTGATCACAAATCCTCTTTTTATTTAAAAAAGCCTTTTTATAAATTACAATATTTTATCAAAAATCATCACACATGATGTCACCAAACTCATAAAAAACTATGTTTTGCTTAAAAACCATACAATACATAAAAAGGCTTTCTCAAATAAAAAGAGGTTTTGTGATATAATTTAGTAGCACCTAGGCTAGTAAGTGTGAGGCTGCCAGTACTACAATATGCTGATGGTACAGCTATAATGGACCACACTAAAGTGGGCCTACAAAGAGCACTAAATGCTTTAACAAGGATAACTTCCTGACAGTGAACCAGGGGAAGACCAAGGTAATTCTCTTTGGGAGGTACCATCTCAAAAGAAAATCACAGTGGCTATTGGGTGTCTGTAAATCAGCACTGTGGATTCATATAACTATCTGGGGGTTTGGCTCACAGAACGGGCAATCAGAAACATCTGACCTCCAAGGCCAACAATGTCACGCATCTGTTAAAACAACTGAGCCAACATCCGATAAGCCCTTCTGCCGGACCAATATTAACTTTCCTAAAAGCGAAACTGCTTCCAGCTATCAGTTATGGCCATCTGGCCTTCCCAGGGTCGTTGGATGCCTTTTTAAATTCAGCTCAAGCTAAAACATATAAACCAGTGATCCTTATCCCGAGGTCAGCAGGAAATCAAGACTGAGATTAGAGCTAGGTCTCGCGATGCCAGATCTGACATGTCAGGGGGAGCTCATAAAGTTGCACCTAAGGATCTTGAGGGCTCCAGCCAATGCTCTTTAAGACACCAGCTGAGATCTATTTTTGAGGAGACTGGTTGGGTCTGGCAAATTGGCCTTGGCAGCGCCATCAACACACTGAAGATAGAGGAAGCAAAAAAATACAGTAACTGGAAATTACACTTAATGCTTGGGAAAAAGCGATAAATAGACAAGTGCACGTAATAGCTTTTGCTCAAGACATTAAGTCTCTCTGCTCAAGCTCTAACCTTAATTCACTAAATAAATTGTACACGTCAGGTAAAGCCCAACCTTACCTAAGCGAGGCCCTAACATCACTTTTTATGAGACTTACTACATTAGGTATCGCTGATTTCTATCCAGCATGGGCCCGCAAGGGGGAAAACACAAAATGCAGGCTGTGTTCCTACATGAGGGAATTCTGGTTGCACCTCCTATGCTGTTGCCCCAATCTTCTCAATGAACGTCTGCGACTCCTGCACCCGAGTTGCATTGCCAACGGAGCGAACACCTGCAGCAAAGCATCAGCCTTGTGCTTTTCCAAAACAAATGCTATGACCTAAGCAAGACTGGGGAAATTCATGCATCTGCTCAGGGTTGCCTTAAAGGCCTCGAAAGAACGCAATCTGAATTTGGCGACCATTACTCCAAACCCTGCGGAAGCAAGTGGACTGGTCCCTGATAGGCACTGATAGGCATCTCCTTTTTTACCAGTCCTTTTAAGACTGTGCTTTTAAAATTTCCAATGAGGTGTTTTTAATTAAAATGAGTTTTGTAGAACATTGGGGAAAGCAAAAATGTGTGTTTAGGACATATGGTCCGTTAGAAATCCAGGTTTGGGTTTCATCGGGGGGTGCCGGGGAAAGGAGGGTGGCATTTTTGCCAATTCTGATTCTTTTAATGGTGTCTGTTCTTACTGTAATGATTTTAATTAATCAAACAGGTAATACATTCATTCAATCATATATATATATATATATATATATATATATATATATATATATATATATATATATATATATATATATATAAAGGAAATGAAAAGCCCGGAAATGCTGCTCCTGGTATTCCTGCTTTACAGAACTGAAAGGCTCACATCAGTTGTGAGTGCAACCTTCAAAGCTTCGAGTAATTGGACAATAAAATATATATACATATATATATATATAGCATATAGTCAAACGTTTTTGGGAGAAAAAACCATAGGTTTCAGGCCTGATATAGTTAGGAATTAGCATTTAAAAAACCTTAGAAATTCACTGAAAAAACTGTAGAGTTAGCTGGACATTTCACTCATTCAAACCCATTGAAATTCCTCCGAACTATATCTCGCTCGCCCGCAATCCACTGCTGATGATGTTAAATATTACATCATTCAGGACATGGTCAGTGACATCACTGATGACATCTCAAATGACATCACTGATGACATCATCCACGTGATGATACACCTCATCATACACTAGTATAACCTTTCGTCACTCACTGTAAAATACAGAGTACCATATTTAAATCCATTGACACACCGATACAAGTTTCTAAAAATCCACTCAGTGATTCCTAGATCTATACACACAGTTTTTTCAGTGAATTTCTAAGGTTTTTTAAATGCTAATTCCTAACTAATTCAGGCCTGAAACCTATGGTTTTTTCAGTGAATTTGCAAGGTTTTTTAAATGCTAATTCCTAACTATAACGTGGCTGAAACCTATGGTTTTTTCAGTGAATTTCAAAGGTTTTTTAAATGGTAATTCCTAACTATAACGTGGCTGAAACCTATGGTTTTTCAGTGAATTTCAATGGTTTTGTAAATGATAACCTTTAAATATATTAATTGTTATATTTTTTATACTGATTTACTACATTATTTTAAATTATTTATTTTTAGATATTTTATTTTTAAAGTTACATTACATATTTTTAATATAAATTGAAAAAAAATGTTTTTACACCTCTCTGCAACGCAGCCCCCTGGCGCGTTTGCAGAGGAGGAACTAATTCCCCTTGCATACTGGGGGTCCCTGGGGGCCAACTAGTCCACCAGGCACCTCCCGTATGCACCAGGGGGCTGCATTGCAGAGAGGTGTAATGAGGCCACACCCTTTTTTACACCTCTGTGCAGCGCAGCCCCAGGGCACGTTTGCAGAGGGGGAACTAATTCCCCTTGCATACTAGGGGTCCCTGAGGGCCAACTAGCCCACCTGGAACATCCAGTATGCGCCAGGAGGCTGCATTGCAGAGAGGTGTAATGAGGCTATGCGCCTTTTTACACCTCTCTGCAACGCAGCCCCCTGGTGCGTTTGCCGAGGGGGACCTAATTCCCCTTGCATACTGGGGGTCCCTGTGGGCCAACTTGCCCAGCTGGAACCTCCAGTATGCGCCAGGGGGCTGCATTGCAGAGAGGTGTAATGAGGTTATGCCCCTTTTTACACCTCTCTGCAATGCAGCCCCCTGACGCGTTTGCAGTGGGGGAACTAATTCCCCTTGCATACTGGGGCTCCTTGGGGGCCAACTAGCCCACCAGGAACCTCCAGTATTCCCCAGGGGGCTGCATTGCAGAGCGGTGTAATGAGGCCACACCCTTTTTTATACCTCTCTGCAGCGCAGCCCCCGGGCACCTTTGCAGAGTGGGAACTAATGCCCCTTGCACACTAGGGGTCCCTGGGGGCCAATTAGCCCACCTGGAACCTCCAGTATGCGCCAGGGGGCTGCATTGCAGAGAGGTGTAAAGAGGCTATGCCCCTTTTTACACCTCTCTGAACACAGCCCCCTGACGCGTTTGCAGTGGGGGAACTAATTCCCCTTGCATACTGGGGCTCCTTGGGGGCCAACTAGCCCACCAGGAACCTCCAGTATTCCCCAGGGGGCTGCATTGCAGAGAGGTGTAATGAGGCCACACCCTTTTTTACACCTCTCTGCAGCGCAGCCCCCGGGCACCTTTGCAGAGTGGGAACTAATGCCCCTTGCATACTAGGGGTCCCTGGGGGCCAATTAGCCCACCTGGAACCTCCAGTATGCACCAGGGGGCTGCATTGCAGAGAGGTGTAATGAGGCTATGCCCCTTTTTACACCTCTCTGAACACAGCCCCCTGGCGCGTTTGCAGAGGGGGAACTAATTCCCCTTGCATACTGGGGGTCCCTGGGGGCCAACTAGCCCACCTGGAACCTCAGTATGTGCCAGGGGGCTGCATTGCAGAGAGGTGTAATGAGGCTATGCCCCTTTTTACACCTCTCTGCAACGCAGCCCCCTGGTGCGTTTGTAGAAGGGAAACTAATTCCCCTTGCGTACTGGGGGTCCCTGGTGGCCAACTAGCCCACCTGTAACCTCCAGTATGCGCCAGGGGGCTGCATTGCAGAGAGGTGTAATGAGGCCACACCCTTTTTTACACCTCTCTGCAACGCAGCCCCCGGGCGCGTTTGCAGATGGGGAACTAATTCCCCTTGCATACTGGGGGTCCCTGGGGGCCAACTAGCCCACCTGGAACCTCCAGTATGCGCCAGGGGGCTGCATTGCAGAGAGGTGTAATGAGGCTATGCCCTTTTTTAAACCTCTCTGCAACGCAGCCCCCAGGTCCGTTTGCAGAGGGGAACTAATTCCCCTTGCATACTGGGGGTCCCTGGGGGCCAACTAGCCCACCAGGAGCCTTCAGTATGCGCCAGGGGGCTGCGTTGCTTTGCCCCGGGGGATGGCGGTCTGCGGGGCAGTGTGGGGGGAGATTGGGGCCCCCCCACACTTCTTTATCACTATGCCCCCGCGATTTGGTCCCCCCGGGGGTAATTTGAAAAAAAACAGACCAACATTTTTAGGGCCTTGGGGGTCCTTGTGGGACCACCTGGGCAGGCCTAGGGGGTCTGGGTGTTTCTACCCTGCCCCCTTTTTGAGTTCTACACGCTTGTTTTTCTGCTTTCTTGTGCCTCAGTCTACCAAGGCACAAGATGGCTGCCAACAATTTCTGTTTTGGAGTGTTGACAAGACAGTGGCAGCCAATCAGAATTCAGCTCAGGCACGCGAAGGTACGCGTACCGTACGCGTACGGTATGCATTTGGTGCACGTACGGTGCGCGCTTATAGATATATATATTTTTTCTCTTTTGATTTTCTCAGGAACTACTGGAGGGATTTACACCATTTAAGCATAAGTGTGATCTGCGAATCAGACTCTACCATTTTACCAAATTCCTTGTAATTCCGTTCAGCCGTTCGGGCTGCAGCCGTGTCTAAAGGTCCTATGGAAAATAACATGGGGAAAACATGTTTTGGGACCCCCCTTTTTTCTCAGCCCCCACTTGACGAATCCCCCCAAAACTTTCAGGGAAGGAGCGAAGCGGAGCGGGCCATCTACTTTGAGAAATTCACGAAGATTTATCCACCGGCGCCAAAGTTATTCCCAATAGAATGTTGCGGATTTCCTATGGAAACTAGGTCCTAACTATATCTACCTACTGGCGACCGCCAGTAGGTAATATATATCTATATATATATTCTCCACCAAACAGGTCCAAAGTAGTGCACTCTTTTCACAGCTGGTGCCGACATCAGGGACGGACTATGCCCTGAAACAATCAGCCAACAAAGATTAAAATGTGGCACTCCAGGAGAGTCTCGTAAAGTAGATTTTATAAGTGGATGCACATTCGCCACCAGCATGTTTCGACTATCGAGTCTTGCTTACAGTCAAGATTCAATAGTCAAAACTTGTCAATGGTGGTGGTATATATATAATAACTTTATTTCGGTTGAATGACCATAAAGGTGCAATGTTCACTACAGTACATGTGAAATATATATTTTTTTAAATACGAAACAATTGTCGAGAATTTGGATAGTACCAAGTGGTAATCAACATTGAATACCCATCCTCCTATATATATAGTTGCCAGTAGATATCATAGTTAGGAACTAGTTTGCATAGACATAACATTTTTTGTTTTGCTATTAACTTTGGTGCTGTTCGATGAATCTTCACAACATTTTCAAAACTAGCTTCCCACTCACTTCAGATGCTGTCTTAAAAGTTTCAGGGTGATTTGTGAAGCAGGTGCCACATGTGTCCCATCTAATATTCCATAGGGATTTTAGACACAACTACAGCCTGAACTGCGGAACAGAATTAAACCAAATTCGGTAGAAAGCTAGCTCTTGGTCCAGAAAGAGGTCTTTTTGTGATTTGTTGTAAATCCATTCAGTAGCTTTGGAGTTATTAAAAAAAGAAATCTACATATCTAGGGGACGCAGATCCTTCGCAGCACTCCCCAAATCTGTACACCAACAGCAATGCCATGATTGGATGGCCGCAATCTGACAGGAAAGTTGCAGCCACCATTTTATGTATATGGGCACAGCCCCAGAGCCTCAAACTGTGAGTGCATAGTGATTGAAGGGGTAGGGGCAACCTTACCCCATGGGTGTGTTAGAGGGGTTGCAGAGGGACCCATGTAGATCAAGAAATTGCATTGACATGTTTTTGTCCACTTGCAGGGATTCACAGATCAGCTACGGTGCTCAGCGCAGCCCTGTGTGAAGCTGCAACTCACCTGTGAATCCTGACACAAGTTTCCAAAAATTACTCATGGACCCATTTACAGATCCACATAGGCACTCACAGACCCACTCACACAGGTACTCACACACCAACTCATAGACCTACCCAGGCACTCACAAGTCCACTCACAGACCCACTCCCTCTAAGAAACTCAAACAGCCAATCACACACCAACTAACACACTCACACACAAACCTACTCACACACCCACACAGGCACCCACACACCCACTCATATACCCACCCAGGCACTCACCAATACACAGATCCACATAACTACTCATAGACCCACTCTCATACCCACACACCCACTCACAGACCCACACAGTCACTCACTCACACAGCCACTGATACAGCCACTCACTCACCCATAGAGTCACTCACACACACACTCATACACCCACTCACACACTCTGCCCTTCACCCATACTGCCATTCATGCAGCCACTGACTTACCCATTCATCCACTCAAGCAGCAACTCACTCACTCATACAGCCTCTCATATAGCTACTCACTCACCCATATAGCCACTATCACAGTGACTCATTCAATCATACAGGCACTCACACACACACTCACTCACCCATACAGCCACTCACTCACCCATACAGCTACTCACACATCCTCACTCACCCATACAGCCACTCACACACCCACTCCCTCACCCATACAGCCAGTCACTCACCTATACAGCCACACACTCACCAATACAGTCAGTAACACAGCCACTCACTCACCCATACAGCCACTCACACAGCCACGCAGTCACCTATACAACCACTCACACACCCAGTTACTCACCCTTATAGCTACTCACTCACCCATGCAGCCACTGACACAGCCACTCACTCAACCATATAGCCTCTGACACAGCCACTCACTCACCTATACATCCAATCACACAGTTACTCACTCACCCATACAGACACTCACACACCCACTCACTCACCCATATGGCGACTCACACAAACATATAGTCACCCATGCAGCCACTCACTCACCTACTCACTCAAACATCTACTCACTCACCCATACAGCCACTCATTCTGCCATACAGCCACTAATGCAGCCTCTCACTCATCCACACAGTCACTCACACAGCTAATCTCTTACCCATTCAGCCACTCAAACAGCCACTCACTCACCTATACAGCCACTCAAAAACCCACTCACTCTCTCATACAGTCACTCACTCACCCATACAGCCACTCACACACCCACTCACTAATCCATACAACCACTGAAACAGCCACTCACTCACCCATAGAGCAACTTATACAGCCAGTCACTTACTCATACAACCACTCCCACTCATACACCAACACAACCTTGTATATGCCCATTCACAAACCTATACAACAACTCACACACCCACTCATTCACCCATATAACAACTCATACAGGTGCTCATTCTTCCATACAGCCACTCACAACCACTCACTTACCATACACCCACTCAAACGGCTGCTCACTCACATACAGCCACTTACATACCCACTCACACACCTGTACAGCCATTCACACACCCACTCACACACCCATACAGATACTTACAGTCCCACTCCCTCATCCATACAGCCACTCACTCACCCTCACAGCCACTCCAACACCCACTCACTCACCCATACAGCCACTCACACACCCACTGACTCACTCATAGTCAGTCACACAGACACTCACCAATGCAGCCAATCACACAGCCACTCACACAGCCACTCAGTCACCCATGCAGCCCCTCATGCGGCAACTCAGTCACCCACACAGCCACTCACACAGTCACTTACCCAATACATCCACTCACAAAGCCAGTCACTCATCCATACAACCAATTACAGAGATTCTCACTCACCCATAAAGCCACTCACACAGCCATCCACTCATCCATACACTCACTCATACAGCCACTCACTCACCCATAAAGGCATTCAGATACCCATAGAGTGACTTAGAAACCTACTTTCACACCCACAGTCCCTCATACATGCATAAAAACACCAAAACACTTAATCAAACCTACATATATTAATACATATACTAACAGATATTCAGACATTCCCAAATAAACATATGCCATACACTTTTTCCTTCTTTTAACCAGAATGGTGGTTCTAACAAGAACCTTTGTTTGTTTTGTAATTCTTTTGACTTTTTTGTTGCTTTTTCGTTTTTTACATCATTTTGGGGGTTTTGTGTTTTTTTCTATTTCTAGAAATCGAAACTATAAAAAATAAACTGTAAAAACAAAATCCACCGAACTTGTACAACACATTTTTCACACAAAAAATTAACATCTGCGGCTTTTTGCAGACCCAAGTATAGCAGCATCAAATTGCTCACTTACAGTCAAACCTTCATTGCACAGAGCGCAAAATGTCCCTATTTTTGCTAGTTGTGGCTTTCTTAAAGGTAGTTGTTGAGTAACTGCATCAGGCAGTTGGTCTCCAGGTGCTACCTGCACCACACCAGCTCTTGAAGTACTTTACTGCTCCATCTGTTACCTTGCTAATTGCCATTAGTGACTTGTTTTAAGGTGCTTCAGCATGTTGCTTGTGCCATGCGAGTACTTTTTATATGTACCCCTATGCAATACTCAATCCCAAAGTTTAAATTGCAATTGCTTTGCTATAGTTTTTGTTTCTCTGGAAGGGATGGTAAAAACATCTCCATGCAATTGACTTTTTTGGGGGCGCAGGTTCCTCTTCTGATGAACTTTCTCTCTGGCACTGCTCAAGTTCCTCACCTCCTCCAGATGCCATTTTGAAAAACAGTTAAATAAAACACAAAATAGAAAACAAGTTTGACACTGTATAAGGAAAGTGTGAACTGTAGCACCACACCCAAATAACAAAATAATTAGTAGAAACTTCTGATGCAAATGATTATGGGGTGTTTAAACCAAAAAAATCAATTTCTCCTGTGTCACATGGGATTCACTATGATGTCGCAACATGATCGCGAATCAAGAAATAAGTATTAAAACAATCTTATAATATAAAGTTCCTTACTTCATATTAGTTTGTATGTGATTTTAGTTCAGCACTTGCCTCAAACTTTAATTTTATAACTTGTATATATGTTTTTAATTGTTGTTAAAAATCACGAAGGCGCCATGGATGTCTCGCAGAATCGGAATGTATGTATTCGGATTGTTCACAACAAGTTCACAAATCCCAAAAAAACCACAAAAAAAACAATATTTTATTTTTAAAATATTTTGTTATTTAATTTCCACATATTTAAATTATTTTTATTGTAAAATATTACTACATAAAAATAAGTGAAAAACATAACGTTAAAGTAATATTATACTTAGGAATGTTTACTCATAATATGTTTTTTTTTAAACAAAACAGAAATTCACTAAAAAATGAAAAGGTTACAGGGACTTTATAGGAAGGAAATAGAACTAAAAATACCTTAGAATTTCACTAAAAAAACTAAATTTACAGAGATGTTATAGGTAGGAAATAGAAATAAAACAAAACAGACATTCACTGAAAATTCGCAGATTACAGAGACGTTACAGTTAGGAAATAGAATTTAAAAAAACCTTAGAAATTCACTGAAAAAACAAAGGTTACAGGGACAATATAGTTAGGTTCAGATTTCATCACTCAAATGACATCATTGATAACATCACTAGTAGGGGCTAGACCACCTAATGGGACTTGAATGTCTTGAACGAGTGAGCCCCCATGCAGAGTTGTGCACAGGGCAGAGGCTGTGCATAGTAGGGACTTGGCCACCTAATTGAGCTTGGATATTTGGAGGGAGTAGTCTCTCTGTGAAGGCAAAAGCTGAGTGTAGTATAGGCTTGGCCATCTAGTGGATCTTGAGTGTCAGGAGAAAGGAGTCTCTGTGAATAGCTGAGCACAGAACGGTGGCTGTGCTCCACCTAAACGAACTTGAGTGTCAGAAGGGAGTGATCTCACTGTGAAGAACTGTGCACTGGCAGAAGGCTGAGCATAATAGGTGTTTAGTGTGTGAAGGGAGTGGACTCTATGCAAAATTGTGCACAGGAAGAAGTAGGTGCATAGTAGGGGCTTAGATATCTAATGGAGCTTGGGTGTCTGGAAACAGTGGACTCTCGGTGAAGACGTGTGCCCAGGGTGAAGGTCATGCAAGTGCCATGCTATTATAGAGTAAATTGAACAGTTGTATGGTGTCACTGTTGTTATGGTCATAGCGAGCTCACTGAATTTTAACTGGCAATTTTTGTTTCATTTGTTAAAAGTTATGTTGTTTGTGACTTTCTCACCTAACTATAACGTCCCTTTAATCTTTGTGTTTTTTCAGTAAATATTTAGTTATAGAGATATGCACACACATATATACGAATTCAAAATAAAACATTTTAAGCATAGAACACTGCTTTGCTATGTATTTGGCAAGGGCAGTGTTTGTTGTTTCAGTGTGCATATTCAGCAACTCTGGCATGAGGTAGAAGGGGGCATGACAAAGAAAGCTGGGCACAGGCCCCATCTGATCCCCTGTAGAAACACCACTGACTAAATCTGGTCCATTACAAACCTATGCCGTGATCTTCCAGCCTACTGAAATAGTGCATTTTGATTAATTATTGCATACCATGGGTGCGAAAGGAAATTTTAGCATTTAAAGAGCTGGAAGAAACATTTTACATACAGTGCTCGAGAAATGAAAGGCTTAGCTAGCCCTGACAGAAAGAGAATCATAGATCTCTGAAGCTCATGTCCAACCCTATGATCTGTATTATGACAATACACACTGGTGGTGGACATCAATCCAATCAAGTTCCCAGGGATTTCAGAGGACAGAGCTGTAAACCCATAGCTACCTTCTTAGAAGAAATATACATTGATTGATTTTACTCGTGAAAAAATGTCACTCAAGGAGCACTGAAATCATGGAACTGTCACACATAAGGAATCAAACAACCTGTCGTTTAAAGATAAGAATTGTAGTCATAAATAGGACATCATAGACATTGCAAGATTGGTCTAAGTGAGATGTGAGCAGCTGGACTTTTTGTGTGTACTGTTATTTCACAGCAAGCATGTTTTCCTACAGCTTGCCATTTTTCAAAACTGTTTCGTTTTCCAGTAGGCCCATTCTAAGGTTAACATTATTAAACTGCTACCCCAAGTGGCATCTTTTAACCTTTTATTATACACAGGGGGTGTTATCATGTGGGGAAATCGATCAATAATGTACACAATTCAGAAAATGTTTCTTGTTCAACAGATTGTACTAAAGAAAAGCTTTCAGCATTGTATCTACAAGTTCAAAAGCTGCATGATACAGAATGTAGAACGCTTGCATAAGATAAACTAAACGTTATAAGAAAGGCATGGCCATTTCAGAGACCTTAATTCCCACAATTGTGCCAATACTTCAAACAGTGAACAGTGATAGACAACTAATCCTGGCCCGAGTAATTATGAATACCTCTCTACCTCTCTGCCATCTCGTGTTTATTGTCACAAACACCCGAGTTAATAAATTCGAACCTCACAGACAGGTAGCAGGTGCAGAACGGGGCTCCTTTGAAATCATCGCGAATGGAATAAAAAACACCTTTCTGAAAAGAAATAAAAGCAAGGAGATCTTAAGATAGCACCTCAACACAGCACGGAGTGCTGTGGCGGGCAGCTCGCTCTCACAGACACAAAGCTCCAGTTTTCAGTGCCTTGGACACAAACAGGCAGAACCCCTTATATCTCCACGCTTCACAAGTCCACAAAGCGGCAGCTGCAATAAACAGGATGAAAAGACTCAACAGCGCGAGGCTGACGTGATGGAGTGCTAAAAGATGTGATATTAAAGAGTACAGCGTGAATCTAGAACCTACACAACAAAGGGAGCTGGCGAATAGAAAATATTTCTCGTTTCGGTTCCAATTAAAGATATTCAGCCCTCATGTGTTAGTTACTATAGTGAATAATACTTTATGGCATCATTTACAGACTTCCATACATTGCCAGGATATTGCGAGTTACAAGGCGGACCATGACCATGTAGAACCATAAGGTCGGGTGCCATTGTAAGGTCATGGAATGCCCCTTCATTTATATTGGAAGTAGGGGCAGATTATTTGAGGACCATCAATCGCATAAAATGATGCTGCTGAAAAAAAAGTGAATAACAAATGTTTTTCACCTCGGGTTCTAGGTGAAATCATAGACAACTCAAGCATCACTCATCGATTTCATGTTACTCAGCACCCCTCGGTGGAAAACATCCCCATTAGCCACTGTTTCCCATCTAAAATTGTACATGTATTGCTTAGCTTCCAAAGAAGCCTCTGTCGTTTATACAAATCTGGTAACTCACTGCTGTGACATAGCAACAGTTGATAACAAAACGTATTGCTCACTGTTACTAGATCACGAAGACCTTGCAGGCCAGGCTGACAGGGCTCTATGTCAATGGAGCGCACAGCCTGTCTGCTTTGAAAGAAAGTAGAAAGTGCAGCAGCAGGATCGGGAAAGAAGGCAGGGAAGGTGCTGGGGGTTGGTTAAGGATGGCAGGTAAGGTCATTTTTATTTATTTTTGTACCTTTAGGAAGGGGTACCTAACAGAGGCCATGTTATGTACGACTCCCCCATTACTCCTTTGTTACTGCGTCGCAGTTGAAAGCAGAGGCACATGATTTTGGGGCTATATATTACATAAAATTATAGATAAGTAAAAAGTGATTTACGAAATTACTTTTGACCTCTGGGTTCTAAGTGATGTCATAGACAACTCAAGTTTCACTCTTGTTGTCTATTTGATGTCACTCATAACCCCTCAGTGAAAAACATCCCCGTAATTCACTGTTACCTATCAAGAGTTCTATAAGGTATGCATTGCTCTCATAGAGAGCCTTTAGAATGAATGTCTGAATTCTAAATCCACATATTCACTGCTATGAAGTGCAGCCGCGGGCCGTGGAGGGAGTTACGGTGGGGCAGGGAGGCGGGGAGGGGGAGGGGCAGAATGGAGGGTGCTAAAAACCGGCATATGGATAATTACAGGTAAGTAAACAATTTAATTAATAAAACGAATTTCGTATCGCGCACTGCATCGCAAACAGTGCGCGCTACGAAATTCGTTTCATTAATTAAATTGTTTACTTACCTGCAACTATCCATATGCCGGTTTTTAGCACCCTCCACCCCGCCCCTCCCCCTCCCCGCCTCCCTGCCCCACCGTAACTCCCTCCACGGCCCGCGGCTGATGAAGTGGCGCAGAATGTGTTAACCACTGTTGCTATGTCATGAATGAAGCCCAGGCTGCTCTGACGGGGCTCTCTGAAATAACAATATCAATTTCATTAACACTGATTTTTCCACTTTGGTTTTCAAATTACATCATGGCAGCACTATATTTGTTATGAATATCTATTTTGTCACTTATTTTATAATTTATATTCATCACCATGAAATTCATAATGGTTATTGTTATTAGTATCAGGTGAACATATGTATACCGTATCATTATAATTGTTATAGTAGTGTAATAATAACAATAGCATTATAAATAATCATCATCATTTTTATTGCTAGTATCATTAGTCTTGTTATTATTATTACAACTACTACTACTACTACTGCCTGCAATGCCTATATCAAACTCCATGCCTAATTTTATTAAAGCCGATTATGACGATACTACTCACCTGTAATAAGAAAATCACACACTACCCAATTTAAGGCCCGATTCCGATCTCGTTAGGAAAGCCCTCTGTATGACTCGGATTCAGAGGGCTTTCCGAGCGAAACGTGCTCAGGGAGTTCAAACGAGCCAGTACGATGCAGCCATATGCTTACGGACTCGGTTCGCTCGGACTCCCATTGAACTCTATGGGAGCCTGTGTACAGACAAGTACGCAGGGTCCCATAGCAAAAATGTATGGGTGGGGAAAAGCGTACACACTGTGGCGGGCACCCCATAGTGCCCGCCACACTGTGCATGCCTGGATCGGGGGGGCCCATGGGCACACCCCTGTGACAGATTCGGAGGGCTCCGGGTGATGGGGGGTCTGCTGCGGCCCTCTGAAGATCGATTCTGACAGCCTTTTCATCTCTCTGAGACCGAGGCAAAGCAGCTGTCAGAATCGTGCATCGTACATCGTACTGCTCGGACGGCATTTGGCTCCATAGCGCTGCATGATTCGGCTACGAACAAGTCGTACAGACAGGTTCGCGTCCCGGAAACAATTCGGTCGCCGCGTACACGATCTTTTCATCGTACTTGGTCGTTCGGACCTGTGTCGATTCGGTCGTACACAAGGACTACGTATCGGATCCGTGAAAGCCAAATCCGTTTCGGAGGCCTTCCGAACGACATGGGAATCGGGCCCTTAATTTCTAATAGTTGAGTCACAATGTCGCAGAAACATTTACCACAGCCAGCAGAGTGTGTGAGATGTAACTTACTAACAATAAATTATCTGTTCTGAAAATCCAGTCTTCAATAATGAGGTTTTAGAACAAATTATTGAAGTGATTGAGTTCAGTGCTGGAGAACAGGCATCTAGATGCAAGTTCTTAAGCCCAAACTGTCTTTGTTACAGTGGTGTAACAAAAGCCCCCATGGTGCAGGGGGAGCAAATTCCAGGGTGCCCCCTCCGGCACTGTGGACTGGCAGCGGCCCACTTGCATGAGAGCTCCCTACTGGGTCTGGATGTGCTTTGCGGGCTCCCTCCTCAAGTTTTGTTAAACCACTGCTTTGTTAGTGCCACATTAAACTGCTTACAATATATGTTTGCAACAAATTACACTCTCTGATTGGTATGTTTTCTTTTACAGTACAGATGCAACATGTATGCAACGTTACATACAACTGAGAGATATCATTTATCAGAATAAACAAGCACAGCAATTCTTAAAATGGGCTTGATAGGTGGGGTGGGATACTGGTGTGGCCAGGTACTATAAGGAATAAAATCCTCCCTACCATAGGTAAAGAAGATATTGCAGATCACCTCACAATTTGAGAACTTCTTGTTCGTGTATTTCCTCATGGGACTTATATGTGATGCGTAATACGATTTTAATGGTGGGGGTACTCTATCCCATGTATGAAACTTTGAATTGCTCTTTTTATTGAGCTACAGTTCAAAACAATAAACGTGTGTGCTCTGCCTAATGTCAACTACTGCTTGTCCCATGTTGGCATAGGGAATCCATACCTGTTTACAATTAATTAAATTTCTCTAATCCATTATTGCTGTCAGAACTTCAACCTGGCTGTCTAGATGGGTACGAATCATGTAGATAAAGACTTTGCAAAGTACGCTGACAACATTAAGGGAAATTGCTAAAGTTTGTTCTGGTAGACATTGTATAACAGGTTTCACTGTGCTGCTTTCAGAAGTTAATGATTATTGCTAATACCTCTGTCTCAAAGAATGCACAGCTTCTTGTCCAATTAGTTTACTGCAATGGAATAGATACCACAGGAAATTACAATCAATCAATCAATCAATCAACCCAGAGATTTGTAGAGCACAACTAATCACCCGTGGCACTGGGTTCTTGCTGGGATCAGTTGAAGAGCCAGATCTTGAGTCCTTTTTGAATTCAGGGAGAGAGATGCTTTTCAGAGGTGCAGGGGGATGTGATTTCAGGACTTGGTGATGAGGCTGTTGCTTCAGCGGATGCTGCGAGTGTGAGTGAGGGCGGCGGAGCGCAGGTGTCTGGGGGGTTGGTGGAAATTCAGGCGGTGGTTGATGCATGCTGGCTCTTGGTCAGAAAGGGCCTTGTAGGCATGTGTCAACATCTTGGATTGGCATATTTTCTAGATGGGGAGAAAGTGGAGGTTCCTAAGGTGGGGGATGATGTGGGTTCGTTAGTGGAGGTCGAGGATGAGTCTGGCAGCTGAGTTCTGTATTGTCTGGATTCTCTTCAGGAGTTGGGTGGAGAGTCCTGCATATATTGTGTTGCCGTAGTCCAGTCGACTGGTGCCTAGAGCTTGAGTGAAGGAGCCATCTGAAGATATTTTGAATCATGTGGAGGATGTGAAAGCAGGTGGAGGAGACTGTGTTGATCTGACGTTTCATGGTGAGTTTGCTGTCTAGGATGATGCTGAGGTTTTGGGTGTGGTCTGTCGTGTGGGCCAAATTTTGGGGAACCTCCAGGGGTATTTCCATGGGAAGGTGTTGTTCCCAAAAATCAGCACTTTCGTCTTGACTATGTTGAGCTTCAGGTAGTTGGTCTTCATCGAGTTGGCGATGCTCATCATGCAGTTGCAGAAGTTGGTCCTGGTGGTGGAGGGATCTTTTGAGAGTGAGATGATAAGCCGGGTGTCGTCTGCATAGGATGTGATGTTGAGGTCGTGTGTTCTGACGATGTCGACCAAGGGTGCCATGCACGTGTTTAACAGGGTGGGGCTGAGGAATGAGCCTTGAGGGATGCTGCAGATGATGCTCTTGGGTACTGAAGTGATGGGTGGTAGGTGGAACATTTGGGTTCATCCTGTGAGGAAGGATGTGATTCAGGCATCTCTCTGGATCTCAATGTAGCAGAGTCTTTTGATGAGGTCTGGTGGGATATAGTGTTGAACGCTGCTGAGAGGTCGAGGAGGATCAGGGCCGCTGTCTCCTCACGGTCAAGTAGGAATCTGCCATCGGCGGTGGCGATCAGGCTGGTCTTGGTGCTCTGGCTGACATTGAAGCCGGTTTGAGAGGTGTCCAGCAGATTGTTGCTCTCCAGGTGTTCGGTGAGTTGGTGGCTGATAGCCTTCTCGAGGACTTTGGCAGGCAGGCGAGAGAGATGGGGTGGCTATTTTTAATGTGGAAGGCTCTGGCCGTTTTATACCAAATACTAGAGTATAGATTAAAATATTAATTCTGGTACCTTGGGTTTGGGACAAGCTAGAAAATTAGTTCAACAAATATTTTTTTATATTTATTGAACCCCAATTCAATGGTGATAGTAGATTTGTAATTAATATGTAGTGAAAGTAACTTTTGGAAAGTTACCTTTTCCCTGCCTGAAGCTACTGAGGCCGATTCTACATTAGCTCTGCAGCAGCTGCCAAGCCAGTGCTTGACCTAAATGAGGTGTGAAAATTGCTCCCAGAACAGGAACAGTGTCCTAAGTATGGAGGAGGGCTTTCTTACACTTGCAGGATGACGACTAAGGCTGGACGTAATAACATAATTAACTGGTAAAGGTAGCTGCCCTTTCACAAGTAAATGTAATGTGAGACCTGGAGAAGGCAACCATTAGTTACTCCAGCACTGGCACTAAAACCAGTTGGAGGGGAGCTACCCCCAAACCAGTTTTGCATGACAACAGAAAAGGAGACCACTTATTTTCCTGGCACATCTATGGGTGAACACAGAGGGAGGAAGGGTTCCCATTTTGGATTTTGGGAGTGTGGTACACTGTTTGATTGCATCCAATAGGGAAAACAGGAGCTGCTGCAAAGATGGTAGTGGGTGCCCCTGGGAACTTTTACCCTATTGGGTAGGGAGAATCAAGAAGAGCACAGAGCTTCCTCCTTGCCACCCTAGGAGCTAGAAAATAACTTTTTCACACATATAGTATTTTTTTTTTATTAAGATTCATACACCTTAGACAGAGAAATATAGAAGTATGACTTTAGGTATTTGTGGTGTCTTACATGTGCTTGCATATGTTGGTTATCATAGCTTAGATTCGCTCGCATACATTAGTCATTATAGGCTTGGAATGTTGCTGTGGACATTTCATGGAATGTTGAAGTATTTTTGTAATACTGAGCAATAGTTAAGTTGCCTGTCACCAGTGTGCATCGAAGCGGCTTCCAGGAGCAGAGCTGAAACCTTTGGATAACAAACTCATCTTCCCTGTCATCATTCATTTAGCACACTTTTCACTATTGCTCCTTCATCTATCCGAGGTCAGTGCTAGGTGCTTGTCATAGGTTGGCTAAAGGGCTATATGTGGCCATGGAAGGGCTGATGAATAGACCAATGTGGAGCATGGGATGTCAAATGGAACTACAGTGCTTTGAGCCCTGAGAAAAATAACCAAGGATTGTTATAAAAGCACCTTTCATTGAAACCGTCAATGCTTCTCTATTTAGCTTTGTTTAGTTTCCAATAAATGGGTCATTAAAAAAGGGTTTTGAACATTATAAATAGGTTATATCTTTCCCCACATGTGCTCAGCAAATGCTTCCATTTGTCTTTCTAGTCCATAAAATGTATCTTTATGTCTTCCATTTATGAAGAAACCAAGGCTGTATGAAGTGAAGCTCATGCCGGAGTACAGAGCAGTGGACTCTGGCCATGCATGTGGGAATGCTCATCAGCTGCGGACCTCCTTTAGGAGACCACACAACCCAGTGTCAGCAATGTGAGAATGAGATTTCAAGCATTACGGCAGAGAAGACGTTTCCATTTTCAAGCCAAATTATCCCAGGCGTGCCTAGCAAGAGGACATACCAATCTCTGTTTTTCTTACTCTCAAAGATTCAAATATTGTATACCTTTTGGTCTTCACAAAAGATGGGGATTTTCATGACCTTTCTAACAAAAAAGGAAGCTATTACTGTTGTGGACTAAACACTGAAATGTTAAGTGAAGTAAAACAGTTGTCTTTATTTCACTGTGGAACTTCATCAGGAACTCTCTATTCAGACGTGCCCCCAGCAAATGTCCCACATAACCAACAGTCAACTTTGTGTAACATTGGCTAACATTCTGTAACATTCTTCTTTGGTCAGGAGGGTCAAAGAAAGGCAGAAAATAAGCAAGGGTAAATGGACAAAATTACAACATAGACCCTCCCTTGCCTGACCCAAAAGGAAAGTTAACCCTGCCTGTAGCCAACCTGAAGAAGAGGAACACCTATAAGATGGTATAAATAGATACGAAAATTCACTAAATTTGCTGCTAGTTAATGTGTTGCCTCTGTTTAGTCCTGGGTCACTGATTTGAATGTAAATAAATTCTTGTTTACACCAGGTTCGACGAGGTCTGGCTTAATCTTTAAATTCACTATTTTGGCTGCAATATCTTTACCTTCTTTTTTCATTTCGGGATATGGCTATGTGGAGTCTGCACATGTTTCACTTATTTTTTGGTGTCTACTAGTCAGTTCTCTCTGCTGCGTTATTGTGGTGTCTGTATCTCACTTCAAGGAGATTTTTCAAAGAGGTTCAAGTCGCTATTGCATTGCGATACGGTCTGGGTAAAATTGAAATTATGCCTACATAATTAGTGTGCTTTTTCAAATTTTCTATTACACTTGTTGCGTAAAGCTTTACAATGAGCCCTCGGGAATAATGAATGTGAGTGGCTGTTGTCTGTGCTATTTGTTTACCACGAAATGCATCCTCGTCAAAAATTGACATGACCCCGCATTTTGCGCTCAGCTGTAGTGCTAAGTGGATTTGCATTTTGATTAGTTACATGTAATTTTGCATCATTTTCCTGAAATTAATACCTGGCACTAGGCAATCTCTGTCCTGGTAGCAAAATGGGTTCTGAAGGCGTGTTAGGTAAGGGCATACAATGTATGTGGGGGAAAAGCATCACATTTGTTGCATTAGTGATAATTGTCTGGGTGATAATTGGTGTTGATTTGTTTTTTTACAGTTGCATGTTAACGGGATTTTTATTATATCTTTCCAAAGGAAAATAAATAAATGATCTGCAGTGGCCTAAGTTTGCTTTTTGGCATAACATGTCCTCTTTTAAGAGCATCGGGGAAGATATCTTGTGCAAGTTAGGCCTTGACCGATGAGGCTTTATGGGTGAGGCAAGCTGTTCTGAAGCTAATCCGCATTTCTGCTGGGAGCCATTTCAGTTCCTTGAGTGCGGGGGAGATATGATCATATTTCTTGATACCGGTGATCATTCTAGCCGCCGCATGTAGCGTTGTTTTGATGGGAGCCAAGTGTGATTTTGGAATTCCTGAGAGGACTGCGTTCCCATAGTCCAGTCTTGACAGAACCAGAGATTGGGTGGCCTGTTTGAGGTCATTGGGCGGAATGTAGGGTTTTAATTTGTTCAGTAGTCTTAGGCTAAGGAACGTGTTTTTGGCCGAATTCTTGATGTGCCTCGTCATATTCAGTTTTGGATCGAGAGTAATGCCTAGGGATTTGGCAGAGTCTGCTAGAATCAGATTTCCATTAAGTGCATCAATGGCTTTTAACCACTCGGCAATTTGTGGGTTGTCTTCCTTATTTGAGATGAGGAGTGTCTCTGTCTTGTCAGGGTTAAGTTTTAAGTGATTGCTTGTGAGCCAACGTTGGACATCTTTCAAGACATCATTGAGTCTTTGTATGTCTTTGAGAGAGGTTGTTTCCAGATAGATCTGGGTATCATCTGCATAGAGATGGAAGTGAATGTTGGCTTTTCTGAGTAGTTTGGAAAGAGGTTCCATGTAGATATTAAAGAGTTGCGGTGAAAGCACCGAGCCTTGAGGGACTCCCCTGTTGACTTGCTGGAGGTCGGAGGTAAAGTTTTTTATTTTATTTAGGTGCACAAGATCTTTGTTAGAAAGGGATTTCTCAGTCATGTACCAAAGGCATTCAAAAGCACAAAATGTTTCATACACCTTTACAAAGGTTTCACAATTGAATTTGCCATTTTCCCCTAGTACAAAAATCTTTATTGTAAAACATCCTATAACAAACTTACTTTGTTCTATTTCATATTAGCGATCAATAAAACGCTGCGAATAAATATTTGTTTAATTTCTTGCGCCACAGCAAACTTGAGTTAATATATTCCCTGGTGTTTTTATCGAAACATGGGTCTGTTCAATTATCAAATTCTTGGATCCATATGATTACCCACTTCTAGTATATAGTCCTTCCCCTCTTTCTTATACAACTTGTTATGGGAGGACAATAGATAGAGAAATTACCAGCTCATTTACATATAAAGTCCATGTACAAGTAAATTTCCGGTTGGTGCCTTTCAAGGAGAGGAAGAATAGGACAGCTTGCAAAACTCAATTACACGCCCACTTACTGGGCACTATTGAAAGATTAAGTCACGAAACAATGGTCTGCAAATAAATAAAGGGCTTTGAAATACTGAAAGAAGCTACCGAGGTTGCTTGTGTCTGCATTATCATAATCTAAGGGTACATACAAAAGATCAACACTTCATTGAGAACAAAGGGACGCCATTTAGGAACATGTCTCACGCATATTAACCCGCAACAACAATGGCACAGCGGCTAGCTGTCGCATGCGCATGCCTTAGTGTGAACTCTTTGTTTAGCCTGATACCTCACCCATAATCTCACAACTACAACATAACAGGGATTTGCATAACTAGCACGAAATGATCGAAGTGAGCTTAAATTACATATATTGCAAAGATCTTTATCCTGAAATTCTAATTAAGAATGGGGGATGCTTACACAGGGGCACACACATCCATTATTACATGAATTCCATTAATTCTACTTATATATCATTATTGACTGTGTTGACCTGCAAATCCAGTTCGATGGACTCTAGCTACCAGGACCTTCAGACTTTGAAATGTAATGTTCTTATTTTAGGAACTTCATCTATTTGCTCCATGCAGTTTCCGTTATCCTTATCCCTCAAATAACACATTTCTTGCTGTTTGGCCTAGCATATATCTAGCTTGCAGCAGCACCCTTGCTTGGGTGCCTATTCAAAAACAAGGGATCATTACTGGCATTCTGAGTGACTCGAGAGTCAGCACATGCACTTTGTGGATGGAGAGCTGCAAAACTATAAATATAAAACATACATAAATTACAGGGTTTTTTGTGTGCAAATGTTGCCATTTGACGTACAAGAAAATATTGATATAAGACCCTATAAGTGAGTTGATATCTTTCTTTCAGTGATTTTCACATTCTGTAATTGTGGACTGGAGTTTATTATACTTGTGCCAGATGAAGGCGCGCAAAAGCAATACCATGTGCTGAAACGGTTGAACCGCTCATTTAGCTTCTCAAAACCATCTCAATTAAATAAGCAGTGAGCTTAAAGAAATGTAATATTGACAAAGTCTACCTTTTACGGATATAGGTATTTTGCATACTTGTTAGCAGTGTTTCTCGCAGTCTTTTAAACTATTTCATGTTTCACAGGGGGTGGGTTACTTTTGAATCACTGAGCTATCGTTTGGCATTCTCAGACATTTCCTTCTGTTGTTCCATTCTAAAATATTGATTGTTTATTTAACCTGAATCTTCGAAAAGATGTGCACTGGTAAATGGTATACCCTATACATAATATGATTTTAGCATACAAATGTTGCCAAATACAAGTACCCTTTTTCCCCTAAACTGTTACACTGATTACCCTCTAAATTTGTCATTTACCTTAAAGATGTCTGCCCTTACCTACGCAGGACATTATTATGCCTGGTGTTGATCTAATTGTAAACTAATTTTGAAAGATTCCAACTCACTTAAGGGTTTACATGCTAGCTGACACATTCTACATTTTACCCACACCCTTTTTAGGCAGAAACCACATTTTCCAATATGTGGCCATTTGACAAGCCAAGGCATGCTTGTATATTATCAAATTATATTAGTGATGAACTGTTTTTATATGTGATACCCAACCTCGCCCTCACTCCCTCATTTACTTACACACAAGTTCAGCTCCACATATACATCTTTTAATGAAATGAATCCTCTTTGCAAGCTAGTAAGGTGGTTCATTGAGTTGGCGGCTTATAAGGTGTAGCTCCTTGATATTAAACCCTTCCTGGCCAAATTGTCCTACCCTGCTGCCAAATTCTTTAAAGGGAGTCACGCCAATTAACAATGACATCTGCTATTGCAGCACTGCCTGGATCTGCTGCAGTAAGCACTGCTAAAAACAACAATTAATTAGCAATGGACTACGGAGTGACGGAGACCAGGCAACGCATGATGCAAACGTTATGTTTTTGTTGCGCGCCCACTGGTTAAGCCTTTGTCATTAGATGGAATGGCATAGATTTTTCAAGTAAGCTGACGTCAGAAAGAAAACATAGCTTTTCTGCTCAAGGATGAAGAAAGGGCCATTGTGAAAAGGATAATTGTACCTGGCCAATGCATACATCTATTGTACCTTCCTCCATTTGCGCCCTGGACACATATGCAGGAGTTCTGCAACAGATGGCCATCTTTCTGAGATGAAAGGCGTGAATGGGAAAATACGCGTAATCAAGTATTCAGTGCGAAATGCTCCATCTGCCAACCCATAGCTCGCATTACAACGGGAAATGTATAGTTTGCTGAAAATAAAAGTGCATTTTCTGTCATTTTTTTTAACATTGTTTCGACTAGGGAGACACCCACAAAGTAAATCACACGAGTGTGATAATCTTGTATGCCCAGTGTGCAATATAGGTGTTTAGAGTGGTTTTCATGCATGCCTGCCCAACTATAAATTTTATATGATTAATACAATTATTCTTCGATTGTTTTTATTACTTAACGTTTTGGCTTACACCATTTTGCGCCATTTTCATTATCTTTTTAAAAAAAAAAACATTCAATATTACTATTTGTAATTTGTCTCCTATTATAGTGCATTTCAAAAAGGTAATTTCAATGGCCCGATCGTGTGAATTCGAAACATGAGCTCCCTTTTAGAGTGTCCCCACTTGACCCTTAGACAAGCAGATGTGTCTGCCTCTTAAGTACATTCAGAGTGCAAACACCGTAGCTCATTCAGGCCTATCCAAATCTGAAGTCAGCAAATAATACAGCCAGGGATGCCAGACTTTAATTGTCACAGCTCCATGGAACTCCCGCGGTTTCATTTACTTTTCCCGAGTGTGTGCACAAGCCCATTTATAAAGAATGTGTGTCAACGCTCCTATCGCACCATCACAGAGAAGAGGGTCGGACTGCTGAACCAAATGCAGCTCCGTCAAAAATACTCAAACCAGCCCCGCTTTTTCCGGGTATCTCTCTCCTACCAGCCATCTATTCTCTCTCCTCTCTCACTTCTCCCTCTCTGATCGCTTTCTCCATGGCTATACCTTCCCCTCAGTCCTTCTCTTTCTCTCTCTCTGGAAGTCTCCCCATGCTTGCTGCAATCAACCTTGGGGAAGGAGGGGGGCTAGTTAGAGAAATTGACAAGGTACATCAGCAGGCCCGGCTGCAGGAATTTTTATTTGGGTGGGCCAAGGGTGCATTTGGGTGAGCCACTGTGGGCTCAATTTGTTGCACAGCTGACCTTGGGCCCAAGCCCCATATCAGTCATCATCGGGCTCCACTTTAATTTTTCACGGTAAAAACATTAGTAAAATCACCAATTGCTTCAACGGGCTCTCTGCGGTTGTCCTGTCCGCCACCCCGGAACACCGCTGCCTGGTGCCCACTGGCGCCAACCTCAGTGCCCCCTGGAGGAACGCCAGCCTGCTGCTGGAGAAGCAGGCGGACGGGACTCTGGCGGAGAGCAGGTGCCGCCAGTACAGGCAGGCGCTTCTGATGAACTTATCCGCCGTCACCTACCCACATGGTCGTTGGGCTGACTTCCCCTTTATCTCCTTTCGTTTTTCCCCCTCGTCCTCTTCCCTCTCACTCCACCTCTCCCCTTTCCCTCTCTATTTGTCTCTCCGGACCTTGGACACAGTTCTTCCTCGTCTGCCTGCTAGGGCTCCTTCCTCCCCTCCTTTTCCTATTAATTCTCTCAACCTCGTTATTTGTTTACTGTACCTTTCTACGCCATTGTAACTGATGTACTTTGTAAGGCAATCTTCCTCTACCATAGCGCTCTGATAATTACGGGTCTAGCAAGCGCTTTATAATCCTTTTGATGTATCTTATAATGCAATGTTTCCCCTGGTTATGCGCTCTGATACCTCCGGGTCTAGATAGCGCTATTTAACCTTCGCAAATAAATTAAACAAAAAACAGTTTTTTCCTGAAACGTTAAGACCTGAGCAACATGGCTGATGACCAGTGGAGCTGCTTGACAGCTACTGAGGAGTCTGGCCCTGGTTTTCCCCCTTGACCATCACCTACCCAGCCGGACATTGGGCATTGTTCCTCCTCGTCTGCCCGCTATTACTCCTTCCTCCCGTTCTTTGTTTATTGTACCTACTACGCTATTGTAACTGATATAATTTGTAACGCAATCTTCCTCTGCTATAGCGCTCTGACACCTATGGGTCTAGCCAGCGCTTTATTTTCCTTTTTGATGTACCTTATAATGCAACATTCCCCTGGTGATGCGCTCTGATACCTCCGGGTCTAGAAAGCGGCATATAAACTTCGCATAGCAAATAAACAAAAAATTGGATTTTCCTGAACGCTGAGACCTGAGCAACATGGCTGATGTTCAGTGGAGCTGCTTGACAGCTACTGAGGAGTCTGGCCCTGGTTTTCCCCCTTGACCATCACCTACCCAGCCGGACATTGGGCATTGTTCCTCCTCGTCTGCCCGCTATTACTCCTTCCTCCCGTTGTTTGTTTATTGTACCTACTACGTTATTGTAACTGATATAATTTGTAACGCAATCTTCCTCTGCTATAGCGCTCTGATGCCTACGGGTCTAGTCAGCGCTTTATTTTCCTTTTTGATGTACCTTATAATGCAACGTTCCCCTGGTTATGCGCTCTGATACCTCCGGGTCTAGATAGTGCCATATAACCTTCGCATAGCAAATAAACTAATAATTGGCTTTTCCTGAACTCTGAGACCTGACCAACATGGCTAATGTTCAGTGGAGCTGCTTGACAGCTAATGAGGAGTTTCGCCCTGGTTTTCCCCCTTGACCGTCACCTACCCAGCCGGACATTGGGCATTGTTCCTCCTCATCTTCCCGCTATTACTCCTTCCTCCCCTCCCTCCTTCGAATTACTGTAACATTGTTTTATGAGTACTGTTCATTACTATGCTTTTGTATCTGATGTAACTTGTAACGCAATGATCCTAAATGTAAAGCGCTCTGATACCCTCTTGGGTCAAGTTCGCGCTATATAAAACTTTATAATTAAATAAATAAATAAAAGCCTTCAAACTTAAAACATTGAATATAGCAGTAAATATAATTAGCACGCACTTTAAAGTATGTTCCACAGTAGCCCTTATGACCCGACTGCTAATTAAATAAACAAAAACAGAAAGGCCATGACAGGGCCGGCTTCAGCACTGATGCGAAAGCCTTTTATGGCGCTGCACCAATAAGCTCTTTCTCCGTAAACACCTTTACTAACACCTTCCAACAGTGCCCCTCAAACCTCCATAGCCCCCCCTATAGACCTCCTCCTCGGATTCCCTCACTGCCACATGCCACAAGTGCCCCTCATCTCCTCATAACCCCTCCCCCATATCACTTCCTCCTCAGATTCCCTCACTGCTACCCTCCACCAGTGCCCCTCATCTCTCTGTAGCCCCTCCCTCTCATGACCTCCTCCTCAGACTCCCTCACTACCACCCTCCACCAGTGCCCATCATCTCTCCCAAGCTCCCCCCTCCACCCCATGACCTCTTCCTCGGGTTCCCTCACTGCCACTCTCCAACAGTGCCCCTCATCGCTCCATAGCCCCACCCACTACCTCCTCCTCGGATTCCTTCACTGCCACCCTCCAACAGTGCCCCTCATCTTTACGTAGCCTCTCTCATATGCATTTTGTTTGTTGTATAGCCCTACTCATGTCAGTGTAGTGTGTGTCAGTACTTTACACCAGCACACATTATACAGAGACAATGACTCATACAAGTATGTAAATCAGTCTACAGGGACTGTGACATTAGTCATACAAGGTGTAGGAATCACATGTCATCCATACTGGGGGGCAGTATATTTTAAGAGGGTTTGGTCTGGGGAAACACAACCTTAGGATTTAAAGAGTATTCCATGGGGGTCAGTTTTACTGATAAAAATGTATAGCTGCCCAAACATACTCATTTTAGCAACATTAGAATAATGAAAGACTGAGGAAGTTCTAACTATATCACAAAACAAAAAAAGCGATGTTCTAACAGTACCATTCATGTTTGTGTGCAGCTCTTTGGTGACAGTTCATTGGTCACTGTCCTATGTTAGGATTGTAACTTCTGAACTGCAAGTAACACAAGGATCTCTGTGACAAAGGCAGTAACCCACTGAGCTTCCACATAAAATACAGTTCATCTGCATTTAAAAAGTACTTACAGACAAATGATTGCTCTCCAGCAGGATTATTAATCACCAGCGTTATCTGGGCATTTTGTATTGTCTTATTGTTGTCCTGCATCAGCCATGATAATGATAAAAACTGTTTAAATGAAGCACACACAAAGTATGTGTCCTGCTGGGCCTGTGCAGATTTTTAAAAGAAAAACAAATAGTAACACATTCTCTTACCTACTACTCCATTAGTCAAACTTTGTGTCACAGGCAGCCTGATATGATAAGCAGCTGCAGGGGTAAGGAAAGGTGAATAGGAATAAACAAATTTATTTTCTCCTGCACTGCATAGAAAAAGAAATATCCACGAAGCAGAACAGTAGGCAAAGGTTACCCATGTCAAACAAAGGATTTCTCGCCTTTCGCCATTTGGGGATGAAGGGGTGAAAAAATAAACAAAGCCTTGTTAACATGTAAATGGTCTTTTAAAGACCTGTGAAGAACTCAGGTGTGGCTGCGTTAAGCTCTAAAACTGTCTGTGTGTGTGCGCCGGGAAGCTGTCTCAGCCCGGGCGCACACACAGACAGCCCTTTGAGCCCAATGCCATTGCGCACCTGCCTTGAAGCCCTCACTGCGAGGGCCAAGGCTCCTGTTTGGGTGG
The DNA here is from genome assembly GCF_964261635.1 of Lissotriton helveticus. NCBI lineage: Eukaryota > Metazoa > Chordata > Amphibia > Caudata > Salamandridae > Lissotriton > Lissotriton helveticus. Next base: position 1,696,427,708 of record NC_136059.1, on the reverse strand, counting down.
ACCAGGCTCATGTTTGGGTGGGCCTGGCCGCTAGATCCGGGCCTGTACACTAGGAGCGGCTTTGGGCTTTCACAACTGTTCTCCAAGGACTCCAGACCAACAGGGAAAAGGCTGGTGGAATAAAAGGCCTGTCAGGCTCTGACAGAGAGCAGTGCTGCCTGGTCGCACCAGTATACTAGAATCTGGTGGTGGTTGAAGACAGAAGAACTGTATGTATTTACAACAGTTACGACCTGCTCCTGAGTGTCACTGTAATTCTAATGGGGCTGATAACACTAAATCACCTTCTTCTAGCTAGCAGAGCACTCTAGAAATCTGCCCATCAATCCTTCCGCCAGTGGAACAGAAGGGGAAAAATAAAGAATCCCCATGGGATTTGGATGTGGTATTGTTGATACCTCCAGTGATTTCTCATTTACACCTCCTAATCTCTGGTAATTTGAATTACTGATGCCTTGGAATTTGTGTTTCTGGTGGGGAAAAAACTACCAGACCTGAAAGCAGAGCACTCATAATAAGTAGGTTTGGGTGGAGCTTGCATAGTTTCACTCTGTGGTATTTCACAGAGTTGCCGAAAAACTGCCAAATTCCGCAGAGTTCCGCAAGCAGGCGGAGTAGGCACAATGCATTGCTGAGACAGCTCAGCGTACGAACTGCTTTGATTGAAAAGAGATCAAGGGTGCTTTGAACAACTCAATGTGTCTCTCTGGGAAGTCGGTGTTCACTAATGGCAACAAACTGTTTTCAACTGAAAAGTGGTGTTGCGGAGGGATGGCGACATTGCATTACTTTTATAGCTTGAGTGCCGTTGTCACCTTCACAAGGGGAGGAGCCCCCATGGCTGTTAGACTTTGCACTCTTGCTTATGCAGCACGGAGTGAAGGGAATGTAGAGTGCGAAGTAACTGAAGTCAGATAAGTTTTGCACTTTGAAGTTTAAAATAAACAACGCAACATTGATTCCCAGCAACCCGGGTTTTACTGCTCACGAAGGGCCGACACTGTGAACTCCTTCATTTCAAATGTTTAAAATATGTCATGGACTTCGGGCAGCGACATACTACCTGCTGAACACAACCAACTGAGATAATTGGATAGGATTGCTACTACAAATAGGGACATCATATTAGCATATATTTGGCCGAAAACAACGCAGTTTAACTTTGCCCAACATATGTTTTTTTTTAAAATAAATGTATAGGTAACAACCGTATTTATTTATTTATTTTTAAAAAGACAAATGTCTGTTGGCTCGCGTATGGTGACTGTACTGTTGGGCTTCATTTCCTGGGTACAATTGTTGTTAAAGGTCTCTACCTAAAATATATAATAATCATCCCCATAAACTACTTCCTGTTCGCCTTACTGTTTTCCCATTTGAGTTTTGACTTCTATTTTGCACAATAAAGATGAAATCCCTTTTAGGATCTATTTTGAATAAATGATTATCAAATCAACAAGTTCTAACATAAATGCATGTTTTTTTCTCCAGAGATATTTACTGTAATCCTGGTTGGCAGTAATGTTAAACAGCAATATTTAAATATATATCGATATATTTCACTGATATTCGGGTTCGGAAATTCAGCGGGGAGACCACCTCCCACATTAGGTCAAGTACTTGAATATTCACTCGCACTGTTAAAATCCCTTATGATTTTAACATAATTCTGTGTAATGAGATTGCTAAATCTACCATACGCAGTTCTTTTATAAAACCCTTGACCAATTCCAAATAACTTTTTCGTCCTAACAGTGAACCAAACAATGCACAGTGAACCAAACAATGTGCCTAGTGCATCACACACGCTGGAGACCTCAATTCTCCGAACAGCGGCATTATACATAACATTTCTTTCAAGAACAGTGACGATCTGTCTGCCTGACAGATCTTTTCTCGGTGGCACTCAAGGTTTGTTTCTTTGGAAAAGGTGATTAAAAAAATAAAAATAATAACAGAGAACAACATGTTTTGCTTTTACGCTACACAAATTTAGCAATGCAGCAGTGTGTGGTGTGCAGCGTGCAGTGGTGTGCAGCGTGCAGCAGTGTGAGGTGTGCAGCAGTGTGAGGCGTGCAGCAGTGTGAGGCGTGCAGCAGAGTGTGGCATGCAGCGTTCAGCAGTGTGTGGCGTGCAGCAGTCTGTGGCATGCAGCAGTGTGAGGCGTGCAGCAGTGTGAGGCGTGCAGCAGTGTGAGGTGTGCAGCAGTGTGAGGCGTGCAGCAGTGTGTGGCATGCAGCAGTGTGTGGCGTGCAGCGTGCAGCAGTGTGAGGCATGCAGCAGTGTGAGGCATGCAGCAGTGTGAGGCATGCAGCAGTGTGAGGCGTGCAGCAGCGTGAGATGTGCAGCAGTGTGTGGAGTGCAGCAGTGTGTTGCGTGCAGTGCCATGCAGTGTGCAGCAGTGTGAGGCGTGCAGCAGTGTGAGGCGTGCAGCAGTGTGCGGCTTGCAGCAGTGTGTGGCGTGCAGCGTGCAGCAGTGTGAGGCATGCAGCAGTGTGAGGCGTGCAGCGTGCAGCAGTGTGAGGTGTGCAGCAGTGTGTGGCGTGCAGCGTGCAGCAGTGTGTGGTGTGCAGCAGTGTGTGGCGTGCAGCAGTGTGAGGCGTGCAGCAGTGTGAGGCGTGCAGCAGTGTGAGGCGTGCAGTAGTGTGTGGCATGCAGCAGTGTGTGGCATGCAGCGTGCAGCAGTGTGAGGCATGCAGCAGTGTGAGGCGTGCAGCAGTGTGAGATGTGCAGCAGTGTGTGGCGTGCAGGAGTGTGTGGCATGCAGCATGCAGCGGCTTGCAGCGTGCAGCAGTGTGAGGCGTGCAGCAGTGTGAGGCATGCAGCAGTGTGTGGCGTGCAGCAGTGTGTAGCGTGCCGCAGTGTGAGGCAGGCAGCAGTGTGAGTAGTGCAGCGTGCAGCAGTGTGAGGCGTGCAGCGTGCAGCAGTGTGAGGTGTGCAACAGTGTGTGGCATGCAGCAGTGTGTGGCGTGCAGCACTGTGAGGCGTGCAGCAGTGTGAGGCGTGCAGCACTGTGAGGCGTGCAGCAGTGTGAGGCATGCAGCAGTGTGAGGCATGCAGCAGTGTGAGGCATGCAGCAGTGTGAGGCGTGCAGCAGCGTGAGATGTGCAGCAGTGTGTGGAGTGCAGCAGTGTGTTGCGTGCAGCGCCATGCAGCGTGCAGCAGTGTGAGGCGTGCAGCAGTGTGAGGCGTGCAGCAGTGTGTGGCTTGCAGCAGTGTGAGGCATGCAGCAGTGTGAGGCGTGCAGCGTGCAGCAGTGTGAGGTGTGCAGCAGTGTGTGGCGTGCAGCGTGCAGCAGTGTGTGGTGTGCAGCAGTGTGTGGCGTGCAGCAGTGTGAGGCGTGCAGCAGTGTGAGGCGTGCAGCAGTGTGAGGCGTGCAGTAGTGTGTGGCATGCAGCAGTGTGTGGCATGCAGCGTGCAGCAGTGTGAGGCGTGCAGCAGTGTGAGGCGTGCAGCAGTGTGAGATGTGCAGCAGTGTGTGGCGTGCAGGAGTGTGTGGCATGCAGCTTGCAGCGGCTTGCAGCGTGCAGCAGTGTGAGGCATGCAGCAGTGTGAGGCATGCAGCAGTGTGTGGCGTGCAGCAGTGTGTAGCGTGCCGCAGTGTGAGGCAGGCAGCAGTGTGAGTAGTGCAGCGTGCAGCAGTGTGAGGCATGCAGCAGTGTGTGGCGTGCAGCGTGCAGCAGTGTGAGGTGTGCAACAGTGTGTGGCATGCAGCAGTGTGTGGCGTGCAGCACTGTGAGGCGTGCAGCAGTGTGAGGCGTGCAGCACTGTGAGGCGTGCAGCAGTGTGAGGCGTGCAGCAGTGTGTGGCATGCAGCAGTGTGTGGCAATGAGCATGCAGCAGTGTGAGGTGTGCAGCAGTGTGAGGCGTGCAGCAGTGTGTGGCGTGCAGCAGTGTGTGGCGTGCAGCAGTGTGAGGCATGCAGCAGCGTGCGGCATGCAGCAGTGTGAGGCGTGCAGCATTGTGAGGCATGCAGCAGTGTGAGGCGTGCAGCAGTGTGTGGCGTGCAGCAGTGTGTGGCATGCAGCGTGCAGCAGTGTGAGGTGTGCAGCAGTGTGTGGCGTGCAGCAGTGTGCGGCGTGCAGCAGTGTGCGGCGTGCAGCAGTGTGTGGCATACAGCGTGCAGCAGTGTGAGGCGTGCAGCAGTGTGTGGCATGCAGCGTGCAGAGGCATGCAGCAGTGTGAGGCATGCAGCAGTGTGTGGCATGCAGCAGTGTGTGGCATGCAGCAGTGTGTGGCGTGCAGCAGTGTGAGATGTTCAGCAGTGTGTGGCGTGCAGCAGTGTGTGGCGTGCAGCGTGCAGAGGCATGCAGCAGTGTGAGGCGTGCAGCAGTGTGTGGCGTGCAGCAGTGGGTGGCATGCAGCAGTGTGTGGTGTGCAGCAGTGTGTGGCGTGCAGCAGTGTGTGGCATGCAGCAGTGTGTGGCATGCAGCAGTGTGTGGCGTGCAGCAGTGTGAGACGTGCAGCAGTGTGTGGCATGCAGCAGTGTGCGGCGTGCAGCAGTGTGAGGTGTGCAGCAGTGTGAGGCATGCAGCAGTGTGTGGCGTGCAGCAGTGTGAGGCGTGCAGCAGTGTGAGGCATGCAGGAGTGTGTGGCATGCAGCAGTGTGAGACGTGCGGCAGTGTGTGGTGTGCAGCGTGCAGCAGTATGAGGCGTGCAGCAGTGTGCGGCGTGCAGCAGTGTGAGGCGTGCAGCAGTGTGTGGCGTGCAGCAGTGTGAGGTGTGCAGCAGTGTGAGGCGTGCAGCAGTGTGTGGCGTGCAGCAATGTGTGGCGTGCAGCGTCCTGGGTGCATTACCAACGGTGGTGAGCCACAATACGAATGTTTGTTTCTGTCAAACAAATAAAGCAGTCAGTAACGGGTGCACTCGTGGGTAGGGTTTTAGCAAAGTGCTTTAATCAGTAAGTCACAAAGCACTGACAGACTCGTTTCAGCACGGCGACTTTTTTAATAGCTCTGGTTGGAAGCAGGCAAGGCCCTGTCTCTGATTCTCTGTGCCTGTTCAAGTTAAATAATTTGTGGCATTTCAACACTTACAGCTCTGCAAAATTATTCCAATACGGTTTGCCAATTTCTTGCAATCATCAGTAAGCATGTTTCTGAAAAAGGTGGACTATTGCGTAATGTTATACAAACAAAGTAGGTTAAGAGATTAAGAGAATACAATTTTTTAGATTTTTTCCCACACACCAGGTACATAAATGTCCTTTAATCAAACGAATAGCCTTGATATTTGAACATCAGCCTAGATGTTTTTCTGCCTCACGTATCCTCAAACTGATGCAATCTTTTTAGTGATAAATTTTCAGGCTTCATTTTCATCAAACACTCGGTTCTCTCTTGAAATTAGGGTCTTTTCAATTCGTCAGTCAGTAGAATATGCACTGGCTCTTACCCTGTTGAAAGGCTGAACTATTTAGAAGTGGCTGAGAGCAAAGCTGCAGTCCTGATGACAGGCTATATTTAGAAGGTTTGCATACGTTATGCTTGAGGTAGCTGTACCAGTTTCATTCAAGCTGAAGGGGGAGTGGTAAATTTTTATATACAATCCATTTAGCTGTTCTTCATTAGTCAACAATAGATCAAGATGCTTGGCACATGAGTATATGTACAATCAAGGCATGGTTTATCTCAAGTTCTATCTATACAAAAAAGTATCCTCCTGCTGGACATCACAACTCTGGCAATGACTGACTGGGAACATCAACTTTTCATGTTTCCCATTTCTAAACCATTATATTAGTTCAGAAATGTCACTATGTCCAATTTCTATAAAACATATATTGTCACCAAGTTACCACCATCAGACCCCACATTCCATACACATAAAAAAATGTGAGGAACGAGAGAGAGTGCCTTACGGAAGAACCGCCAAAAGATGATTTACCAGCTTACCCACTTATCATCATCGGTAACTCTCTCTCGCTCAGGAAATAAAGAAGAAAGGAAAGAAACAGAGTGTATAGTAAACACATCAATTCACTCCACAGGAACAAAAATCATAATTCCCATTGTGCACAAGTCTACATCCACACCCCTCGTGAGAAAACAAAAACGTGATTCTCAACAATAAAATTGAGAAGCTCACTATGCCACTCTGACCTTTATTCTGGGCTGTGAGCCTGTCAAACTAAAATTGGTTTATGATGTAACCAACCTCCTTTTCAATTGCCAACATGTTTCGTTGCTATTAAATGGCGCAACTTCATCAGGAGTTTCCTCGATTGGAAAGGGAGTAGAGGTAGGATCTTCCGGGCGGAGCGTAGAAGACCATAACAGACTCCAGCAGTTTTCCTTGCTTGAGTATGCATGGTGAGATTTTGGTCCAGCCATAGTCCGAGGCTTTTAATCTCGGATTTGGGGGTCGGAGGCCTGCCCATGCATGGGGGCCAGAGGAAGTCCGGCCGAAAATGAGACTGATTCCCCATCACCAGAATCTCAGTCTTGTCACTGTTAAGTTTCAAGTGAGATCTGTCCATCCAGCTGGCTATGTCCCTCAGGCAGGAATACAGGTCGATGGTAGGCTTATCCTGCTGACTAAGAGAGACAACCAGCTGGGTGTCATCCGCGTACGTCAGAAGTTTGATACCATGTGATAAGACAATCTTTTCCAGAGGGGACATATAAACGTTGAAGAGCGTGGGGCTCAGGGACGAGCCCTGAGGCACTCCACAACGTATAGGGGTCTCTTTGGAGACGTAACTAGCCTCTATCACTTGGAATGAGCGGCAGTAAAGAAAAGATTTCAACCAGGACAGAGCGACACCTGTGATCCCAAGATCTCTAAGCCGCCGGACCAGGATCTGGTGGTTGACCGTGTCGAAGGCCGCGCTTAGGTCCAGGAGGATCACTGCCACTGATCCTCCTGCATCCATGATCTTTCTGGCCTCTTCGACCACCGTCACCATCGCTGTTTCAGTACCCTGGCCAGGGCGGAAACCTGTCTGTGAAGGTTTGAGTAGTTCGTTTGATTCCAGGTAGTTAGACAGCTGGGCATTGATGAATTTTTCTGTCATTTTGCTGATACACGGAAGGAGGGAGATAGGCCTAAAATTGGATAGATTGAGGGGTCTAAGTTGGGTTTTTTAAGTAAGGCCCTAACCTTCGCCTTCTTCCAGCTAGGGGGCACTATTCCATCTGCTAGAGAGGCATTAATTAAGTTTACCATAGGCGCAAGAATGGTGGATGTTACCTGCTTTAAGATTTTAACTGGGGCAGGGTCAGACGGTGAACCACTTTTAAGTGATTGAAGGATGGGGGATAAGGTGTCCTTACTGATGGGAGTAAATGTGTCAAGTCCCGTATTCAGGTTCTGAACTGGCATTAGGGGCATAGACGAGGGGTCCGTAGGGGAGAGCGTGGGAAGTTGTTGAAGAATATTTTGAATTTTATGATCAAAATAAGTGGCCAGCTCATTACAATGGTTGTCCGAGAGGTCAGTTGAGCCTATGGGCTCTGGTATTTTTAAAAGTTGTTTTACAATTCGGAAAGTCTCCCTCGACGAGCAAGTAGCAGCACTAATTTTCTCCTGGAAGAAAACTGCTTGGGCATTTTTCAGGGCTTTTTTGTAATTAAGAATAGCCAATCTGTAGTCCATCTTGCTATTAGGGTCGAAATCTTTCCGCCACACTCTTACCGCCCTTTTACAGAGTTTTTGCAGCAGGCGAGTCTCCTGGGTAAACCATGGAGAGGAGATTTTTTTACGGGGTTTAAGGTACGTTTTTTTTTGGGAGGATCGTGTTGAGAGAGTTTTCGATCCAGATGGAAAACTCTGCATCCGCTATTACGGGGTCAGTTTCATGGTTTGGCATGGAAAATTCCAAGACCTGCTTCCATTTTTCGGTGTCTAGTTTGGCCCAGGGGCGAGCCGGTCTACCAGGAGGTTGGTTAGGAGGAGAGATGGTCAGAATTTCCCACCTAAAGGGGATCAGCAAGTGATCTGACCAAGGCAGAGGGATCGGGATATTTATTTTAAGATCAGCAATGTTACATAAAATGGGATCAAGTAAATGTCCAAGAGTATGTGTAGGTTGGTCGCTCTGTAGGTGAAGGTGCTGAATAGCCAGGTCTAAAAGCAGATCTGAGGCGATATTGTCATTACTGTTATCGAAGTGAATATTAAGATCTCCTAAGATTAGAAAATTGGGTAAGGTGCTGGTCATAGCCGTGGAGAATTCTAAGAGGGAGCTACAGAATTGTCCCAGGGCCCCTGGTGGACGATAGATGAGGACTCCTGAGAGGGAGTTACATGGGGACAATTGAATACTAAAGTGTACATTTTCACAGTCCAATAGGGGGCTGTCATGAAATCTACATGAAAATTGGTCCTTGTGAATAAAAGCTATCCCTCCTCCCCTTCCCTCGGTCCAAGTGTTGCACACAATAGCCCTGAGGAAGTGCCTGTACAACATCACAGTCTGAGTCTGGAGCGAGCCATGTTTCAGTAAGAAACAAAATCTCCAATTGCTCCTCTTCTAATAACATATGGATTTCTTGGGCATGTTTGGGCAGGGATCTGCAGTTTAACAAGGCCATATTAATGGTTGTGAGGGGGGCCCGAATTGTCATTGCTGGAGTAAGTTTGAATGGGCAATCCATAATGGCACAGGCCTTCTGCCCTTGGAGGGAACTTGTATGCCGTCAGGGTGTTTTTAAGGAAATGAGCAATCCCCTCCTTCTAAACTACACAAAACCTATTTGGGACCAGTTCCCCCTTCTACTGGCCTGGAGCCCAACTGTCTACTTTGGGCCTTAAGAACAAAGGATTCCCCTTCCTTAGGCCTCCCCTTTCACTGAACTATAAATCGGCAGGCTTCAATTCTGTCCATTTCAAGTTAATAAAGTACCCAAACGTTCACAGCTGCTTTTCCTGAGCTGATATGTAACACACTCTCTACCCCAAGTCACCAGTCCTAAGCCATTGTTCTGCTCTGAGATCAGTTTTCACACCTCATTATGGCCAAACACTGACAGGGCAGCTGCTGGCAGGTAAATGCATATTAGCCGAAAGAAGCCTCAATCAGTAAAAAGGTAAGTTTCTAAACGTTATTTTACCTAAACAGTTATTAAAAATCGGAATTGCCATTTGATTGGATTTTGAAAAAATCTAAAAAGAATACTTTTTTTTATAGCTGCTCCCAAACCCCAGAGAGCAGAATGAATGTTTTAGTCTAGTTTTCTCATAGTACAGCCAGTGCCTTCCACAGTGAAAATAGCCCCTGGAGGCTTGACACTACTTGGACATTTAATTTCTACTTGTTCTACTTTTAAATGTCATGGCCTTACCTAGTGGGCTTCAAGGCCTTCATAGGGGTGACATTAATATGTAAAAGGAAGCTTTTTCCACTGTCAAAGGGGTTATTTTGACAGGTAGATCTGCAGGTTTAAAGTGCAGCAGTCAGGGTGCAGTGGTAGGCAGGAATACATTTTTTCTTTGTCACACTAGTGGATGCTGCAGTGCATAGATGACATTTAACTTTCTGTGCCATGGGTGTAGTTTTTACACCATATACTATGGCCTTATATGCCAATCAGGGATTAGCCTGTTTTTCCATGTTTTAAGGGGCACAGCATATATATAAGGGGCAGAATCTAAAAATTCAGCAATGATTTCAGCAAAAAATAGGAGTGACCATGCATAAGAGGCATTTTCTAAAAGCAGGTTAATAAAATATGATTGTGTTTCATTTTTGTCTTATTTTATGACCCATTTGCATTTTCCCAAATAGTCTTTTGGTGCATATTGTTCATTAAAATGTCTGGGGTAGCAAGAATCACATCAGTCACCTTTGACCTTATAAGACATTTAAGGGGTGAACAGTTGCCTCATACATAGCTGATGAAGAGCCATTTAAGGGCTGCTTAAGGGACAAGAGAAAAACGATTGATGCACGTTATAGAGGTAACAAATAGTGTCAAAGCCAATATGTGTCCCTTTTCTTAAACATGCTCTGGCAAAGCCAATACACCTGCTTTTTTTGTCAGGGGAAGTGTTTGGTAATTGGGGATGACTTTGTGTTGCTTGCTTTCAAGTCTCCTAAAAAGAGAATATTAAAATAAAGCAACATCTTTGTTTACTCTACTAGCATGCTTTAGTAGAGTTAAGCTTTAAAATCAAAGAAGTGTTTTCAAAAGGAGCTAGTAAATTAAGTTTGCATTGTAAGTGGTAAATGTGAAAGGCATAAACATCAAAATGTTGCATAGTTGATACGTCCACTGTTGGAACAGTATTATTGTAGGTGTATCTGGAAGAAAGCAAATGGGTGCATATATATTTAATTTAAGCACTAAAGAGCTGTAAATCCAACAACGTGATACATTGACAGAAAACTAAACCAAATGAACTTGATAGAGCAAATAGTGAATAGCTTAGCCTGTGGTAACGAGAAATATGATGCACTAACTAAACAAGTACATGTTTCTCTACAGTCTAACAAATGGACGACGTGAGCCCATCCCAAACCCAATAGGAGCACATATGAGACATTATAATTATCCACGAAATGCAATGACCTTAATGAACAACCTATCCAAGAAATGGCAAATCATGTAAAACCCAGAAATGCCAATGGCTAAAAGTGGCCCGCTCTGTACTACTTCTTAGATGTACTTTTTCTGAAGTATTGGTAACATAATGTCTCCCAGAGTCAGGAACACGTGTTTGTTGCTAGACCAAAAACGGCACCACAAGGCCTGGTTACTTCTTGTTTCTGCTGCTGCCTTCATAACCATGAGACCAAGAGTAGCAAGGGTTGTTCCAGGTATACCAAAAGGCAAGAACGGCGCAGAGGCTGCCAGCCACTGGCAGCCTCTAACCGACACCCATATTTGCTTCCAGTCATTTCATAAACCCTTTGACCAAGACGTGATTCTGCTCTATATTTGTTAAATTGAAAATAATGGCAGTTTCCGAAATTCTAAAAGATTCATACTAGTAACAAAGATGCACTTTCAAATTCCATTTATTTTATTCCAATTATAGCCTTCATTACATGTACTCTCATAAAATGCCTTATTTGCCAATATCTGAACATGTATAGGTTGATTCTTTAAACACGTTTGGTACCTTAACTCACGCGTTACATTGTTGCTAGCACAAAATAAAATAGCAAACAAGGAATAATAAACCAGACACTTCAACATGGCCAAAAGTGAAGACATTCTTAGATTTGTGCAAAATGGGCAAGCGCTGATCTTCTGCCTTAATATTCACGCAGTCCTTATTCACAAAAAATGCCTTATCATTTCTGAACTCTTCGACTGCTTGCACTGAATGACATGAGACCTGGGACAAATGAGAACGCAAGCAATACACAATTCGGTTTTAGACCATATGACACAATGCTCGTTTACCCAGCAGTTCTTATGAACTTTATGAAATATTCATCAGTTTATTTATGTTTAACTCTTTAAAACTGATATGAAAAAAAGAAACCCAAAGGACTAGAAATCGTAACATTGATCATTGTTAGCCCATTCTTTAAATTTTAGGGTATTCGCACACATGTACAGGGAAGTCAACTCTCTGTAGCAGGCATCCGACCATGGACGTTGATTGATTCACCAAAATCCTGGGGGTAGCAGAAATCCCAATTTTGACCCAAGCTCATCATTTCACAGGGTTGATTCCTCATCCCGTACTAAGCTCGTCACAGCCTCTGATTTGCTACAGAGGGGCTATGGGAAGGACAAATATGGTATCAACAGAATTTAAACACAGCATGTGATCGGCGTGGGACTTAGGGGGTTATTTGAGTTTGTCGGGCTGCCCACCATCCACAGGGCGGTAGAAGTTAATGCCTATGGCTTGTCACACACCATATTTAGAGCTCTCCATTGGCCTGGCGGAGATCTCTATGCCTTCAAAGCAGCCTTCTTTCACAGCTCCTCCTAAGACACTAAGAGATGGCTGAGCAGCCTCCATGTGTCATGCTGCCGCTCAGCACACTTTGTTTGTTTCACAAAGCAAACTCCCAAACTGGAAGTTTGTTTTCATAAACCAAAATATTAAAACCGTAGCACCCTGGAAGTTTCTGCCAGGGTGTGGGGCAATTTTTAGGTCTCACATGCGCTCCTCGCTCTGCAAGGCTTATTGTCATCAGTACGCTTTCAGAAGGGCACTTGAAGCCCCGCCCATCTTTTTGATTCACTGGCTTCATCCTCCATGCTAAACTCTGGCTCACGATTGAAAAGGAGGCTTCTTAGTCCCTTCTTGTTACCGCGCTGTCCCCTTTTAGGACGGCCCAAACATCAATTGAATAAAAGAATAAAGAATAAACAAAATATATTTTTCCAGAAAAAACATCTGACAACGTGACTTATTTGGGAGATACTACTTCACCTCTATCTGTGATGAACGATGGACTCTAACATCCATTGACTAGTAATTGATACATATAGTTGAGTGCAGAGTCATTTGTGTTCAATATGATTTAATGTACTGCCTGAGCGCAGTTACAACAGTGACCAGATCACTGAGATCTAGTATATCTAAACAGGTTAAAAGAAAAAAAGGCATAATTTACTTTTAGGATATTCATGCTCAGAATCTCTTGGCTTGATTCACAAAGGTTTTTGCTGTGTCTTGCTACTTCTGGTCTACGATGGACTTCCTCCAGGAAGCCAGAAGTACTCCTGACTTAACCCAATATTGCAGTAGTAAACCAAAAGTAAGCCAGGAACACTCCTGGCTTACTCAGGAATAATACAAGAGTAAGTTATACTTATTCACACCAAAACCTTTGTGAATTGGGCACTTTGTGTATTACTCAACTTGCACCCTACTTGAAGCAGTTACTCTCAGATTAAAGCACAAATGTTATGATAGGTTAATGGCTCCCGCCTTGCAAGAGTTCGGCCCAAGCTCTAACTTCAAGGTATCAGTTGACACAATGACAAACCCCCTGAATCTTATTCCTAAACATGAAATCATGGGAATCAAGGGATTCACCATAAAGACAAGTCAAATTACCACTAAATATATTATTGTGTAGTCATCTATATTCCACCTGTAATCCATTTCAGCTTGTGTGCAGCTTGAATGCAGATCTAATATAACTCATCACTTTGGTCATGGTAAATTGGTTACCAGAAATAGTAACCCCAGGCCAACATGACACTGACTAATGAAGAATCCCAGAAGTTTGTGGAACAGGAGTGCAGAATCCAAAAGTGCTGAGTAACAGGTATCCTTGAAGCAGTTCACATATACAGGATGCCTCTCACATCACACGTTGACATTTTATTTGAATTATGTGTCTGTTTGCTCTCAGTTGAAATGTTACTAACGGGTACACTAGAAAACTCTTAACATTTTTATAATGTATTAATCTTAATAATACAGCCTACTTGTAATTTGTGGTCTGTTTTTAAAAATACAATTAAATACATTTCATGTTAATCTAACAATCACTAACAGTATATGGATCACTGCGGGATTATGAGACAGTAAATTAAAGGAAGTAATAACAATGGGTACAATTTTCTCTCTAATTTCTAATCTCTCTAATCCTCTACTTGGAAGTCTACAAGGATTAACATTTTCTCATTGCTATTCAATTTCTTTGTCAGATGTCTATGAGACACAATCTTTAGCCATGATAAGGAGTGTTGTCACTCTACTGATTGAGAAAAGCAAAAAAAAAGATTCTTGAAATGCTGAAATTAACTTAAGCCACTACTAATTACTCGGAGCCACATTCCAGTTAATTTCTTTGCCCATTGTGCCATTCATTACTAGTACCAATCATATGAAAATCAGTCAACAGGAACATTCCAGTCCCAACTGTTAGTCCAGGTCCCACTCGGAAGGAGAAAAAAGTAACCCCAGACCACTTTTAGCTGATTGGGCCCAATCAGTGAGGTGCAGCGTGAATCCTAGCCACAATGAGCATGGAACCCGCATCTTGGCATACCTTTCTCAGTGAGAACTTCTCAGTGAGAAAAAGAAATGTTGAATGTTCAAATGAATTTCAGCCACTGATAATCACTTTGTGCATACCTGGTACACTTAAAGCAATGGTATGCAATGTCTTGAATACTAGAGAATCAATGAGAAATAACTCTTCTTCACCAGATAGTAAGTAGTCTGGTACTGCTGGCCGACGCATACTGCAGTAACACTGATAAAGGGCAGCAGAAAGTGAAGCACTGTCAAATCCATTGGGTCAGAGGCTTCTCCTGTGCGCAATATGCTCTATACTGCCTGCTGCCACTGAAGGACAGAGGGCCTGGACCCATACAGCTGGGGTGGGGGTGCATACAGCACCTGACAAATGACATTCAGAGTTAGTTCCTACGGCAATGCATTAATTACAAATGGGACTCTGTTACCAACCATCCTGGCAGAGAGCGATTATTTTTGTAATTGCTTCATGCTAAGGCATACTTCTGTGGTGGAAGAAAATCTGGTCCATAATCTCCACTCTTGCTAATCCATTGCTACTACAGATTGAAGTGACTGAGATTAAAGAAGGATTCTTACATTCTAGTGTGAGTTAGAAGTTAATGAACCACATTGACTTAAGCTTGTGACTATAAGTGGGTCCCACCGGTGTGCACTGCAAATCATTAGGATGACAATGAATCTTGAATCATTCACAAACATTGCGAATATCTACCTTTAACCACGTACAACCACTTCTGTTAACACTGTGCTGGATTATCTAAAACTTTGATTACACCTGGCCCACAGAGGTTCACATCATTTGACTGCAAATTGTTAAACTATCAAACTATCTTGTTTTCTGAAATTATGTACCAAACAACAAGGATAACCCTATATGCCCGCGGGGGCTAGTGTATTTCTATGCAAACCAAATAATTACCCAGTGGGACTCATTTAGATCAATACCTCGTTTATGATTAAGAAGTAATTACATTAATTATATGTGTGTGTATTCTCATAATTTCTCAACCCATTCCATGACATTAAATATTAGACCAAATCAAAAAGATTTTGTATTTGACAGTGCTTCACTTTTTGCTGCCCTTTATCAGTGTTTTTCTCTTTGCATCAGATTTAGTTGTTTGTCTTGTCTAAGAAAGTGGCAGCAAGGCAGTGAAAAAGTGCAGACGACGCTCTGCTAATCAAATGTGAGGATATATACAAACACTGAAAATAGACTTATAGACACTGTACAAAACCCAAGTCTGTTACATTAGTTATACAATTAAGGGGACTGTCACAGTTCATATACATTCCCTCCACCAGAAACAAATTAATGGACAACCAAGGGGGTGTGTCGACATTTCGAGTCTCATCAGAACAATCGTCATCTAGCTAGAACACCTCTGACAAAATAGAAAAGTGGGCTCAGTGCGTGTAAACTCATTGTCACAGTATAGACTCCAGTCAATGTCAAGTGGTCACATAGTCCCCACATGAGTATGTAAATGTAGGAGCACCAGAAATAGTCATCAACCGAAGTAATCAATCCTTCCACAAAATAAAATCAATGGTTCGATTAGCCATGTTCCATAGGTATGTGAAAAAACCCTGGGTCACCCGGATCTTACTACAAACTAGAATGTGACCAGCTATATATCCACTTGGAATCCCGAATGATATTGATAGGAATATCACCAATTATCTGTTCAAGATATTCGCATTATCTTGTTATGTCTTAATAATAAGCGAGGTATTAATCTAAATAAGTGCCACTGGACAGCTGTTTGGTTTACATAGGTTCTTTAAATTAGGCCCCCTAAGAAATACACATAATCCACATAATCCTTATTGATATCTATACATAAGGGGCAAGACGTACGACCTTTTTTTGCGGCCGCAAACGGGAGAACCTCCCGTTTGCGGCCGCAAAAAAGGGTAATAGCATGTACAAATGCTATTTTGCGAGTCACTGACTCGCAAAATAGCATTTGTGACTCTCGCTATTAGGAAGGGAAGTCCCTTCCTAATAGCGAGTCAACATGCTATGTACTAGTGTTTTGTGACTGCATTTGCGGCCGCAAACCTCGCAGTTTACCACCTACTTCAAGTAGGTGGTAAACCACTAGCACTTGTGAGTATGTTGGTAAATATTTTTTAAGAGCTGCCAGTGGTCCCAGAGACCACTGCCTAACCTTAAAGAAATAAAACTGAAAAGTTTCATTTTTCTTTTTTTAAATGCATCCCGTTTTCCATTAAGGAAAACAGGCTGCATTTGAAAAGAAAATGCTTCATTAAAAAAGCAGTCCCAGACATGGTGGTCTGCTGAGCTCAGTAGGCCACCATCCCTGGGAGGGCCTGTCATTTCCAATGGGCTCGCAAATTGTGAGAGGTTCATTAATATTCATGAGCCTCGCGATTTGCGATCCCATTGGGAATCGCAAACAGGTTAAAACACACTGTTGTACATGCAAAATAGCGCCTCACAAATTGCGAGTCGCAAATGACTCGCAATTTGCGATGCGCTATTTTTTTTGCAGGTTGTACATCTGACCCAAGATCATTTAAGGGACTCCTTCCCGTTAAATTGCTCCCAAAAAAGTTTGGGAAACGCTCCTTCTAATAGAATATTTCTCTAGAGTTCCCAAGGAAAAGGGTGGCCTTGGTTAATTTAGTATTTCCCTCTCAGTGTCCATAGACCAAAATGCACAAGTAATTGATATTACCTGCATGATAATTTAATTGGTTACTTTTACATCTGGAAGTATTCTAAGGTTTAGTTATGGTGATTTTTAAATTTGAAACATTCTTGGTTTAACAATTAGCACTGCCTTGTATTCCGGAACTGATCTTCCAGCATTTCAATGTAGGTTAGAGTCAAAACAGTTCCAAGGTCTATTGTGTGCCAAATAACCTACACCCTTGTTTTGGCAAAAATGTCATTTATCTATGTAGAACATTTTTCTCAAATATATTTTAGAAGAGTAGAGTGTTTTTTTAAAATTAAGCCATTTCTATAATTAGATTGACTTTTTTTGTAAACACAATTTTCAAGTTGTCTATAGATCACAAATAAGGTTTCTACATACATATGGCTATTAAGCGCTGCTTTCATTCAAACAAATGAGGCTGTATTAATGTATTTCCATAGAACACTCATCATTAATTAGAAAGTTAATAAATAAGGGTACTGTTTTCATTAGTGCATTTAATATCAACATCTACTTGCTGACAGCTGATGTTGAGTAAGGATTGCCTAGTATGCCCCCTCCTCCCCCTCAAGACATTCAATCTAGCATTAAAAAGTCAGGTGAAAAAAGGATGGCATCTTTTCTCTATACTAGAATGTGCTACTGGTGCCTGAAAATAGCACATATTTTTTATCACAATTCATCTACAGCTCGTGGCAAATTTTAGACATTACTGCAATTACTGGCGCTCTTACATTCCATTATATGTGTTAGAAAAAATAGGTTGTCTTTCTGTGTGGGAGGCATCTTTTAGCACATATTGTGAAGTGCATGGTGTCAGTTCTGTTTTAGCGCATGGGCACGCTGGCCAGTTGCCTGGGGGCCCCACGAGCAGAGGGGCCCCAAACAGACCAGAATTTAACACTGATTTTCCATTAAACATTTTTATTCCTGTGATTGGTTATATAGGCAGGGCCCCAGTCCACTCTTTGCCCGGAGGCCTATGATGCTGTTAAGATGGCGCTGCATGGTGTTCTTGAATCCTGACATTGTACAACTAGACTCACATAGTGACTCGTATATGGTTTGGAGGCCGGCCTACATAATCAGCAGAGGCCTTGGGTCTCCGCAGCCTATAGAAAACTTCTGCACCCATAATGCATTTGCTTGTGAGGTAATGCACTATACTCACTCATGGTGTCATATGTTTTTTTTTTCTTAAATAAACTCCTATAGCGGGGTTTGTTCAAGAAAACCCCCAAATCTTATGGCCCTAACATGCAACTGCTTGCCTCACATGCGTACTCTGCCACGAAAATTCACTGGTAGTGGTAGCACCGCCTTAAACAGGATTGGGCGACCACCAATCCTGGGTCAAGGGATTCCGACAGCTGAGCAAAATGAGTCACTGCCATTGGAAACCTGACAGTTCTTCCCCCTCTGAAACGGGCGACAGAATTGTAGGTTTGATGTGGTGGGGGAGCTAAACACTTATAGTAGAGCTATCATTCTGTCAGACTCTAAATTACTCCTTAGTTTTTATTTAGCACTTTGCGTGTTGCATTTCTATTTTCTGTCATTGTGGGCCGCAGAAACAGTTCGACAGAAAGTCTGTAATATGTGGTTTAAAATTTGTGTGGTGACTTTTAGCTCAAATGTACCTGTGCTGCTGCTTTGAGCATGCATTTTGCTAATCTGTGCCCTTGCCCCACTTACCTCTGCCTTTGGGTTCGAGTGTGCAACAAACCATTTGGGAAACTCAAAGTGGCAGGTGTCTAGACCGATTACGGAGAATTTTATTTAGCCATCGGCACAGTTATGTGTTTTATTTTACATCCGTAGATGTAGCAGCATAGAACAGTGTGCTAATATCTTCATCACTGCAAGAGCCCTCGTAGAAAACATGGTTAGTAGAGACTAAAACATGTATTTAGAAGTATGGAGTGAACTGTGGCAAGTAAGTAACCATGACAAGCTTTGTTTTGTGGCATTTGCATGAAGAACATTTTTATATAGTCTACAGGACTTTAAAAGCCGCTACAAGGGGTTAAAAGCCCTCTAGTGGGTACATACTTAGTATGTATCTTCTATGACAGTTGTGACTGCAAATACTGCAAATATTTTCTATTATCTTAGACATTTACCTAACCTGCAAGATTTGGGGATTTGGTATGTTACTGTGCAGCAGAATCACTAATGCTACCATCAATCCTAGACCAACAGTGCTTTGGAGATTTGTAGTTTGTGTAGCTTTCATTAGATCGAAGTAGTTTAGGACAACAGATCCCTAACAGACCATGAGAAGTAATGCTGATATGGAATGTTGCATATTGTTGTTCACATAACCATAATCATTACTGTTTAAACAGCCTTAAAAGTCCTAAATATCCGGGTTATGAATATAATTTGCATCGATGAATTAAACATGAATTTTCGAACAGATGTATGGCCAGACTCAGAGGTACTGTTTGCAGTTTATTGTTGTTTGTGCACATGGTTGCTTTAAAAGCATCACACATATTTTTGAGATAAAAGGGCACACAATTTTTCTGGAAAAATGAAGGCATGATTCTGATAGGTAAATGCGTTTTAATTTATCCGATCTATTATTTGTAGAGTTCATCTTTCATCCTAGGGCATCTTGGTACTCAATAAAATAGATTAAATAACCCACCTCACACCGCCTAACACACATAGAGAAAATATATCATTTAAAAAAAACACAAGGTCTTGAAGGTCGTTCTGAGGGTTACATGACCGATGTGAGGATACAAACTAATTCCACATTGTGGCTCAAGAAACTAAAGTTGTGCTGTGATTTCTAATGCAATGCAGCAGCCTTCTACAGCAGAAGCGTAGCAAGGATGCCAGGAGCCTTGGTGCAAGCAAGGAAAATCGTCCATTTGACCTGCTGGGATAGTACTGTACAGCAATGTACAAAGTTCGATGGACCCTTTAGGGCTCTGGGCCCTGGTGCCTCTGCACCTGCTGCACTAATGATGACAGCTAGTCCCCTGTTCTACAGCTGTCCACTTCTTGCTTAAGATCCTCATACTGAGAAGCCATCATGTTTATGTACATGGAAGGCACATTTAACATAATTAGGCCCCAGAGGATGTGGACACAAGAGTCTTAACAGCCACCAGACAGTAGCTCTAGGTTGAAAGCTCTTGCCCTGTTTAAGATCTCTGACCCTGCAGTGCCTTTTTGGTGGCCTGGATTAAAGATTCTAGAGATGAAGGTTCCATCACAAAAAGATATGGTGGGAGCAACTTAAGTTCCACAAATAGCTCATGCTCACAGTAACACTCATTCGTAAGAGGGGTGTTGTTGGTATGTATTTATAATTTGACAATTGCCATTCTACATAAGGCTACAAAGGCAAATGCATTCTTTCTTATCAATCCACAGCAGTGCAAACCAATGGCAGCCTAAATGTTATTACATTATTTGCTGATGATGAGAAAATCTGCAGACGTCACTCCATCACTGATATTCTCTGATTTTACTGCACAACTTTTGAAGTGCAAATCTGTTTACACAACAAGACTTTGGCTGTCTGATGAAAATTAGGCAGAAAATGCTTTTGTGCTGTTGCATTTGCCTCCAGCAAAAATATATAATAATAATTCTTTGAGCAGATATTTACAAAATGCAGACCTTGACAGTCTCTCTCTTTCTCAATCCTTTCTAAATAATTCTTTTTTTTTTAAATGTATGATGCTGATAGCAAAGGTAGGAAACAAAATGGTTTAAAAACAACTTTTAATAGAGAAGCAGAATGTTCTGATAGGAAGATTGTAAGCGCAAACAATGTACATTTTAATATGACATAAAAATGGCTGTTTAATTTGGCAGCGCGCCCGTTAGCCCAGCTCTCTTTGATGCACAATGCACTTTAGAATTGTTGAAGAGCGCAATGTCTAAATGCGAGTTTTAATATAATGCATTTTGATAATCTTTTAACACTGCTTTTCCCACTGAATTACTGGGAATTTAATTATCATGAATATGCAACGGTTTTAATTAATCATGCATAATAAACTTACTAACTTACTGATAGTATAAGCACTGCATCAGTAAGGAAGTGCAATTTTATTCATGCTACATTCTTTTAAAACAATATAACACCTTCCTTTGTGGTTTCTGTTGCACTTAGAAATAAATGCGGGTGCAAGGCCATCGAGAATCTTAAAGACAAAACGCAGAGATTTAAATTGTATTCGCTATATCATGGGAAGCCAGTGGCGATGTTTAAGTAGTAGGGATGAGTGTGCTGTTTTTGGTTAATTTAAGATGAGACTTTCTGCGGTGTTTTGAACATCTTCAAGCTTCAGAGTCACTGCATGGTAGAGGTCAAGATATAAGGACACTGCATAGTTCAATCTTGAACCACTAAGGAGTATGGCTACCATTATAGGGCCGCACATATTAAATAGGGCACTCCTTTTTTGTGTCAACAGAAATATTCACTTCGAGGCCACTGATGCAATGTGGATTTTCAAAGAAAGTTTACTGTTAATCACCAGTTCGAGGCTTTTAGTGGATGGTGAAAGAGAGGGCAAATAAATCATTCAAGGGGCCAGTTCTGGTCAGCCCATACGCCTGGTTTACTATTAAAAACCACAACCTCAGTTTTATCAGCATTTAGTTTTATTGTTTTTTTCTCAACTGGTTCCAAATAAAACAAATCAGTCCCCGGAATGCCAGTTGGTATTGAAGATGGTCATCAAGTAAAGTAGGCTCTGTGACTCTTTAGGAAATAAGTATGGTTTGCAACCCATGACAGGCACATCCTTGTTCAACAGTTTTACATTTATCTTAAACAAGTGTGGGAAACGGGACAAGTTTCTCGGAACCACACATTCAACCTGAGATTTGCCTGCTAAAAAGGAGATAGTTGGACTGCTTGCACTTAGTTAAAAAGGATTCTTCCAACATCAATACAGCCCCTAATACTTACAGCTTTGGCCGGTCCAAAAAGGTTATCATAATCCACTGTGTCAGAAGCTGCTAATAAGTACAGTAAAAGTAAAGTTAAGGCATGGCCAGCATGGGTCTCTGTTGGGCCGTATCCATGAATGCAGACAGGACTGATTTAGTTCCATGACTGGTCCAGAAACCGGCTTGCAGAAGGTATAAAACAATTGGACACCAGCAAGTGTTCAGTTACGGTATTCACAATATAGAATTCTGCAAATATTTCAGCATAGAATGGTAGTAAAGAAAGTGGCAATAATTATTCATCACAGAAGGATCAGAGCCCACCTTCTTCAAGAGTGGCAATACTATGATATTTTTGAAAGATTGAAGAGCCTCTCCCTGACTCAGTGAAGCATTGAGCAGGGACAGTGACTGATTGAAAATGACCAATCTTGGGGAGCGTGGCTTGGTACCCACGGAAGATGGCAGCATCTGGGTAGACCTCCGGGACTCTGAGCAGGATATGAGCAATTTGCAGCTCTAACTGCAGCTTTCATGAGTCCAGAACGAGTGTCTGGAAGTGAGGTGAGACCCAGCAACATTTTTCAGCATTGATTGACTTTCACTTTGCCTTGGTGCTCTTATAACGATTGACGATTCGATTTTCCTCAGTCAACAGGCCACCATTTTACCTGCTCAGCTTCTGCGTGCGAAAATGCGTTCTTTCCAGTGCTGAGGGAATTTCTTCATGACTTTTTTAATTCCTCTTGTTTGTTCAATCGCTTCTGTACAATGGCAGCTTTTCCAGTATAGTTTGCTCCTGCTAGATGGATGTCTACTTTAGATACTGCGATTCACATATTTCTATTTGATTTTTCTCCATATTCTTAATACACAAGAGACTGTTTTTCTTTGTAATTTTTCATCTGTATGAGCAGTCTTTTGCAAGCTCTGCAAATACATCCTCAAAGTGAATGTACTTTATTCTGAGGTGCTGATATCTCATGAGATTTTTGCTTTATATGCAATGACCCCATACTCAGCATTTATATGGGACATTTGACAAAGTTAAACACTTAACTTCCATCCTCTGCTCACAAATTCATCAAAAATTAAACAAATTTTTCAAAATGTTCAACTATGGAAGACTCTTTGGTTGCTATACACAAAGGTAGTCCTTCATCTGGATCCAACAGTACTCCTGTTTTATCCACTGCTGGGAAGGCTAGTACCAAACATCTGAAGAAAGACCCTCCCTCTCCCACAAAATCTCCTGCAGCTGTTTCGATGGCGCTCTTGTTAGAAAAAATATGTGCCTCAAGATAATTTATGGAAGAAACCAACCTTAAACTGCAGCATCTTACGGATAAATGTCCCAAATGGAGGAAAGGCTGAATACAGCAGAGCAAAGCAATGCTTCCTTTGGTTCCGCTACCAGAAAAATTCAATCTCTTCAAAGCCAAGTCTTTTCTCTTTATCAGCACGTTGAAAACGTTGAAAACGTTGAAAACAGAAGCAGAAGGAATCATTTTCGGCCCTATGGTTTGCCCGAGGGATCGGAAGGTTCTGATCCTATTACCTTTCTAAAGTCCTTCCTTCCCAAGCTTGTGTATTTACCTGAGGATGCCCATCTCAACAGTCAGAGGGCCCATAAACGGGCCACCTACCAGCATCTGTCTCTCATGTACGTAATACTAGAGGCTGTCAAGTCATTAAAACGTATTGCTTGGTCGGGAAAACCTTTATTTTTCTCCCAGGACTACGCAAAATCTACTTCTGACAGACGTAAAGAGTTCCTTAATTTGAGACCGGATCTTCATCTACTTGGAGCTCATTTTGGCCTATTTCACCCATACCAGTTTAAAATCACATACAAAAACAAGACTACTGCTTATGAGGATCGGGTTAAATAAAAGAGCTTCATCGATGCGTGCAAAATCAAAAATATGGACACCTCAGGTCCCTCCACCTCTTAAATGATGGTATCTTGTTTTTCTCAGGAAAATTTAACTCAAAATTCTGATCGTTATATAAAGTGTTTTCTTACATTATACTCAAATTTTTTGCTGTTCCATATGAGTATTCAGGAGCCTTTCTCTCCTTCATCATTATCATAGTTTTATTATGGTTAATATTAAGTATTAATTCTATTTGCTTCTCTTGCAGGTCTCTTATTCGTGTTGGTGGTCTTCCCCGTATTATGTAATATGTGATGTGCTCCTCTCGTACTCTCCCTATGGACTCCAGACGTACGATCTGTTCCATGTGGCCTCACCCCCCCACTCTTCCTTGGATACTACTCTTCATAGGTACGTTTATCCCAATTCTTTTTTCTGTCAGTCTTATATTTCTTCTTGCTTCATGGGCTACCTTCTCTCTCGCATTATTTCTTTCTCATTGTTCTATTACTCTCTCCTTTTCTCACTCTCCTTCTTATTGCTACTTTCATTCCCTCACGCTTTACAGATTTTTGGTACATACAAGTCATGATATGATCTACAGTATTTCCTCTTCATGTTTGGTATGATTTATTGTACTTTTTACTTCTCAAAAACTGTTGATGTCCTTAACTATTGTTTATTGGAATGTCAGAGGTTTAAACTCCCCTGTTAAAAGGCATCATGTTTTGTCCCATTTGGAACATTTGGGTTTAATTCAGGAATCGCATCTGACTTAGCAAGAGTCTCTAAAGCTAAAAAGAGTTTGGGTTGGTGACGTGTTTTTCTCCCCAGGTGATGGTAAAGAAATGGAGTTATTACATTATATCATAAGTCGTTGTGTGCTAAACTGATTTACCAAGATTTTGACCATGTAGGTATATGGCTATATACTAAATTTTCAATCGGGAAGGTTCCAGTCTCTTTGTTTAATATCTACACCCCTATAGTTACTGATTCCCATTTTTGGTCCGACCTGAGTCAGATTCCTCTTAAATATCTTGAAGATAATTTTATTCTAGCTGGTGACGGTAGGCAGATAGTCGATCCTTTTATAGATCATAATTCCATGGTTACTTTTATACCAAATAATACCAACAAACTTTTAGTCCACACTATTAAGTAAAGAAGACTGTTGACTCTTGGAGTCTTTGTAGCCCTACCTTAAGAGAATACACTTACTTCTCTCTTGCCCATCAAACACAATCCCGTATTGACCACTTTTTTGTATCCCACAATATCTCGCAGTCTCTACATTCTGCCGATATTGGATCAATCCTAATTTCTGACCATTCCCCTGTTTTCCTTCAATTGGATCCACCTCCCTGCTCTTGTAATCCTTGCAGATGGCGTTTTAATAACCCTCTTCTTTTAGATCCCACTTTTACCTTCTCTTTTGATTTAGTTTTTCAGGAATACTTTCACCTCAATCAAACATGATAATCTCCCTTTTCATATTATTTGGGATGCTTTTAAAGCATCAGCATGTGCTTTTATTATTTCTTAAGTTGCTAAGAGACAAAAGGCATCACATGTTCATACTGTTCACCTTTTAGCCCAGATAAAGAAATTGCAACACTCCTTTTATACTTCCAAGTCAGGGGATTGTTTCTCTGAACTCATTCGCACAAAGCTTCAGTTTAACAAAGAATCCACTGATAATGCTTCTCTGTTTTTGCTAAAATCTAGTGCACATTTTATGGAGGTTAAAATAAGGCAGGCAAATTATTGGTAAATTATCTTAAGGTTAAGAACAAAACATTTAGCATTAAATCAATTTTTGATACAACTCACACATTGAGGTATAAGGACTCCGAGATTCTGGATGAACTTGTTTGATATTAAAATCATTGTATACACCTGAAAATGTAACTTCTGACCTTAATATCTCTCATCCATTCATATACCACCAGATAAATGTGTTGATGTTTCATCACTTGAAGCTGACATTTCACAATCTGAATTACACACTGCATTGAACACACTAGAAATGGATAAGGCCCCTGCCCTGATGGCTTTACTGCTGAGTTTTACTCTCATTTTGCTAAGTTACTCCTTCCCAAATTGCAAATTATCATAACATGTTTTTCCCTCTCTGGTTCTTCATCGGGTTCCTTTCTGAACGCTTTAATTTGTCTTATCCCCAAGGAAGGTAAGGATCCTCAGTTTTGTAAAAACAACAGGCCCATCTCATTAGTGAATATTGACTTTAAAATATTTTCTAAAGCTTTAGCTGTGAGACTTGATTCATACCTGCATGATTTGCTCGGTAAGGAACAATCAGGTTTCGTCAAAGGACGTTGTCTGCCTGATAATACTCGGCTATTTTTTATGTTCTTCTCAAATACCCTCTTAAAACTGAATCGATTTTGGCGACTGCTTTAGATCCAGAGAAAGCATTTGATCGAGTTTACTGGCCTTTCTTTTTCATACTCTTAGTTGGTTCGGTTTTGGTCCAAAAAGTATATCCCTGATCTCTCTCCTATATTCCGCCCCTAGAGCAGCTATTTGCGCCAACGGCCTTATTTCTTCTTATTTCTCTTCGGGAAGAGGTGTACGTCAAGGCTGTCCGCTTTCTCCATTCCTTTTTAAGTTAGCACTTGAGCCCTTCCTTTCCAGTTTAAGACAAAAAAAGGATATTCGTGGATTTCCCTTTAAAGGCTTGCAGACTAAACTTGCAGCTTTAGCTGATGATGTTTTATTGTTCCTTTCCCAACCCCTCTCATCATTGCCAGCTTTTTTACAAGAAGTTGCCTTGTATAGTAGTGTTTCTGGTTATAAGTTGAACAACGAGAAATATGAGATATTATCCCTGACTAAATTCACGTTTAAAGAAGAATTTATTCTGTCCAATTTTACATGGAATCCCAAACACATTAACTATCTTGGTTTGTGGTTTACTTCCACTATCTCTACCTCAATTTCTCTAAACTTAGAAAAATGTGTACATAAATTAACTACTTTAACTACCAGATGGCACCTGCTCCATCTTAGCTGGTGGGGTCGTTTGTATACTATTAAAATGTTGTTGAGCTCTATTGTACTGTTTACCATATCAAATCTCCTGGTGTCCATACCTCTTAAACACTTCAGGAAGATTAACTCTATTGTCATCTCTTTCCTTTGGAGTCATAAAAAATCTTGTATGTCCTTGCTTAAATTAACCTGCCAAAGTCGAAAGGTGGGGTTAAATTCCCGGACTATCCTAATTATCAAAAGGCTTTTTTGTTACGCCAGTCATCTAGATGGCTTCCTGATTCCATGACAATATGCCTGTTATGGGCAGATGTAGAAATTACTTTTCTCCTCCCCTTTTTATTTAAGGAATATTTATCCATGACTCGCAAACCACAATCTCTTTCTACACCTGTTCTTAAACACTCCTATAGATTATTAGATTCCATGATCCATAATTCTCCCACAGACATAGATGCTTTTCTTAGATCTACCATTTGGCATAATAAAATTATATTAGGTAATAATTAACCCATTTATTGGAAATCCTGGAGAAACACAGGTATAATTTGGATCCACCAACTCTTTGAATGTGACACTTATTTTTCTTTCTCCCAGGTCCGTCACCAGTTTGATTTACCTTTATCATTTGAGTGCAAATACAAAATATTGTACAATGCTCTCTCTACTGCTTATGAACATACTCAACTTTCTCTATCTTATGCTACACCCACTACTAACCTTTGGTCTACTCTGTTGCGCTCCTCCCCAAGAGCATCTAACATTTATTCTTATTTACTTTCCTCTGACTCTAATAGGACCAAATCAAAGGTGGAATTAGCCTTGGAATCTGATTTTGTGTTTAACTGATCAATTCCTTTCCGGGCTAAAATTTGGAATAAAATCAGAAAATCATCTAGAGCAACAAATACCATGCAGGCTACGGCGGATACTTGTTCAACATGCTCTCTCCCACAGGCAGATTTAAAACATCTACTTTTTACATGCCCTTCAGTGTTGCGCTTTTGGACACATGTTTGGGTTCAAGTTAATTCAATATTTCACACTACAGTTCCCTTTTCTTTTATTACAATGTTTTTGGGTAGTATTTCTGAAGCTTGGCGCTCAACCTCGTGTGACACTCATATTTTGGATCTACTATTGACAATGGCCTTCCAACAGATCATTAAGCATTGGAAAGATTCTACTAAGTTATCATTTCAAGCTTGGTGGAAAGGGGTGTGCTATAATCACAGATTGGGCACCGTATGGTGAATTATGCTACATCTCTCCCATCCTTGACTGCTTGGGAGAGCACAGCCCGGGCCTCCTCCAAGACTAGTGGCAGCACCACAATGCCAGGCTGGAGGAAGAAAACAATGTCTTCCCAAATCAGTCCAAACTCTTAGATTCCCTATCAGGAGGGGCGGAAGGGAACACGCCCTGGGAAGTAAAGGCCTACACCACCAAACTTTCAGGGTGGGATGTTGGCTGAGGAACTTTGGATCTCCCGGTGCAGGGCGATGGTGGTGTACAATCGTCCTATTCACAGGAGCCCCTATTCTAGACTTGGACCACGTGCCTAGTAGGAGGTTGTAAGTGCTTCATTAAAGGGCAAAAGGGGTTCTGAAATGGAAGCCCCAGGTTGAAGCACTTTGGTCAGGAGAATAGTCCAGACCTGCACTGAGTGCAGTTCTAGTCAAAGGACGTTTGCTGCCCTTTTAAACAACCATGGCATAGGATGCCCCCTCCTCTATAGCCACTGTTGGTGGAGAGAGCATGCCAGTATCTGGAGAAGTGTCCAGTCCATTGGCTTCCGCAAGTTCCTCATACCAGTACAAATGCTCCACAGAATCATCCTGGTGTTTCAAAAGGTCCATAGGCCCCTCCCATTCCTCTCCTGAGCCTAGAATATCTTCAAAATGCTCAGGCAACAACATAGAACGTTGGCGCTGGAATTGGCATTGAGCGACGTTGTTCCTTGTCGTTGAGGATGAGGATGGAGCTGGTGCCGCCAGTGGCCACTGGCAGCACCACAGGCACCGACCTTGGGTCTGACACCAGAGGAGGTTGTGTTGGCATGACTGGCATCAACCTGGATCCAGGATTGGATCCATGAGGCCCCACCAGCACCGAGGCCGGAGCTGATAGCGTCGAGCCCGATGGGGCTCCTTCTGACGCCGCGGGTCAGAGGGCTCAGCAGCGTGGTCGACCCACTTAAACACGTGGCACACGGCCTCGTAAAATTATTTTATGTGAGTGGGGGTCGCTCCGGCTCCCGGAAAGGGAAGGAGGTGAAGAGTCAACCCAGGCTCCAGTTCGCGGAACCGTGCCCAGAGCGTCGGAGCTCCTTACCAATCTCATCGATGGACGACTGTCGACAGCCGAGGTGAAGATGAAGTTCTCTTGGACTTCTTCTTCTTCTTATGCCTCTTCCCTGAGTGTCCAGAAGACCTTGAGTGGGAGGAAGAGGACTTAGAGCTCTAGGAGCGGTGCTAAGACCGCCTCTTCTTCGATTGGGACCTGGGACCTTTGCACGGAGTCTCGCTTGACGGTGTCGATTGCCGGTCCATGAGGAGCTTCATCGTCCAGTCTCTCAAGGCCTTCAGAACAACGGCCTGGCAATCCAAGCACGACTTCCAATTGTGGTCGTGCTTGAAACAACATTGGCAAACGAGGTGGGGATCGGTTACCGACATCGTGCGGTGGCAGGCACCGCACAGCTTGAAACCTGCCTTCCTCAAAGACACCCCCACACACCAAAAGGACAATTTTTCAAACGATAAAAGTCGAGAAAAAAACCTGTCAAAGAGCGAAAGAGGGGTAGCTCTTCCCAGATCGGCGCTTAACTGGCACAGAAAGAAAAGAACTGACATCTGCGCACCTGGGTGGCACCCATAAAGGCACTGCGACATCATAACTGATGCTGCCGATGAATGGAGTCACCTGACGGCGAGCGCAAGGGGTATTGCTCAACAAAAGTTTACAGATCCAGCCTGACGCCTGGGAAATTCAAAGATTAGGAATGAGCAGCTAGAAGTCTCTATCAGATCTCCAGGCTCTACAGGCCCGCAGAATCACAACCCTTTCGACAGCACACAGCTGTTAGTAGAATCCAGCCTCTCAGGACCAGTTTTCACCTTACACTACGTAGTCACCATCGAGTAACTGGACAATACATATTTGACTTGTACAAACGCATCAAGTAGCTACATATGACTCAGCAGTTCTAAAACTGAAAGTGAAAGGAAACCTATAAACATGAATGGCAGGATCCTTGGTTTTGTTGGAATATTTTCATTGGTTTACTTCAGCTGTTTATCTGGATTTTGATGTGGTTAGGAAAGTCTCTTGTCTGGTAAAGTTGTTTTAGGGACTGACTTCCAACATTTATTTTCAGACATAAGCAAGGAAGGCTTAAGCCTGGAAAAGCAGGGCACATATTTGTACATTATCAAAATTCACAAAAGGTTCATTCACTTGCGTTGTCAATTACTTAGTCATTTTCAAAAAAGCAAAGGTGCATGTTGGTTTGGAAGTGAATGTAATGATGGTAATCTCAATGAAGTCGCTGACTCAGATTACTTATAACTGGTGCCTTTATTTAATTACAGCTATTCCCTAAAGAGCGCCGAGCCAGCGCTGCTCTCTCGCGGCTGCCGCGCCTCTGACTCCCTGCGCGCGCAGTCCGCCCCCCAACGTGGCTGCCGCACGTCATGTAGCTACGTGACGTGCATAAGCTGGTGCGCGCCACTACATATCTCCCTTTTTTCCAAACAGTATAAGAGTCACTTACAGTTCAAATGTCCAATTCAAAATCTCGAAACCTTGCTGGTCTCACCACAGATCTCCTGCTCCTGGTCACCTGGGTCGAATTCTCCTGGGACCTTTGACTCAGCCCCTCATCGCTTCTTTCCTCTCTCTGTCCAGTCGTGTTCTCCTCTATGCTTCTTCTCTCCTCTCTTGGTTCGTCTCTACCACTTCCTTCTCCATGTTGCTCGCCATTTCCTTGCTCTCCTTCTGCATTCGGCTCTTCTCCATCGTCCCACTCAGCTCCCTGTTGATCCCATTGTAGGACTTTGTTACACCTGGCCATGCGATCTTGGGACCACACGTTTCCGTCACTCAGTAAAGCCGCTCGATCGTACACCTCCTTGACTTGCATGGGCCTGCTGTATTTGCTGTCTCCCTTCTTCTGCAGCGTTGCCAACTTTACTCTTACCCACTCATCCTTTTCCAACCTTGTCCCCTTTACAGTCCTCCGTTTGTTGTAGTGGTTGGTGTATATCAATTGTGCTTTTTCTAGGTTTGCACGTACCACCGCCGGGGACCATTCGCTGGTGATAACCTTCTCCTTCCAAATCCGATTGTCATGTGTGAATGGTTCTCGCCCTCTCAGGATCTGAAAAGGGCTGTATCCTGTACCTGTTGGCGTAATCCTGTAGGCCCATACCATGTTCTCAATGGCTTTCTCCCAATCTTTGTTGCAGGAAATGGCTGCTTGTACGGCACCCATCACCACTCGGTTAAACCGTTCCACCAAGCCGTTCCCGGCGGGATGGTAGATCGCTGTGTGTTTGATGGCTATACCGTTCCTTTGCATGAAATTGTTCCACCTTTCTGACGTGAATTGGGGGCCATTATCGCTCAAGATAGACTTGGGTATGCCCTCCCTCACGAAAGTGTCTGACAGAAATCTCAGGATGTTCTCCGTGTCCATGGTCTCGTCTACCTTCAACTCAGGCCATTTGGAGTATCGATCCATGAGGACACATACATACTTCTGCGTGCCCTGGCTGTCAAGGATGGGTCCCAATATGTCTATTGACAATTCTTCCCACGGGTTCTGCGGGGTTTCGAACTGTCCTAGCGCAGGGCGCAGTGGCTTGAGTGATTTGTCCGCTCCCTGGCACTGTGGGCATTCTCTGACATGCCTCTCCGCTCTTATGTCCATGCCTGGCCACCAGTAATTTTGTTTGGCCCTTAGCTTCAGCTTCCCAATGCCTAGATGGCCCTCGTGTAGCAAGTCCAGTAACTGGGTTACGAGTCTTCTCGGAGGGATTACCTTGTCCCCTCTGTATGTGAACACTCCTTTGTCCCCCACTGACAATTCTTCTCTGACTTCATAGTAGGGTTTGACCTCTTCGCTCACATGCCTCTTGTCCGGCCATCCCTTGACAATGTACCTCTTCACTTCCTTCAACACGCTGTCCTCCTCGTATTCTTCCGTCCACTCTTGGTAACTGATGACCTTGCCCTGATCCCCCACCAGGGCCACCAGTTCCCTTTGGTCTGTGGGGTCTTCTTCTCCCGGCTCCATTGCTGCTGCCCTGCTCAGATAGTCAGCCACTCGGTTGCGATTCCCTGGAATGTACTCCACGTCATATCTGAATTCGAGAAGTTTCAGGGACATCTTCGATATCCGGGGCGTGGCGTTGGCATGCCCACTCGATGTTAGCACTTTCACTAATGGCTTATGATCCGTCCTGAGCAGGAATCTGGTGCCCCATAGAAACTGCCGGAATCTCGCAGTGGCCCACACCACCGCCAGCATCTCCTTCTCAATCACACTGTACTTGCTTTCAGTGGCCGTCAGTGCCCTGGATGCAAAGCTGATCGTCTCCAGCTGACCTTGTCCTCGATCTTGCATGAGCACTGCTCCCAGGCCCTTGTCGCTGGCATCGGTTGTGAGCACGGTAGCGCCCTGTGGGTCATATCCTTTCAGCGGCACTGCTCCCGTGACGTCTCTCTTGATGGTATCAAACTCCTGTTGTGCCTCTGGTGTCCATTCAAAACTGGTGCTTTCTCTGGTCAGCATCCTCATATTGTGAGTTTTGGAGGCAAAGTGTACCACAAACTTACTGTAATACTCCGCCATGCCCAAAAACGACCTTACTTCCTCCTTGTTGGTGGGGGGTGGAGCTTCAGCAATAGCTTTTACATTGTCTGCTTTTGGTGTAATGCCCTGTGCCCCAATCTCGTGACCTAGGTAAGTCACTGATTCTAGTCCCAGGCGGCATTTGGTCCATTCTGCTGTGAGGCCCTTGCTTTCTAGGGTTTTCAGTACTCTCCCAAGTTTCTGATCGTGGTCCACTCTATCCCGCCCCATTACCAGAATGTCGTCCTGGAAATACTGGATGCCAGTTAAGTTCTTAAACAGTTGGTGCATTAACCTTTGGAATACCGCAGCCGCCGAGGCCAGTCCGAACGGCATGCGACAGAACTGGTAGCATCCGAATGGGGTGATGAAAGACGTGAGTTTTCTGCTGTCTGGGTGCAATACTACTTGGTGGTACGCAGAGGTCAAATCAATGGTGGAGTACCATTTGACCCCTCTGGTTTTTGCTAGCATTTCGTCGATCCTTGGGAGGGGAAATTTCTCTACGACAATGTTCTTATTTAGCTCTCTCAGGTCGACGCAGAGCCTGACCTTTCCATTCGGCTTCGTAACTACCACCAAGGGCGCGAGCCACTCTGCACAGGTGATGGGCTCAATTATCCCTTTACTCTCCAATTCTTGAAGCTCCTTTTGTACTGCCTCTCTTACCGCTATGGGTATATTCCTCACTTTGTGGGCAACTGGGACAGCGTCCTCCTTGAGCACGATCTTATGTTGGAATCTTTCAAGTTTTCCCACCGTGCCTCCGAACACTCTTGGATACTCCTCTTTCCATTTGGTGAGATTGGGCCATGCGTCTGGCTCTGTAAGTAAAATCTGTTCTTTGCCTCCCGGGTCTAACTTGATTCCCAGGTCACCCTGGTCCAGCCACCCTAAGACGGACGGTCCTCTCTCTGAGATGTACAGCTTGCATAACGCTGATCTGCCTCTGAACTCAAACTTCAAGAGTCTATACCCCACCATAGGGATGCAATCTCCGTTATATGTGACCGGTTGGATGTCCAACTTCTCCAGCTCTGGTCCTATCTTCGGTCTGAATGTTTCCTCCCACACTGCTCTTTGTATTATCGTGTAGGGGGAACCTGTATCCGCCACTACACTGATGGTTACTCCTCCCATCTTCATTTCCAACACAGGTTTGTTTGTCCTTTTTCCATCTATACACATTATTTGGTCGTATATGCACAGGACAGTGATGACCTCTTCCTCCTCCGTCTCTTCCTGAACCTCATCTTTCTGGTCTACGTATTTTACCATACCTTTGGACAATTTCTTCCGGCACACCTTCTCATAATGTCCGATGATACCACAGTGTAAGCACTTGGCCCTGAACGCTGGGCATCTTCTGTCGTGAGCCTCATGAGACCAACTCCCACACCTGTAGCACGATTTCTTGCTGCCACCGCCTTCCTGTCTCTTCTGCGATCCCGTGCTGCTCTGCCAATTGTTTGATCTCTTCGGCGTAGCGCCCCTGTGCCTCAGATCTTTGCGAGGTTCTTCATCCTGGATCTTGTTCACCATGGCTGCGGTCGGCGGTTCTTTCTTGGTTGCGTCGGCGCACCTCCGTGCGAGTTCTGCCCTCTTGACTATGACCATTACATCCTTGAGTGTGGTGTCTCCACTCGCCCATAGCTTGTCCTGGACATTCGTGCTGGTTGTGTGCATTACTATTTGGTCCTTGATAAACTCTTCCTCCCACAGGGCATACCTGCACGTGGCCGCTAGCTTCTTCAGAGCCGCCACATATTCCTCAATCGACTCTCCAGCCCGTTGTTTTCTCTGCTGGAAGTTGAATCTATCGACCGACACACATACCGTGGGCCTATAATGTTCGTTTAGGTCATCAATAGCATGGGCGTACACATCGTCGTCAGAGCCATCTCTCTGTTTGGGCACCAGGCTTTTGTATATTCTGAGTCCTTCTGGCCCCAAATTGAGTAGCAATATGCGTTTTTTCCTGTTGGGTTTGAATGTCTCTTCATTCTCGTCCTCTAAGACCTCTATGAAGTTGTTTATATATTCGCGCCAGTCCTCCCACTTCATCAGTGGTTCTCCTGGCTTCGGGAGGAACTGGACTGGTGCAATAGCGTAGCCTGCTGGTGCGCTCATTTTTTCCTCCTTGACCGTCGACGCTCTGCTTCCTTTCCCTGTGGGGCTACCTGGGGTGCTGTCCGTCTCCTCTCTCTTGGCGTGTTCTTGGGGACTCTCCGTGTCAGCCCCCTCACCCTCCTTTACGGTAGCCAGGTCTGACCTCCTTGTGGATAGCGTGGGTTGTGTGCGACGCGCTGTCTGGCCGCTATGGGTCTCTGTGCCACTTTCCTATTGCGTGGGTGGTACTGGCTCTGCCGCGCTCTTTAGGGTACGGTACCTCATGTGGTGCTTGCAGTCCTGGTGGTCCCCAGTTGCTCTGCCCAAGATTTCTGCTCTGCTGTGCCAGTTCCACTCCTACTGGATGCCACTGGTTGCATGGAGCTCTGCTGGCACCTTGGGTCTGCTTGGGTGGAGCTCTGCAGTGTCTCCCTCTACCACGTGGTGGGTGAGCTGCCTTCCGTTTTTTTTTCCCGTTTTTTTTTTCTCTGGGTGTGCTGGTCGAATCCCGACCTCGTCGCCACTGTAATGATGGTAATCTCAATGAAGTCGCTGACTCAGATTACTTATAACTGGTGCCTTTATTTAATTACAGCTATTCCCTAAAGAGCGCCGAGCCAGCGCTGCTCTCTCGCGGCTGCCGCGCCTCTGACTCCCTGCGCGCGCAGTCCGCCCCCCAACGTGGCCGCCGCACGTCACGTAGCTACGTGACGTGCATAAGCTGGTGCGCGCCACTACAGTGAACCTATGAGATATATGCCAAAATTCAAAATCAAATTAGTAATGTCACTATAAATCCAAATAAACGATCGAAACAAAGGGAAGGTTGCACTAAGGTATTTGTTATCATGAATAATAAGCCAACTTGGGAGTTCGAATTTTACTTGTATTACGTATATTTTACATGTGTCATAAGTTAAAGAAAAGTAACGCTAAAACATTATTAATTATACATATCGTAGGTGTTGACATGTCTACATCCGTAGCTTTGTGATTCCGGATTTACTCTCTTGCTAAACGGGATGAAACTACAATTCATTTAACTGCTGCTCAGAGAGTGGGAAAGACAATTGACTTTGACCCCCACACACTTCAAATAAATGATAACTGGACCTATGCACTTGAGCGATAAATATGTGCGGATCGAGGTATTGCAGAAAGGTGTCACTTTATTCCAATAAAAAGAACAATTTACAGTGCTGGCCAGACGTTTATTATGGCCTGCGATCTCTTTTCCAGGAAATAATCCACTTGGCCTGGCCAGTAGTGACATGGCTCTAAAGATATGTTTTATACAAGACCCAATTTACTGTAGGTTAATCACATAGCCCTGATATGTTATGAAGTACTAAAATCATACTGATCAGCTATTTTAAAACCAAGCTACTTGTGCTGAAGAAGCGGGTAAAGCAGTAAATAGCCTTGGTTTTACTGCAAAGTGCTACACAGACTATTTTATTTTGCTTCAGGCCATATTGTCCCATGATGCTCCGATTCAATGGAAGACATGTTTGGCGGATTGATTGCATGAAGGTCATTTAAAGCCTAGCCACTAGAGTGATTTAAAAGCATGGCTTGCCTGTTTGAAAGGCCGATCAATGAGTTTTATAAATTAGCACTGTCCTCAAAAATATATTCTTTATAGGGTTCAGCAGTATGTGAGCCTACCGCCATGTGATGTGTCTATTAAAAAAGCAACAATCATTAAGGGCACATCTGCATCTTATTATCTTGCTTAATACTAAAGAGTATAAATATTGACCTAACATTTTTTGAAAGACTGAAAACCCTGGAAATCTATGAGTCGTGAATAGTTACAGTACTGCTGCCTTGGATTCTGAGATAACACTGTTAATTATACAGAATTGTACACACACCATGGGTACCATTTCAATACAATGGGTCTATGACTCTGCTTATGACTAGGGGGTTAAATTGAATTCCGATTCCTGTAACAACAGGAGCGTGCAATTGTCATACTCCTGCTGTTTCCCCTGATGGAAAATGTGGCGACATTTAATGGAAGAAAAGGCCAAATAAAAATGTAATACAAGCAAATCTTGGTTAGATGATTAAGGAATCTGCATAACACACCTCATGCGACCTAAGCATGCAAGTATTTAGCTCTGTTTGGGTAAGTACCTCACGAAAGGTGAGGTAAATACAACACCTACTCCACATCTCAGAAGCAGGGACTTCATATTAAATCTGTGTGGGGTTGTGTTTTGTTTAACGTTTACAACAAATGGGGGGAAGTTATTCTGCTTAATCAATGCTTATTGAAGTTTAAACAATCATCATGTCCAGTCATTTTACAGAAAAGGAAATTAAACTAAAAAGTGACCTATTCTACAATTAAAATGTTAACAAATCATTATTTTTCCTTTCCTCTCTCAACCCACTCTTTCCCACCCTTCATCGATCCAGATCCCAGTCCCTGGTACAACATTTATAACCATACCACTTTTAATCTACTCCATCTTATCCTACTGAAGCCAAAAAATATCTTACTTATGTTCCGCCCCCTCTGCAACCCCGCCCTGAATAGTCATTTGCAACTGCGGTTTTCGAAAAACACACACAAATCCTTTTAAATTTGCCATTTTGATCATTTAGGTGATCACTGGTGAGTTAAGAACTAAAACAAACTGCAGAGGAGATAAGGGACATTCTTGTCTCATTCTACTTTTGTTTTCGAACAAGGGAGATGTAAAGTTGTTGTAAGAAGCCACTACCAAAGGGTTAGAATACAATCATTTAATTCTGGCAAGGAAACGCTGTCCGATATACACCAACGCCAGTAATCAAAACAGCTAATTCCATTTCACCCTTTCAAAGTCTTTTTCTGACTCTAATGAGATTGTTAATTTCATATCTTTGACATTCCATACCTGCCATAGTACACAGGATGTCAATATCAAATGGGCTGTGGAAGATGGGTGTGGTAAAACCCCACATGGTTTAGAAGAATTGAGGTTATCAGAACCAATTTTAGATGATTTGCCAATATTTTTGCAAAATGGTAATGTCAGCAATAATTAACAAGATAAGCATGTAACTCCAACACAAGGGCGGTTCTTTTTCTGGTATTAAAGGGAGAGAATATTTTGCAGTCCTACATTTTGGGTGGGGTTTGGTGTCTTGGGTAATATCTGTGAATAATTTGTTCAGGAGAAGGACCAGTTTCTGTTTGTTTACCCTATAGATTCCAATGAAAATCCGACTAAACTCAGGGCATTAACTGCGGGCATAGTGTTAATAGCTATTTCAAATTCTTCTTTTGAGATTTCACATTTTAGGGATTGAGCTCGTTCTCAGAAACATTCAGCAGTTGAATAGTAGTGAAAATTGCTCTTCACCTGACTGTGTATCTTGACATTCGATGTCTGTCTTTGTATATTTGTATTTTCTCGTCTTCTCCTCTTTTGGTTGTATTTGCTTTTTATTGTTTTCGTGGTGGGAATGTAATATTGATTTTCTATTGGTTGTCTTCTTTATGCATCATACTTAAATGTACTATTGAAAGATTCTTAGTGTTGAGCAGATAGCCTCAAATTGGATGTAGATAAGACAGATATACTCATTCAAAAGCACAAGCATATACGTTGCTCTACCCTGCTCTGTCCCCAAACCAAGTGTTCACTCAAAGTTTACGGACTGAGTCGAAAAGTTCATCTTAATCTGGTGCCCAGACATGAAAGCCTTGTGCCACACATAATGTTGTTTAGGAGAGTTGGATGAAAATATTCCAACTTTGCAGAATACTGTGCTTCCTTCTTAAAGATTATTTCAAAGTAGTAGTGGTGCCTTATTCAACTCTAAATTTTAAAGTAGTAGCATTACTGCACATTGACTTCTTGGATTTGCGATTAGCTTTCTAGCAGAAATTATTACATGGCACTGACCCCGTATGCCACATTATTCAGGTCATGCTATGTTACAGTATGTTATGTTACTTTTTGTTACCTTATGGAAGTAACTATTTATTTAGTGGTTCCCTAATAAGTATTAATTCTAAAGCAACTTAGCCTCCAGAAGAACCAGTCTCAGCTGTTCATAACAATAGGCTTAAAGAAATTGCTTTTGATTTACCTAGTCTGTTCTCATGATCCTCACATTATGACTTCTTTAATAACTACAGTATGTTTGACTTTCATAACGAAATATATAGAAAAATAAAATTGTATTCACTTTTCATGACGTTCCTGTTGTGATAAACCTTTCGCCCTATTTACTTAACATGGGTTAATGCCGCCTTGTAAATAAGGACCCCTTTCGTATTACACTTAGCGTGAATGGGGTGGGCAATGGGTATTGTGGTGGGCGCTCTGCCGCAACACCCATTGATTTTGACTCTGCCTCCTATTCACAGGGGTGGCGTAAATAGGAGGCAGCGCCAAAATTAAAACCGGGAAAAACCTGGCCTTGACATGGCGATACAAGGAAAAATGGTTAATAGCTCCTCGTTGTTGCTGTTTCTATGTGTGCTGCATTGTGCAGCCCCCATATAAACAGCAAATCGCCATGAATGATTGTGTACGTGCAGGAAGGTGTCTCTTCCTGCACATAAACAATCATTACAAAAATTATGATTTAAAACTTTAAAGTGTGCTGCACAATGCAGCTCACATAGAAGTTTCAAAGCGACATTCTGGATTGTTTATGTGCATCAAGGAACACCTTCCTGCACATACACAATTATTGCCCCCAAAGCAGACACCCTTGCATTATGGTGCAAGGGTGCTTGTGTTGGCGCTAGGCAGCTAGATTGAGAGCCAGTGCTAGCAGAAATTCAGGGGTGACCCTCATTCTTGTGAATACAGTGCATCCCTGCATTTTCAGAATGGCAAAGAGTGGCATTAGCAATTTTTACTTAACGCCACGCTTCGCCATTCTGTTGTAAATATGCGCCTCAGTTTTAGAGACATTTAGACAAATGCACACACATACAGTATCCATTGTTGCAGTTGGAAGAGGCAGTCTTATAGTAATTAGAATTTCTAATATGCAGCTGAGTGTCATAGGTGAAGATATGACTGATTACAATATTGGAATGTTGAGAGCATCATTAAAGAAAATGAAGTCGCTCCGGCTTATAATGACTGGTATAAGCCAAGTGTTCCAACATTCCAATGTTTGTCTTTATGTTTCTCCTTTTTTAATGTAGAAAATTCTACCCTCTGTGGGTAGAATGTTCTAATAGCCTAATGGCCCCTTGCATCTTACTATACATGTTGTTAAAGGCCTTCTCCCTCATTATAAGCCTCTGCCTGCGGCTCAGGCCGATAACTCTGATTCAGGTCCAATAACGACCTGTATAGCTCTCATCAGTGGGCTATAAGGGTATATTATGCTGTTGGTGCATTCAGTCTGTGAAAGTGCAATCATACATATATTACGAGTTCAATGGCAATGTAAACTTATGGGGCAGGCCAAAAGTGACATTTAAGGGTTATTGTAAGAAAGGGCTTCATTTACTGCGGGGTGGTTATCCCTCGATACATTCAAGAGGAGTACGCCAAGCCATACACGTTGGACAAGTCAAGGAGGATAAGCAAACTTTTGTCCCTGGGCCACTATCTGTCAAAATTCCACTCTTACAAAGGAGGGTCATCAGAGCATTGGAAAACTAATACATGTGATCAATTTGGCTTTTCATTTGATGAAGTGAGACACTCTCAAGAGACAATCTTGAAGCAACTGTTATTCATTTAAGGACGGTGGCTAGAGGGCAGGGCTGAGGCACGACACCCTTTCTGGAGGCAGAAAAAAGGGTCTCAGCTTGGAATTGCTCATGTTTCTTTACCAGAATTGTGTTCTTTTAAAAAACATTGGGATTGAATGATCATTTGATGAGGTTCAGAACCTCTTTAGACAAGGAGAGATGAAAATCGTGATGGCACGAATCCACACCAGATAATATGATGTATTGTTTTTTCTGTAGATTCACATTAGCCAAACTCGACCCGAAGGTATTGGAGCATTTTACATACACACCAGTTATGTTACACAAGAAGACAATCATAATTTGGAAGGAGCGGGGAGCTTAACAGAGTTGCCCAGAATCACAGGATGCTGAGCCATCATTGAGGCTCGAACCCAGTTCCCCAGCTCCAAAGTCAGCAGCTATAGCCTTAAGGCTACATCCTCTCTCTACTGACTAAATCAATCTGAATCTTGCCTTCTCTGTTGACACAAATTAGGTATTTTTTGCTCAATGTGTAGTAAAAAAGATTTCCTCTACAATGAGACAGCATAAAATGAGGGATGGAAATACCAGTTCATGTGAACGTTGAAAAGCTAAACTCAAGCAGGATTCAGAGGACACGAACCAGAGAATAAACGACAGAGCAATACTTCCATGCACGTGAATAGCTATTTACATAGTGCCCAAATGCATGCCACTTTGCAAGTACGATGGGTTATTCCCAATTAACGTTCCGCCAGTGCAACATCTGACTGAAACCAGTGGTAAATTAATATTGTACTCTGAAGCAATATTAAATGAAGGAA